>NC_091067.1:66195691-66570691 GCF_000393655.2 Nicotiana sylvestris | reverse complement strand
ATGGTGGTCCCAGCTACTAACACTTCCCGAACTACATTAACCTGATTCCCTTCTAGCCAGGGATATGTAGGAAACCTTTGAAGCAAAGGTTCGGTTAAATCTTTTTCAAAACAAAATGCTTCACACGGAGTCTTCCAACGAGCAAAGTCGCTCGTGTCTGCTCACTTTATCTTTGCACGAAAGCTCTTTGTGCTTTCGGACAAAGAGGGGCAGCTGTGAGCACGTGATTTTTGCTTCGCGGAAACCGCTCCAAAAGAAATCGAAAAAGTAAAACAAATTACCTTCTGGGACAATTTTGAGAATTTGCGTGACGTTTTTTATTATTATTTTGTCCGTAAATGCTCGCCTTGCTATAGTTAAAAATACAAAAATACGTGCCGCATGCATGATACATTTAGGAATTAATTAACCATTATTTGGTTTTAAAAGCGAAAATCACAAAAAAATATGCATTTTATTCTACTTATTGTCATGGTAATTTTATTAAATGTTTTAATTCGTGCGATAATTGTTGTTAGGTGTTAATTAATATTTGTGTAATTTAATTTTGGTTTTTAGGAATTTTTGTTTAATTATAAGAAGGAAAATATCGGATTTGGGCCAAAAATTCAACTGAAAATCAGGCCCAAACCAATACAATGACCCAGTCCAAAACCAGGTCTTCCAGGGACGCCCCCCAAACGATGCCGCATAGGGCGTTTGATCTGAGCCGTCTGTCCATTCTAATCCAACGATCTCATGGCCTTCCCCAGCACCCGACCCGTTTAAACCTTAGACCGACCCAGTCTCATTTAATGGAGACGACGTCGTTTCCTACTACAAAATAGATCCTGGCCATATATCCAATTCGATCCAATGGCCAAGATCTAATCCCCTACCCCATATATAAACCCCTCATCACACCCCACGCCCCCTATCCGAACACCCCCCTTCCATCGTCTCTCTCAAGAGACAAACCTAACACCCCTTTTTTCAAACCCTAGCCGCCACCCTTCACCCTCGTCGTAAACCCGACAACCACGACGCTGGTGACCACCAAAGTAATACCCCTGATGCACCCAACCACCCTGAACACGAATCCATTAACCCTTTGCCTCGAATCATACCCCATCGTCTCGAATCTTCGTTTGAAGGTTCGAGCAAAACCCCGTTCTACACCAACCTACCCCAGATTCACACCGATCACTACCCTGGCTTCACTCGTGACAAATCAAGTTTGGTTTGGTCCGAATCTATCCACAAACCCTCAAGCCCCAAATCGGACTATTCAAACCCTAGAACACAAGAACTTTGGGAATCTGGCCAGTTTAAACGGAGGGTTGGGGTCTAATAGACCTTAATCAAGTGTTCTCGGTTGAGAACATCTCGATTAAAGTCTGTTCGACCTCAAATGGTCAAATCCAGTCAAAGCTTGGGTCGTTTGTTGTTGAGCTTCCAGAGTGAGTTTTCTTTTTCTTTTCTGTTTCTTGTTTGAATGTTGTTTGAGTTTGTTAACATGTTTAGTTAGTTTGTTGATATTTCTGATATGTTCTTTCAATTTCCTCCGTCTTCGTAAGACCCTTTTATTTGGTCGACTATTCTTCTGTTTATTGTTAAATACGTATGGTGATATACATACTCGATTTGATCAGTGTCGTCAAGTGTTCCATTCATGTTGTTCCTCTGTTTTGTGCAAAGTTGTCTGAAGCCATTTGGGGCCCTGTTCATATTATTTGTTTAATCGACTGATTGTTCTATGTTATAATTAGTATAGTCGATTAGATAAACGTCGTCGATTAGTTTTATAGGACTGAATGTTCAAATATTCTGACTCGTATAGCTTCATATAATTGATTGAACCATTGTCGTTTAGCTGATTGTTTGACATTATATGTGAATGGTTTATAGCTGCAGTGCAATAGCTAGAACTCAGTTTAGGGCAGTTTGAGTTTGAACTTCCAGAAGTTCAAATTTCAGGCTGCTGAAGCTTAGGTTAAAACAGTAATAACTAGGGGTAAAAAGGGGTATTTTGGGGTTTGAAAAGATTAGAAGATGGTTAGTTTAAGCTGGGCTGACAATAGGGTATTAAAATACTATCAAAACTAACATATTATTTAAGATAGTAGGGAACAAGATTAAATGGCATGGGGGAGGTTGATTAAAATAAGTTAAACACCCATAACTTTGATTAAAAAAGAGAAAAATGTGCGGTATGGGGAGTCTGTCAGGAATATCATGGGCATTTTGACTAGTTTAAGGGGGTATGGGCAGAGGGAAAGGCAACCTGGGGGAGGGGGCTTGCCATTTCTGGTCTATAAACAGGCTCATTTAGGACATTTTTAGGAGAGGATTTTTTTGAGAGGATTGATTCTGGAGGAAAAAGAAAATTGGTTTTAAGGAGGGACTGATTTTGGTAGGAAAGACACTAAGATTTCAGAATTTTAAAAGTTCTTAGCTGCTGATTTTTCTGAACCTTGATAAGTCAGAAGATATTTAGTTGAAATAGGCTGAAAGTTGAGCTAATTTTCCAAAGCTAAAAGAGTAGTTTGAGAGATAAAAGAGGTCTCTTCTGTTGCACTATTGAACATCAGGACTGTAGCTGGTGCTGTTCTATTGGGTCTTCTGAGGTTTTTTTTACTGATTCTGCTGGAGTTCTGTTAGTATTCAAAATCTGCACTGGTTATTGGTTATTGTTAGCACTGGTTGTTGCTGTTTGGTTTTCTGAAGTTACTGTTGGGTTTTCTCTTAAGTTGTTATTGAGTTTGGGTCTGTTATTGGGCTGTCTCTGTTGCTGTTACTGGTTTGGGGCTGTTCGACTGCCTGTGTTGCTGTGTTGTTGCATACTGCTCTGCTGATCATTCCTCTTCTTCTTTTGCTTTCCTATACCAGGTACACAACGGATACATTGGTCAATGTAGGCTGAAGTTTGAAGCATGAATACAAAAAATGAAGAGTTGAAGTTATTTTGCATTCATTTTTAGAAATATACTGAACATTAGTTGTATGTATGATAATTTACTTTCTCTACTAGAATCATGAAGTTAGTTGTGATGTAACTGCACTTTTATACATATCATTTAGTTGGAGAACTCTATGTTTTGCTTATAATTAAAAGGGACTAATGTTGCAGTATCCATGTTCTGTTAGTTCATCATTGTTGTCAAGAAGCATGTTAGGTATCCAATAGTTACTTATTTAAACAAATGGCCTATTTTTTTAATGGGTAGGAATATGGTTTGATCAGACAAGCGGTACTTTACATTTCAGCCCCTTATAAATGTCAAACATATACAAAATAGGTCAACTAGGCCCAATTGGAATAAGGATGGCCCAGGTCGAGTTTCACGTTAGGCACATTGGGCCTGGGCCCGTAATATCTAAACAACTGCCCATATACGCGTTCATGTTTCGAATTTTGCGAATCATATTCAGAACCCGACTATAACTAACTTGTAAGAATGTAAATAAAGTTGGACCGTTATTCTTCTTTCGTTATTAGAGACAAACTCAATAGAAAACATAGTCGCTATAGGACGACCTTTGAAATAAAACGAGACGAGCCTCACCAAATAAAAATGCAAATTGTGGGGCCCTCAATAATTGGTCATAATAAATACTTAGAATTTGGGATGGATTGTTTAGTGAAGTTCACTGCCTTCCCCAAAGATAATAACGTGTTAGACTCTTTAGGCGCGATTTAATTAATCTTACCTTCTTAAACTCGGGTGTGCATTTCATGCGACCCAAATCCAAATCCCAAAATATTGAATAAAAATATGTTCCGAATTGCGGGTGTATTTCATGTGACGCAATCCAAAGACATGTTTTTAAACGATGTTCACATTCCTTTTAAAAACATAATAAAAGCGGTAAAGAGTTAAAATTTGCACATGAGCTCATAATTGTATAAAATCAGATAAACAAGACGAATATGACAGTTGAGCGACCGTGCCAGAACCACAGAACTCGGGAATACCTAACACCTTCTCCCGGGTTAACAGAATTACTTATCCGGATTTCTGGTTCGCAGACTGTAATACAGAGTCATTCTTTTCCTCGATTCGGGATTAAATTGGTGACTTGGGACACCCCAAATCGCCCAAGTGGCGACTATGAAATAAATAAGCAAATCCCGTTTCGATTGTGCTTTAATTGGAAAAACTCCTTCACCCCTCGCGGGGGCGGAAAAGGAGGTGTGACATTGATCACATCACTTGAAATGATGTGAGTACTTTGTTTGGTTAGAGAATGAGTGGGCGGACAGTGCAGTGCGGCAGAAATAGTGCCGTCAGTCACTTCATTTCCAGCTGTGTCCAATTGACTCTGTACTACTTTGAGGAAACCACAAGAGTATCAGGTCCTTGTGTGGGTTTCTAGCTCCTAAAGCTGTAGCAGTTCACCTTTAGCTGGAATCCGTTAAAGCTTGGAGCTTTTCAAGTAGGTCAGGTTCCCTATCTGGTTTTTAACAGTAAGTTTGTTAGATCATCAAAACATAAGGCAAGAGTATTTAAAATCTATCAGATTGTATGATCAATGCCTCAGTAGACCCTGAGACCCTAATTTTTCTCGATGCCTACCCAGACACCATTAGATTCGGATGAACCTGGAGGACCAGGAAAGGGCTTCGTTAATGATGCAAGGCATTATAACCTATAGGTACAGCGTAACGCCCTTCGGGCTAAAAAATATAGGCAGCTACGCCTAGTTAACAAAATGTCTGAAAACGAATAGGAAAAACAATGTAAGTTTGTAATAATGATATGTTGACTAAGTCCCTGTGCGCAGAGGACAATTTTAGTTCATTTAAAGGAAACACTTGCAATCTTGAGGAAATGCAGTACTAAGTTTAGCCCAGAGAAATGTGCCTTCGGGGTTGGCACAGGCGAGTCCCTCGACGTCGCGGCATAAAATCAAAGTATTAAAAGCAAGGCTATCAGGGGTATCATGATCGAGAATAGTGTGGAGACCGTGCAAAGACTAATAAGACAAATGGCTACCTTGGGTCAATTCTTCTCTTCGCTCAAAAGGGAAAAGGGCTTCACGTGGACCCCGAGATGTCAGCGAGTCTTAGAAGAATTATAGCCATATCCGCCAAGCCCGCCTCTGCTTCATACCCTGTTGGCAAATGAAAAACGAGAAACAACACTTGTTCGAATTGTCACGCAAAAGCAAAGGATAAAAAAGTACTACAATAGGAGGACCAACCTCTGATATTTCGGAGTCGGGGACTTTGTTCTACGAAAAGTCATCCTCGATACCACTACTAAGGTACAATTTTATCCTTCTGTCCATTTGAGTTTGAATCTAACCTATTACAGATATCTGGATGAACGACATACGACCTAGGAGGCATCATTTCCTACACAAAGGCCCTAGTTTTAAAACATGTGTTGCACTCTTTTTCCCTTAGACCAGATTTTATCCCAAATGGGTTTTACCAGCAAGGTTTTTAACAAGGCAACAATTATATGCTACCTAAGGAAAACTCAACAGTATCCGAGGGTGCTTTTCAATCAACCTTACATACTGGGGGGCATCACCCTTGGAGGCTAAATTTTTTTAAAAATACTTCACGCCTAAGAGGACCTCGATTGAAGAACATTGTAATGGGGCCAAACGGTCAAATGAACCGTGTCCAAATAGAATAGTCGAGCCCCAACAGCAAAACATATACACATATATCGACTATTTGAAGAAGCATTCTGGTTATATAAAAAACGCTTGGTATCTCAAAGAAGTTTACTATCATACGAGCTCTACACTTACAATCTTACAGAAAGCGGTTCAAGGTCCAAAGCACCCCAAAATACCTGGGGACTGTCATTGACAACCAACACATCCGAGCCATTGAAAATTCGGACTCATAAGACCTCAAAGAGGCATCCCCTTAAAACTAAGGCCAAGGCCAATATACTCGGGGATTAACTTTTCGAACAAGTTCGGATCAGTTACTGGGAAACGAGTCTAAGTAACGTACCCGAAGGCTATAGCAACACTAAAGACTACAGTCATATAAAGTCTACGACCAAAATAACGTGGTTTAGAGTCGTCCTACTTCCGCTATAAATTAACGGCCTTCAACTATGGAAAAACTGGTTAAATCAGGATACTCTCGGCAAAAGCAGAATATGAAGGGCTTCGATAAATTTAGCCCCCGAAAAATCTAAGGGCTTCGATAAATTAGCTCTCAAATGGTCCAAAGGCTTCGATAACACCAACCTTCGGAAAAACCTTAAGAGGTATTCGATTATGCCTACACAAACGAAATGACTACTATGGTTCCGATACGCCGAGCTTTCAAAAAACCCAACGGGTACAAAAACACATGCTAAGGCATAACTAAAATTTCACTAAGTCTTTTAGCCGAAATGAGGGAAAAATTACATAGCCATTTTAAAGGCCGGAATATCCCAACTTAAAGAGCCTAAGGGACAATCTTAAAAGAGCCTAAGGGCCAATATATAAGAGCCCAAGGGCTAACTTCGAAAGGCTTAAGGGCCAAAAAGTTATAGTTCGAGACTCTGCTCTCCCTTCAATCCGAATCCAAGGTTCACAATATCCCGAGCTTAAATCGGATCGATTTAAATTTAGCTCGAAGATTATTATATCTATCGATAGAGATCTAAGGGTTTATAATACCCCGAACCCCAAACTAATCCTCGGACTAATCATTTAAACGAAGTCTTCCATAAATAAAGACAATGTTAAATCCATCACAAACCAAAGACAAGATGAAAAGTTCCCCTCGTATTTCCAAAAGATGATTACAGGAGATCTATACACAAAGGAGGCTTGCAAAGAAACAAAATAAAGTAATCTAAAACTACTCAGGGGTCACATCCTTGGCAGTCGCATCTTCAGGAGTCGCATCTTCGAGAGCCTCTTCCTCGGGGACTTCATCCCTGTCTCCTCCACTCTTAGAGCCACTGGTTGAATCATCTTCATTGGAAAGCAAAGCGAAAGCCTTTTCTTCCAAAATCTTTGCCGCTTCAATATCGGCTGAAAGATCAAAGTCACGAGTATGTACCTCCTCAAGGGTCATCCTTCGGGAGTGTCGCCTAGCATGATCAAGGGTACTTGATAACTTAGCCTCCGCCGCAGAAGAGATCTCATTTGCCTGAGCATTAGCTACTTCGTAATCGGATTGATACGAAGTCATAATTGCTGCAACATCAGATTTGGCCTTGGCCAGCTCAGCATCAAATTTGGCTTTAAGCTCCTAGATATCGAGGCCCCGAGCTAGGCTCTCCTCCTTTACACCTCGAAGCTGGCATTCGAGAGAAGCTAAATGCTCTCTTAAAGTTTCCTTCTCAGGGCGAGATTGTCTATACCTTGCCTCCACCCCAGGGTCTCAGCTTCTTTCATCTTAAGCTACTCCCGAAGCTACGCCTCCAAGTCAGCCTTCTGATGAAACTGCGAAATTAAAATGTTAGTCGCCAAACAAACAGGTACGTAATAGACCTTCAAGAGCTGTTTTTCCTTTCAGAGATTTCTTCAGCTCTAGAATGAGCCAAATCAACCACCACCGGCTCGATGGGCTTCGAAGGATCAACATTTTTCCTTTCACGGGTTACCAACAGGCAGTCGTCATCATCTTCTTCCTCCTATTCCCGAAGGTGTTGGGCTGTTTTCAGAGATAAGGCTGCTATATCGGCCTTAGGCCTTTGAGCCACAGTCTTCTTTGGCTTCGGGGGATTTTCATATGACTCTCTTCTTCTTTTTCTTTCTTTAGAAGGCTTCGGAACCTCCATCTCATCAGCCAGGGCTGGCCGCAAATCAACGACGTCTCCAAGACCTACATAAAACTGAGGTAAGTATCCCATGACAGAAGCACAAGAAAACAAACAAAAGAACTCACCATGGTTTATGGCCTCCTATCGACCCTTGGCCAGATCTCGCCAGCAACGCTCCAAATAAGAGGAGGCGGAGGCCAGCTGTCGGACCCATCCCTCGAGGTCCGGGACCCCACCAGGAAACCAAGCAACAGTTGCACCATCGTAAAATGGTTAGACCAATGAAAAATATAAAGCTAGGGAAAAGGAAAGAAAGCAGGATATAAACCTGCTACGAACTCACATTTTATGTTCCACTCCTGGGGAACGACATCCATTCAGCAAGAATCAGATAAAAGGTCCTGACTTGGACAAACCGGCTCATCTACCCACGATTTTGTCCTCATCAATACTAGAGAAGAGGGATTTTAAGGATCGACGTTGCAATTTTTTCAAACCCCCATGATAAAGTCAGGGCCTGTACAGTCCGATCAGATGATCGAGGGTAAAATACATCCCCTCGACTTGGCTCGAAAAGAACTTGATTAAGTAAACGAGCCGCCGGAAGGAGGGGTAGATCTGGCCGAGCATCACTCGGAATCATTGGCAAAAGTCAAGAATGACTGGATCTTTGGGACCCTGAGCCAGAATTGCAGGATCCAACATAAATAAGTAGGTATATACGCTCAAGTACCCCGCTTTATATATAGTGATGTCCTCATCGGAGGAAGGAATCACTATTTATTTATTATCCCATTTGCAATCATCCTTTACTTGCTTGAGCTCGGCCCCGGTCACCAGACAAACATATCGAGACATGGGCTCGCATCGGCCTGGTGTCGAAACAGGTCTCTCGATTTTGAAATCAGATGTTATTTCATATGGCGGGGGGATACACTCCTCGATACAAAGAGGCACTACCGATTTACCCTCGGTCGATCTAGAAGATGAAGAAGCCTTTTCTTTTTAGGAAACCGGCTTAGATGTTTTAGCCATCGCAATACGGAAGATCCAAGAAAATGAAGAGTGTTGATAGTGAAAAGAAGGGAGAGTTCAAGGAAATTGGAAAAGGCTAATGAGCCTTTGAAAAAAATATGAGAATAAAGTTTGAGAGGCTGTGAAATTTGTCTATTTATAGAGGTCATTTAGGTGTGCTGGGGAAGCCAAAAGGCCGACCGTTAGCCGCCACCAATTAATGATTTTGGAAATCGCACAAAAAGCAACTTTTTAGTCGCTTCAACCGCTAATGTCACGATATTGGCATCAAGAACAAGGCATCAAGGATTAATTCGTCAAAAAAATCATCAAGGGCAGCCTATAAGTTGAGTTCGAGCAGAATATCCACTCGATTACTAAGCCCAAGGTCTGTCAGAGTTTGAAGAGTTTCTCACTCTAGAACTGTGAAAAGGCCTAAGGGCTATCTTTATTGCAAGTTCGAGCAAATGCTCGCTCGATTGCAAAGCCCAAGGGCTACCTGGGTTGGGGAAATTTCTCACTCGGGGACTGCAAAAAGATCTAAGGATTAACTTTGTTCCGATATCTTGCTCTCACCTAACTCGGGCTCGAGAATCACGATGCGCCGAGTTCATATTTAAGCTCAGCTCGAGGATTAATGAGAATCTCGAGGGGCATTATATTGATCGATTAAAGACTTAAGGGTCTATTATATCCTAAGCTCAGTATTTGGGCTTGTCCCTGAAATCATATGATCGAGTCTTTTACAAATAAAGGTAGAATAAAATTCAGCACGGACCGAAGGGGATACAAAAGGATCTTTTTATACTTCTAAAAAATTATTACAAAGCATAACTACGGCACCCACGAAGGATACTTACACAGGAACAAAGAAGCGAAAAAAAAAGCCAAAGAACCTAATCCACTTTTAAGACCACAGCCTCAAGAGCATCGTCTTCGGAAGTCCTCTTCTCGGGTTGCACCATTTTTGATCTTTGGAAACGTTTAAATAGGGAAGAAGGACCTTGATAAATGTAATTATGTCTCTAACAGCCGAGATCAAGCATTCCGTCGAAGGTTCGGGCCACAATACGTTAAAAAGAGCAAGCAAAGGGGAATAACCAAAAGGGGTTGCAAGATGCACAAGCAACAATTCAAGAGTGTTCATCCTCGGAAATCTGTTCCGGTATGGGATGCAAAAGTTAGTAGGTGATAGTGCCACCTCATTCCATGGAAAGAAAAAGGAATGAAGCGTCGCACCAGGTTGAAGTTAAGAGAGATGAGCAGCAATGTAAAGTTCCCATATCTTATCGTTCGGGAAGGATTCAGTGCCTTTCTCTCGTTGTCTTGAGTCAAAGCTTTGGAAGAGAAAGCCTTGGCGTAATTGGTAAAGTCGCTGCCATGTGACCTTGTGGTCACAAATTTGAACCATAGAAATAGTTGATTAGAGGAAGAGATAAAAAGGGAGAAGGGTAAAAGTAGATGAAGAAGGAATGAGTGTAGGTTTTGTTCATACAAGCAGGCTCTTATTTATAGAAAGTCGACGACGGGACCGGCGGCGCAAGTGGCCGACAAAAGATAAAACGTACTTGATGTTTTGGGGAAGCATGCTGACATGACATTTCCGATCACTTCAAGCGCCTACGTCACATACATGACGTCATTACTAAGGACTTCGAGAACCTAAATCGTTTCACATCGTTTCGTATCATTTCATTCTAATAAACACGGGGACTATCTCTATACGGTCAGAATCGAGTAGCCCGATTTCAAAGTCTCAGATTGGGGCCATGGGTTCGAGTCCGAGCGACGAAGTGGGGGTCGGACCCGACTGAACCCGACTGAAGGACACACACCTCAAGAGAGCAGATCGGAGGCCTGTCAAGACCTACATCGAGGGTAATGCAATCTCGAAGACACTCAAGAAAGAGCGGGAATTTCTCAAGAACACATGGATCAGGGCATAAATTAAGGGATAAGATTTGTACGAAATGGTACATGTCCGTACTAGTTTGTTATACACCTGTACCAATAGAATTCTTTACCACAATTAGGAATGTACTTTATTGGGATTTTCTCCTCCTATATAAAGGAAATCCAATCATTTGTAAAAGCTACCTTATTTACTGCAATAGAATATTCTACTATGCTTTTCTTGTTTACCGTGCTCAACAATTGTTCTTCAGCTTTATTATTTTTACTTTACTGTTCATACTTTATTGCTCTTAGCTGACCTCCAGACCCCCAAGAGAATCAAGCTCGAGGTCCTTATTATTCTAGCAACAGTGATTTGGTTCATCAATTCTTATCAACGTAGCGTGTACTCTGCTGATTTTTATGTGATAAACCGTACCATAGGAAACAAAAGCGATAATCATCACATGTATAATATCTTGTAGCCTCTAACTTTTTACTGAGACAATATTATATGTGTCTTCATCTTTATATTTGGAGTTTTTACAATAAAACGCAGTTCGCATCTAACCAAATATATATATATATATATATATATATATATATATATATATATATTGTGCAACTCTTAGACAATGGTTTCATCTTAGTCTAATCTTTTTGACGTGGAATGTGTGTGTGCATGGTGCGTGAAATCCTACTAAAATTTTAACATATGTTAAATCTGAACCCATAATTTTAGAAGTACAATGAGTTCAGTATTAAATTAGTAAAGGACGAATCTACATTTAGTATAAATCATGAATTGGCCTTTATCTTCTTTGCTTATCACATATCGGTGAAATTCCATCTTTAAGTATTTGGAGTTAGAATGAAAAATACGTTTATACACCAAAACTCATCTTAGTATTCATGGATTTGAGTCTGATATATGTTAAAACTTCAAAGTTTAACATTTTCTCTTAAATATCTGGAATTTGTTTTAAATTGTACACAATTGTATAAAATCATAAGAATGACACTGCCAGTCTAGGGGATGTAGCTCAGATGCTAGAGCGCTCGCTTAGCATGCGAGTGGCACGGGTATCGATACCCCGCATCTCCATTCTACCTTTTTGCTTTGTCAAACGAATTTTCCTGCCTTTCGACCCAGTAATCTATATATGAGGTCATAGCATTTTAATGTTTTTAAAATGTAAATAAGCAACCCATGCAAGATCACACACCTTCATTATTATTACCAGTTTTACATTTTTTGTCGTGGCAATTGGAATGAAGGGATCGGTCAATCACTAAATGAACGGTCAAGATTTTCTTCTTTTATTTAAGACATGGTTTCTGGAAGCAATGTTGTTCAAATATATATGCTTTAATTCTAGTTACGTTAAGTCATAAAATTTCGTAGTTAAATTATTCCTTTAGGTAGGATTCAATTAGAATAAGAATAAAGCAAGCAAAGTGGAAGTGTCGCTCTGTTTTGGTTAGTTGTCTGGCGGCCGAAAGATAAACGTATTAGTAAGGAGAAGGAGAAAAGGAAACATATTTTGTTTCATTTACATATTTTGGACTAAACAAAAACACACACGAAGATATATTAGTACATTTTGTTTTCTTCATAAACTGGGTATATAAAGTGGCAAAAGAAACATTAGGCTAGGAGGACTAAAAGTAAGATGCAAATCACTTTAGAAATGAATTTGCTAATTATGCTGATCTTTTTTTTTTTTTTTTTTTTTTTTTTTTTTTTGCATATTGCATTTTGTACAGAACGTCTGATGGTATTGACTGTTGAGCATCGCTGCAGGTTTCTCCTCACTGTAGCTTTAGATTCTTGAGAAGCCTGTTCAATAAAAAAAGAAAATTAGGAAGAGTAGATCAACATTATTTAATTATTAAAAAGACTAATACTTTTTCTAATTGAAGAAAACTTTTTAACTAATGGCATAAGGCAGTGGAATATTATCAACTTGCGTTCAGAATTTCTGCCAACTGGATCAGAAATACCCCTTATTCCTCATGTTTTTGTCATCTTCTTACATTGCATCGCAGAGAAAAAGGGGGGGGGGAGCATGTATAGAAGATATATAGCCTACTTGTGGTAATTAAGAAATGCAAGATAATATGTTTTTTTATAATAAGCTAAATATGAATGTGACAGGCAAGACTTATTGCATGTGGATGTCCAAATCATCATCCTTCCAAGGAGACAGGATTGGATTTTGAAGAAAAAAGAGGCACCGACTTAAAAACATGCTGATACAGTGTAAAGATTTTTATAATATATATATATTAGTGAAATTAAACTTATGATAGCTTTAGCTGGTTAGTTAATATTTTTTCCAAGTTATACTATCAATTAAGGCTTATATTGAATTTTCTAAGCTAGGTAACCTAATTGTCTAAATATTTTTGTATTGACAGTGTATAACACTCAAACAAATGTAATCCGTGTAAACACTCCTGAAATCATCTTCTTGTGAAGAGACTAGAGTTGCTTAAAGGGTTATCAAGGAATGTAAGAAGCCAATAAAATATTTGGAGCATCATGTGGTGATAGAAAAAATTATGAAACTAGGGTGTTTTGTAGTATAATATATTGGTCCAAGATTAAGATGTATACATAGGACCATATGCATGTAATCTTAAGAAAGTAGGAATATTAGATTTCATGTTATCAGTTGGAAGCTCAATAGACGTTAAAAGGTAAAATTGCATCCTTCAGTAAGATATCTGCAAATCAAATACGTATAAGCATATACGTGAAGTTGACAGTTATGTCTTTCCTTAGACTATAGGTGTCTGATTTAATTCAATGAGGAAATCATGTTTAGCCTTAGGGACAGAGATTTTTCAGTACCTCTGTTCATTAGCATAAGCTCTGACATTGGTTTGAGCAGGCTTGTATTTGGGCAAAGGTACTTGGTCATTTTCTATTTGCATAATATCCTTGAGAAGCAGCTTATAGTGTCTCCTCACTTCCTCTGCTGATTTCCCTCCTACACTCCTCGCAATGTTATGCCAGCGATCCGGAGTATCCCTGTCATATAATGCCAACGCCTCCTCAAATCTCTTGTTTTGCTTTGTTGTCCATGAACCCATCACTGATAACTAATTTATTAAGTCAAAAAACAAAAATACTGAGATGACATGGGAAAGAGAATGCTAAACTCGCTCCTTATAAGCTGGAAGAGAAAGGTTTCGGATTCTTTTTCTTTGAGGGGATGTACACATATTCTGTAGTCAGAGGAGGAGGGAGAATATATAGAAAGGACATACTTACTTTTAATCAGATCTACTGCCTTTCTTGTCTTTTATAATATCCTCAGCAAGTGGATCACCTAGCTAAGGATTAGATTCCATAATTCCAATTCCACTGCCTAAGATAGTTGTGCAAAACCGATTAAATATTACTCCACTTGAAAATTTATACAGATATTCTTCTGCTCTTTCATTCTAAAAATGTTGCTTGATTTATTACATCAAATTTAATAATTTGTTATCCTTTAACTTGTACATCAGTTTCTGACCATGTGAGTACATGGTTTAACCAATATTATGGTCTTTGCCTGAATTAGTACCACAACAACAACGACCCTGTAAAATTCCACTAGTGGGGTCTGGGGAGGGTAGAGTACACGTACGCAGATTTTACCCCTACCCGGAGGGGTAGAGAGGCAGTTTCCGGGCCTGAATTAGTACCACGAGATCACAACGAAATTCCATCTTTCTATACAGCGAACATGTAATACATACACTCAAAGCAAAATGAAAGGGAAGTACGAACCAAAATGAACCAGACATCAATTATTGCAACCTCATTTGGTTTGACAAAATTTTCTTGACCGTGGTCAGATGAGAAATGGAAATTAAATTTGTTGCAAGTTACCTGGTACTTTTTAATGGATCTTGGTTAAGTAGGAACCTAATCAACGTCGTTCTGCACAATTACTAGTTGTGGTAAGACTAAATATCATCCATGTATAGTACCATTAATTTCAAAGTTGAGCAAATATCTTTTATGTTGACACACTACTTTTCCTGTTGATTGTATTTCCTGATCTCGTAAGCTAACCTTGACTAAAAAAATAAAGTTGATCCAAGAGAGTAGAAACTCAATATTCCACATCAAAACTTTATAGTAAAACGGGTCACGAGAGCACATTTAAGTTTACTAAATGCACTGACCTATTACAGAAACCATGATTATATGAAATCTCCGGGAATATGAATTTGGATGGTGCTACCAATTTTGGTGTTGTCTCTATTGTTACTGTTTCAGCTGTCCTGCCAGATATTCATGGTGTTGCAAATACGTTATTGCATCCACAACTTTGGCAGACACTAATGTTCAAACACAGGTATGTGAATAGACATGGTTGCATATCCAATGATAATATTAAAACCTTCAAGAAAAATGCACCTCAATGCAAGAGAAGAGTTGGGATAAATGATAATCTCGCTAAGTCAAAATTAAATTTGACTAAAGCGGATGATATAATTGTTGCGGTCATCTCCCAAATAAATCATGTGGCCAATGTGAGAGATTGGGTGATAGACTCTGGTGCTACTAGGCACATTTGTGCAAACAAAAATAATTTTTTGTCTTACACCTAAATTGAGGAAGGAGAAGAATTTATTTATCTTGGTCACCCAAGAACAACTCGCGTTCTTGGGAAGGAAAAAATCTTCTCAAACTCACATCTGGTAAAACTCTAGCATTGAGTGATGTATTGCATGTTCTTAATATCCAAACCAATTTGGTTTCTGTGAGGTTATTAGGAAATATTGGAGTAAAGGCTTTATTTGAAAATAATAAGGTCGTATTGACCAAAAATGATATTTTTGTGGGCAATGGATATTGTAACCATGGTTTATTTGTGCTTAATATTTTTGATACCGGCAATAAAAATGCATCTTCTTCTACTTATATGGTTGAGTCAATTTCTTTGTGGCACGCTAGACTAGGACATGTTAATGTCGCGTATATAAAGAAGCTGCAGTCGGTAGGATTAATATTTGGTTTAGACTCAAGTAATATTAATAAGTGTGAAATATATGCTGAAGCTAAAAGTACAGGAAAAACTTATTTTTCTATAAATAAAGAAACTGAATTGTTATCTTTAATTCACACTGATTTAGGCGATTTAAAGCAGACTATGATTAGAGGTGGTAAAAGATATTATGTGACTTTTATTGATGATTTTTCTAGATATACTAAGTTGTATTTGCTTAGAAATAAAGATGATGCATTTAATACTTTTATTTCTCATAAAACTGAGGTTGAAAATCAACTTAGTAGAAAAATCAAGAGAATTAGATCAGATAGAGGTGGAGAATATTTATCTTTAAATGAATTTTGTGAAAATAATGAAAGTATTCATGAAGTAACTCCGTCTTATTCACCTGAGTCAAATGGAGTAGCTGAAAGAAAAAATAGAACATTGAAAGAGATGATGAACTCTATGTTAGTTAGTTCTAATGCTCCTGATAATTTGTAGGGTAAAGCTATTTTATCTGCATGTCACTTACAAAATAGAATGCCACATAGAAAAACAGGTAAAACACCTTATGAATTGTGGAAGGGTTATAAACCTAATTTGAAATATTTAAAAGTGTGGGGGTGATTTTGTGACGACCCGACCGGTCGTCTTAAGAATTAACTCCCCGATCCCCTATTAACTGCTTTCCCCGTATTTATTTCTGCTAGTTTGAATTGCCAAGATGTTCGGTTTCGAGTTTCAGAGAGTTTTGGGATACTTAGTCCCTAAATGATAGCTTAAGTGTTGGAAATTTGACCGTAGTCAGAACAGTGTGAAGACGGTCTCGAAATAGAATTCCAATGGTTCCTTTAGCTCCGTTGGGTGATTTCGAGCTTAGGGGGGTGTTCGGATTGTGTTTTGGAGGTCCGTAGCTAATTTAGGCTTGAAATGACAAAAGTCGAATTTTGAAGTTACTGGTTCGATAGTGAGATTTTGATTCGAGGGTCGGAATGGAATTCCAGAAGTTGGAGTAGCTCCGTAGTGTTGAATGTGACGTGTGTGCAAAATTTCAGATCATTCGGACGAAGTTTGATAAACTTTTTGATCGAAAGCGTATTTTTAGAGTTTTGGAGTTCATAGGCTTGAATCCGTGGGTGATTCGTCATTTCGATGTTGTTTTAGGTGTTTTAAGGATTGGTATAAGTTTGGACAGTGGTATTAGACTTGTTTGTGTTTTTGGTTGAGGTCCTGGGGGCCTCGGGATGATTTCGGAAGGTTGTTGGAAGGATTGGGAGTTGTTGAGCACCTGAAGCTACTGATATTCTGTCATAACTGCACCTGCGGTTGGGTCCCGCAGGTGCGTAGCCGTAGAAGTGGCATTGTCATCGTAGAAGAGGAATTGGGCAGGAGCAGCAGGATCCGCAGATGTGGGAGATTTACCGCAGAAGCGGTACCGCATCTGCAAATGGGGAATCGTAGGTGCGGAGAAGGCTGAGTTAGTTATTGTTGTAGATGCGACAGGTTGATCGCAAAAGCGAGATTGCAAGTGCGGTCCCATGATCGCAGAAGCGGATTAGCTGGGCAGAAATATATAAATTCTTGCCTTCACAAATTTAGCCATTTTTCACCTTATTTCAAAAGGGAAGAAGCCTTGGGGAGCATTTTCAAGAGGGATTTTCAGAGGAGTTCATTGGGATTTGGGCAATTTGAAGTCGAGTACTCGTGGCAAGAGCGTGCTTTCAGATTGATTTGAGCTGGTTCAAGGTAAGTGGCTTGCCTAACCTTGTGTGGGGTACCTTCTCCTTAGAATTTGGTATTATTAATAATAGAAATGCCTTGTACGTGAGGTGACAAGTGCGTACTTGTGTTAATTGTTGGAAATCCGATTTTTATTAAGTAATTACTAGTATGTTTCCTTTCCTCTTTTTATTACTTGCACTATTAAGCCTGTTATTAGCTTAGGTAATCATGTTTAAGTAATATAATTATTTTATTTGCTCAAACTGCTTTACCAAAATTCTGTGCAGCATGCTAGGCTAGAATTACTTGTTTTCCTTAATATGAAATTTGACATTTCTGAATATTTTACTATTGTTGCTGTGTATTTACATTGGGACTACGGATGTGGGATTCCGGTAGATCCCCTCCCCCTTGTCTGTTACATTTTGTACTACGGATGTGGGATTCCGATAGACCCCCCTACACAGTTATATGAAACTACGGGACTGCACCTGGTAGATTCCCCCAGTATTGGGTATTTACATTTGGGACTACGAAACGGGATTCCGGTAGATCCCCGCACACTATGAGTTGGAATACGGGACGGTATCCTGGGAGACCCATTAGATATGTACATTTGGGACTACAGGACGGTATCCTGGGAGATCCTCGATTGTTATTTTGGTGCTGAGCTGTATTTCTTTCTGTGTTTACCTTGCCTCTGTAATAGTTGTTGCTGCCCTTTATATCTTGTGTTACTTTTACTGCTGTACTTATTTATATTGTTATGTTCTACACTGTCAAACTGTATATTTTATTTAACCTCAGTAGGGCCCTAACCTTCCTCGTCACTACCCGACTGAGGTTAGGCTTGGCACTTACTGAGTACCGTTGTGGTGTACTCATGCCTTTCTGCGCATGTTTTTCATGTGTAGATCCAGGTACTTCGACCCAGTCCTATCACTCTTGAGGCGAGGTGACTGTTCCAGAGACTTCGAGGTATATCTGCCGCGTCCGCAGACCAAGGAGTCCCTTTCTACTCTCCCTATTATATTAGCCCTTTTGCATTTCTTTTCTTTGTTAGATATTCTAGAGTTAGACACTGGTAGATATTCCAAGGCTTGTGGTTTTATGAGATTCCGGGTTTTGGGAAAATGCACTAGTTCTTGAGAGTTAATGTTGTGTATGCTAAGCGACACTTTTAAACGTTGTTTTATTACACTATTTCTATTTAAATTGTTTATCTTCCGCAAATTTGGTTTATCTTTCGTATTTTAGGCTTACCTAGTTGTAGAGACTAGGTGCCGTCACGATGGTTCACGGAGGGCGAACCAGGGTCGTGACAAGTTTGTATCAGAGCTCTAGGTTCATAGGAGTCATGAATCATAAGCCGGTTTATTAGAGTCTCGTTGATCGGTACGGAGACGTCTGTACTTATCTACGAGAGGCTATGTAACTGTTAGGAAAAATTCCACTTCATTTGATTTCCCTGTCGTTTGAGATTTTGACATAACAATTCTAAACTTCTGTCTTCTATTCTCTCACAGATGGTGAGTACACGCGCTACCCAAGATGATCAGGCACCTGCGCCACCTACTGCAGCCGTCAGAGGCCGAGGCCGGGGTAGAGGCCGAGGACGTGCACGTGGTGCAGCCAGAGTACCTGTATGAGCTGCCATCGAGGTACCACCAATAGTTCCAGCCAGAGTCCATGCACTTTATACGCCTACTACTAGTACCACTCCAGCACTTCAGGAGACTCTGGCATAGTTCATGAGCATGTACACCACTTTGGCTCAGGCAGGGTTACTTCCCCTCGCTACAGCTACATCTCAAGCCGGGGGAGGAGAACAGTCTCCTGCCTCCTGTACTCCTGAGTAGCTAGTGCATGTTGAGCAGGTCCCTGAGATTATTCCTATACAGCCTACGAGATCAGCCCGAGGATAGGGCAGTGGCTTCCGAGGATGAGCAGCTAAGGCTTGAGAGGTTCAAGAAGTACAAGCCTCATGTATTCAGTGGTCTAGCATCGGATGATGCTCTGGGATTTCTAGATGAGTGTTACCGTATTCTCCGTACCATGGGTATATCAGGATCGAGCGGGATTTCCTTCACTACTTTACAGCTTCGAGGAGCCGCCTATGAGTGGTGGCGCACCTATGTGTTAGACAGTTTGGATGAGGCTGCTTCACTGACTTGGACTCAGTTTCCAGATCTGTTCCTGAGAGAGTATGTTCCTCAAAGCCTCAGGGATGCATGACGCGCAGAGTTTGAGCATTTGCGCCAGGGTGATATGACTATCTCAGAGTATGTTGTCCGTTACACTAGTTTGGCTAGACATGAACCAGCCTTGGTTTCTACTGTTCGCGAGAGGGTTCGCCGGTTTATTGAGGGCCTTATTTCCAACATCAGGTCTAGCATGGATCCTGAGTTAGAGATGGATATTTCTTATCAGTAGGTGGTGAGCATTGCTAGGAGGATTGAGAGTATGCATGCGAGGGAGAGAGAGGAGAGGGAGGCCAAGAGGTCTCGAGAGTCGGGCCATTATTCTGGTGCCCGTGCCCTAGTTGCAGGTCGTCATGGTAGGGATTATATGAGTTGCTTTGTTCATTCAGCTCTTCCAGCAGTCAGTCGTATTCCAGCTCCTCTTAGGCCTTAGGAGCCTTATTATGCACCTCCGGTTTCTAGCGCGCCTCCTGAGCGGGGTGCTTTCAAAGGTTAGTCCAGCAGACCTGGCCTGAGCCAGTCACAACCGCCACGTCCTCCAAGAGATTTTTTTGAGTGTAGTGACACACGCCATATGGTGAGGAATTTCCCCAGACTTGGTAGGGGTGCACCTCCGCAGACTTCTCAGCCATAACGTGCCCGCCAGAGTTCTCAGGCTATGGTTACAGCTCTAGTTGCTACCCCACCTGCTAAGCCAGCTAGAGGTGGAGGTCGGGGAGGTAGAGGTCACCCTAGAGGGGGAGGCCAAGCCCAATACTATGTCCTTTCTGCCCGTACCGAGGCTGTTGCCTCCGATTCTGTCATCACAAGTATTATACTGGTTTGTCACAGATATGCAACGGTTCTATTCGATCAAAGCTCCCCTTACACTTATGTGTCTTCTTATTTTGCTCTGCATTTGGGTGTACCTCGGGATTCTTTGAGTTCCCCTATTTATGTTTCTATTCCTGTGGGAGATTCTCTTGTTGTGGACCGCATTTATCGGTCGTGTTTGGTTGCTCTTAGTGGTTTTGAGACCAGAGCCAATTTATTGTTGCTCAGAATGGTAGATTTTGATATTATCTTGGGCATGGGCTGGTTGTCGCCCCATTATGCTATTTTTGATTGTCACGCCAAAATCGTGACGCTGGCTATACCAGGTGTACCGCGTGTTGAGTGGAGAGGTACTTTAGATCACACTCCTAGTAGAGTTATTTCATTTCTTAAAGCTCAACGTATGGTTGAGAAGGGGTGTGACGCGCATTTAGCTTATGTGAGAGATGTCAGTATTGATACCCCTTAGTTGATTCGGTCCCAGTAGTACGAGATTTTTCTGATGTGCTTCCAGCTGATCTTCCGGGCATGCTGCCCGATAGAGATATTGATTTTGGCATTGATCTATTGCCGGACACTCAACCCATTTCTATTCCTCCGTATCGTATAGCTCCTCCTGAGTTGAAGGATCAGTTACAGGAATTGCTTGATAAGGTTTTATTTGGCCTAGTTTATTACCTTGGGGTGATCATGTCTTGTTTGTGAAAAAAAAGGATGGTTCTATGTGTATGTGTATTGATTATCACCAGTTGAACAAGGTAACGGTGAAGAATCGTTATCCTTTGCTTTGTATTGATGATCTGTTTGACTAGTTTCAGGGCACATGTGTGTTTTCTAAGATTGCCTTGCGCTCAGGTTACCATCAGTTGAAGATTCGGGAGCCAGATATCCTGAAGAGTGCTTTCAGGTAATAGTATGGTCATTACGAGTTTCTTGTTATGTCATTTAGGCTGAACAATGCCCCAACAACCTTTATGCATTTTATGCACAGTGTGTTCTGGCCATGTCTTGACTCATTTGTCATTGTCTTTATTGATGATATTCTCGTGTATTCCCGGAGTCGGGATGGTCATGAGCAGCACCTGAGGACAGTGCTTTAGACCTTGAGAGAAAAGAAGTTATATGCTAAGTTCTCGAAATGTGAGTTTTGGTTGGATTCCGTGTCATTCTTAGGCCATGTGGTGTCAAGTGATGGTATTTAGGTGGATTTGAAAAAAGTAGATGCCGTGCAGAGTTGGCCGTGACTGTCCTCAGCTATAGAGATCCGCAGTTTTCTTAGCTTGGCGGGTTATTATCGTTGTTTTGTTGAGGGGTTTTCATCGATTGTAGCCCCTATGACCAGACTGACCCAGAAGGGTGCTCCATTCCAGTGGACGGAGGAGTGTGAGGCGAGCTTTCAAAGCTCAAGACAGCTTTGACTAAAACCCCGATTTTGATATTGCCTACAGGTTTGGGGTCTTACACGGTCTATTGTGATGCCTCGAGGATTGGGCTTGGAGCGGTGTTAATGCAGGGCGGTAGGGTGATTACCTACGCGTCCAGATAGTTAAGGTACATGAGAAGAACTACCCTGTCCATTATCTAGAGTTAGTTGCCATTGTTCACGCCCTGAAGATCCGGCACCATTATTTGTACGGTGTGCCTTATGAGATTTATACTGATCATCAGAGCTTACAACACCTGTTCAAGCAAAATGATCTTAATTTGCGCCAGAGGAGGTGGTTGGAGTTGCTTAAGGACTATGATATCACTATTTTGTATCACCCAAGCAAGGCCAATGTGGTGGTCGATGCCTTGAGTTGTCGGGCAGAGAGTTTGGGGAGTTTGGCTTATTTACCAACATCGGAGAGACCTATGGCGATGGATGTTCAGGCATTAGCCAACCAGTTTGTGACATTGGATCTTTTGGAGCCTAGTCGGGTTCTAGCTTGCAGGGTTTCTCGGTCTTCCTTATTTGATCGTATCAGGGAGCGTCAGTATGATGACCCTCATTTGCTTGTCCTTAAGGACAAGGTTCATCATGGTGATGCCAGAGATGTGACTATTGGTGATGACGGGGTATTGAGGATGCAGGGTCGGATTTGTGTACCCAATGTTGATGGGCTTCGGGACTTGATTCTAGAAAAGGCCTGCAGTTCATGGTATTTTATCCATCCGGGTGCCGCGAAGATGTACCAGGATTTAAGACAGCACTATTGGTGGAGGAGGATGAAAAAAGATATAGTTGGGTTTGTAGCTCGGTGCCTCAATTGTCAGCAGGTGAAGCATGAGCACTAGAGACCGGGAGGGTTGCTTCAGTAGATAGAGATTCTAGAGTGGAAGTGGGAGCGGATCACCATGGACTTTGTAGTTGGGATCCCACGGACTTTGAGAAAGTTCGATGCTATTTGGGTGATTGTGGATCGGCTAACCAAGTCCGCACACTTCATTCCTGTGTGTACTACCTATTCTTCGGAGCGTCTAGCGGAGATTTATATCCGGGGAGATTGTTCATCTGCATGGTATTCCAGTTTCTATCATTTCAGATAGAGGTACTCAGTTCACATCACAGTTCTGGAGGGCCATTCACCATGAGTTGGGTACTCAGGTGGAGTTTAGTACACCATTTCACCCTCAGACGGATGGACAGTCCGAGCGCACTATTCAGATTCTTGAAGATATGCTCTGTGCATGTGTGATTGAGTTTGGAGGGTCTTGGGATCAGTTCTTGCAATTGGCGGAATTTGCTTACAATAACATCTATCAGTCCAGCATTTAGATGGCACCGTATGAGGCTTTATATAGTAGGTGGTGTAAGTCCCCGGTGATTTGGTTTGAGCCGGGTGAGGCCAGATTATTAGGCATAGACTTGGTACAGGATGCTTTGGAGAAGGTTAAGGTGATTTAGGATAGACTCCGTACAACCCAGTTCAGACAGAAGAGCTACGCAGACCAGAAGGTTCGTGATGTTTCCTATATGGTTGGAGAGCGGGTTCTACTTCGGGTTTCGCCTATGAAGGGCGTTATGAGATTTGGGAAGAAATAGAAGTTGAGTCCGAGGTTTATTGGCCCTTTTAAGATATTAAGGCGTGTTGGGGAGGTTGCTTATGAGATTGCCTTACCTCCCAACTTAGTAGGAGTCCATCCGGTATTTCATGTTTAGATGCTCTGGAGGTATCATGGTGATCCGTCGCACGTGTTGGATTTAAGTTTAGTCCATTCGGACAAGGATCTATCCTATGTTAAGGAGCCAGTGGCAATATTGGACAAGCAGGTTAGAAAGTTGATCAAAGAACATTGCATCCATGAAGGTTCAGTGGCGGGGTCAGCCGGTTGAGGAGGTGACCTGGGAGACCGAGCAAGATATGCGCAGCCATTACCCTCATCTTTTCACTACCTCAGGTATGTTTATATGCTCGTTCGAGGATGAATGAATGTTTAAGTGTAGGAGGATGTGACGACCTGGCCGGTCATCTTAAGAATTAATGCCCGATCCCCTATTAATTGCTTTTCCCATATTTATTTCTGCTATTTTGAATTGTCGGGTTGTTCGATTTCGAGTTTCGGAGAGTTTTGGGACACTTAGTCCCTAAATGAGAGCTTAAGTGTTGAAAATTTGACAGTAGTCAGAACAGTGAAGAAGGCCTTGGAATTGAATTCCGATGGTTCCGGTAGCTCCGTTGGGTGATTTCGGGCATAGGGTCATGTTCAGATTGTGTTTTGGAGGTCCGTAGTTAATTTAGGCTTGAAATACCGAAATTTGAATTTTGAAGTTTCCGGTTCGATAGTGAGATTTTGATCTGAGAGTCGGAATGGAATTCCGGAATTTGGAGTAGCTCTGTAGTGTTGAATGTGACGTGTGTTCAAAATTTCAGGTCATTCAGACAAGGTTTGATAGACTTTTTGATCGAAAGCGTATTTTTAGTTTGGAGTTCTTAGGCTTGAATTCATGGGCGATTCATCGTTTCGATGTTGTTTTAGTGTTTTAAGGATTGGTATAAGTTTGGACAGTGGTATTATACTTGTTTGTGTTTTTGGTTGAGGCCCCGGGGGCCTCGGGATGATTTTGGAAAGTTGTCGGAAGGATTGGGAATTGTTGAGTAGCTGAAGCTGCTGATCTTCTGTCATAACCGCACATGTGGTTGGGTTCCTCAGTTGCATAGCCGCAGAAGTGGCATTGTCATCGCAGAAACGGAATTGGGCAGGAGCAGCAGGATCCGCAGATGCGGGAGATTTACCGCAGAAGCGGTACCGCATCTGCGAATGGGGAATCGCAGGTGCGGAGAAGGCTGAGTTAGTGATTGTCGCACATGCGATATGTTGTCTGCAAAAGCGGGACCGCAGAAGCGGATTAGCTGGGCAGAAACATATAAATTCTTGCCTTCACGAATTTTATCCATTTTCACCTCTTTTCAAACTGGAAGAAGCCTTGGGGAGCATTTTCAAGAGGGATTTTCAAAGGAGTTCATTGGGATTTTGGCCATTTGGAGTCGAGTACTCGTGGCAAGAGCGTGATTTTGGATTGATTTGAGCTGGTTCGAGGTATGTGATTTGCCTAACCTTGTGTGGGGGACCTTCCCCTTAGGATTTGATATTATTGATAATTGAAATGCCTTGTACGTGAGGTGAGGAGTGCGCACTTGTGCTAATTGTTGGAAATCCGATTTTCATTAAGTAATTACTAGTATATTTCTTTTCCTGTTTTTATTACTTGCACTATTAAGCCTGTTGTTATATTAGGGAAGCATGTCTAAATGATGTAATGTTTTATTTGCTCAAACTGCTTTACCTGAATTCTGTGCAGCATGCTAGGCTAGAATTACTTGTTTGCCTTAATATAAAATTCGACATTTCTGAATATTTTCCTGTTGCTGCTGTGTATTTACATTGGGACTAAGGATGTGGGATTCCGGTAGATCCCCCTGAACAGTTATATAGAACTACGGGACTGCACCTGGTAGATTCCCCCAGTATTAGGTATTTACATTTGGGACTATGGAACAGCATTTCAGTAGATCCCCGGGCACTATGAGTTGGAATACAGGACGGTATCCTGGGAGACCCATTGGATATGTATATTTAGGACTACAGGACGGTATCATGGGAGATCCCCGATTGTTATTTTGGTGTTGAGCCGTATTTCATTCTATGTTTACCTTGCCTCTGTAATAGTTGTTGCTGCCCTTTATATCTTGTGTTACTTGTACTGCTGTACTTATTTATATTGTTCTGTTCTACACTATAGAACTTTATATTTTATTTAACCTCAGTAGGGCCCTGACCTTCCTCGTCACTACGCGACTGAGGTTAGGCTTGGCATTTACTGAGTACCGTTGTGGTATACTCATGCCCTTTTTGCACATGTTTTTAATGTGCAGATCCAGATACTTCGACCCAGTCCTATTACCCTTGAGGCGAAGCGACTATTCCAGATACTTCGAGGTATATCTGCCGCGTCCGCAGACCGAGGAGTCCCTTTCTACTCTCCCTATTGTATTAGCCCTTCTGTATTTCTTTTCTTTGTTAGATATTCTGAAGTTAGACACTGGTTGATATTCCAAGGCTTGTGGTTTCACGAGATTCCGGGTTTTGGGAAAATGCACTAGTTCTTGAGAGTTAATGTTGTGTATGCCGAGCGGCACTTTTAAATACTGTTTTATTACACTATTTCTGTTTAAATTGTTTATCTTCCGAAAATTTGGTTTATCTTTCGTATTTTAGGCTTACCTAGTTGTAGAAACTAGGTGCAGTCACGATGGTTCACGGAGGGCAAATCGGGGTTGTGACAGCCTTGCTAAAGTTCTTTTGCCTGAACCTAAAAAGAAAAAAATAGGTTCTAAAACTACTGATTGCATGCTAATTGGATATGCTGAACATAGTGCTTCATATAGATTTCTTGATTTAAAAAGTGATGTGCTTGATACAATACTATAATTGAGACAAAGAATGTTGAGTTCTTTTAATATATTTATCCATTATCTGATAAAATTTCTCATACACCTATTGAAACAAATAGTGAAATTACCTCTAATGAGGAATTGAGAAGGAGTAAAAGGCCTAGGAAAGAATATTTTTTATATGGAAATGATTTTCAAACTTTTCTTGTCGATAATGAACCGTCAAATTATTTTGAAGCTATATCTTCTTCAGATGCTAAATTGTGACGACCCGGCCAGTCATCTCATGAGTTACCGCTCCGTTTCCCCCATTTATGCTTCTTTATGCTTTGTTTATCCGTGTTATGTGGTATCGGTTGGACGGATCAAATTCGGAAAGGATTTGGTAAGGTTTGAGACACTTAGTCTCTTTTAAGGAAGGTTAAGTTGGAAAAGTCAACCAGATATTGACTTATGTGTTAGAGGGCTCGGATGTGAGTTCCGACGATTTTTTAGCTTCGAGAGGTGATTTGGGACTTAGGTGCGTGATCAGAATGAGTTTTGGACGTTCGGAGTAGATTTAGGCTTGAATTGGCGAAATCGAATTTTTTGCGATTTTCGGTTGATAGGTGAGATTTTGATATAGGGGTCGGAATGGAGTTCCGAGAGTTGCAGTAGTTCTGTTATGTCATTTTGGATGGGTGTTCAAAATTTCAGGTCATTCGGACGTAGTTTGGTTGGGTTTTTGATAAAAAGCGGAATTCGGAAGATTTTAGAAAAGTTTGGCTTGAATCCGATGTGTTTTGGGTGATTTGATATTATTTGCGGTGTTTTGATGATTGGAATAAGTTTGAATAAGATATTAGGATATGTTTGTGCCTTTGGTTGAGGTCCCGAGGGCCTTGGGTGTGTTTTGGGTGGTCAATTGGATCATTTTGAAGTTAAGAAAGTTGCAGAAATTGCAGGTTCAGTAGTTGCATGTATTTACTCTTCGCTTTCGCGAGTGGACCCTCGCGTTCGTGAAGAATCAGCCGAGGGAGGTGGAAATTTAGCCTTCGCGTTCGCGAGTCAGGTTACGTGTTCGCGAAGGGCTACGAGATTGTGCATCGCATTCGCGGGCGTGTAGTCGCGTTCACATAGAAGGAATTAAGAGGCTAAGCTTCAGCGGAATTAACCCATCGCATTCACGATGGATGGAACGCATTCGCGAAGGTTTGTCTGGGTAAAGCATCGCGTTCGCGAGGGTCTTGTCGCATTCGCGTAAGAGGATTTTGGTCAAAGTTATTTATTTGCTTCACGAACGCGAGGCTTTGACCGCGTTCGCGAAGAAGGATTTTCAGGCCTGGGCAGAAGTTCAAAAGGTCATCTTGTCCGCAAATGTGGGGTTTATTTCCTCCATAGTTGGTCATTTTTGGAGCTTTTGAAGGAGATTGAAGAGGGATTCAAGGGGAATCACTTGGAGGTAAGATTCTTGGACTTAAAACTCGGTTATTATGTGAATTTCACTTAGAAAATCATGAAAATTAAGCCGAATGTTGAAGAACTAGGGCTTGGAAATTTAGGCATTTAATTGAGGATTTGAAGGACCATTTGGGGTCGGATTTGAGAACTTTTGATATGTATGAACTCGTGGGGAGATAAAAAATCTATTGATACAAATATTATTGAATTCTGAGACGTGGGCCGAGGGTCGGGTTTTGGTAATTTCGGGATTCTTGGTATTATTTGATTATTTTCGCTTGGGCTTCGTTCCCTTAGTATATTTTGATGTCGTGATTCTGATTTTGGATAGATTTGATGCGAGTGGAGGCCGATTCGAGGGGAAAAGGCATCGCGGAGTAGTATTTTCATCGGTTTGAGGTAAGTAACCATTGTAAATCTGGAACTGAGGGTAAAAAACCCGGTATTTGACTTGTTTTGATAAATGCGGTGACAAGCATGTGGGAATGCACTGGTAGAGATTGTGACTTGGTCCATCCCGTAGCAACTATTAAGCCACGCATTTGATTTGGAAATATTATAGTATTCCGTATTTAGGATATTTATACTGTATTATGGGCTGTATGCCAAGTTTGGGGCCTTGTGCTGACCTATAGAAACTCTTAGGGGCATTTTGACTATTTTTCCTCACTTTACTTGCTAAAAACATATCCTCAGTCATGTTTTACCTGTTTAAATGTTTATGACTAGTTTTATCTTTCCACTTCTAATTGTGAGGACTATTTGGGCTGAGTTCCCTAATTTCTAATGTTGTGCTCGAGAGGTTGTGAGGTTAATGACTAAGAGAGGTTGAGAACCTGATAGTGAGGATATTATATGTATATATTATGGATCAGGGTGCACGTCGCAACGATACTTATATAGATCGGGCTACACGCTACATCAATATATGTATTGGATCGGGCTGCGCGCCACAACGATATGACGCTTGGGCTGTAGGAGCCCCTCCGGAGTCTGTAACCCCTAGTGAGCGTAGTCGACTATAAATTACGGATCGGGCTGCACTCCGCAATGATTACTATGATCATTACTGTTATGAGATATTAATGAGCCTGAGTCCTGAGAGTGAGTACTGAGTGACGAGAGCCGAGTCACGAGTGAATGAGAGGCTGACTGAAAGGCCATATTCTGAGTGATACCTTGCCCAAGGGGCCAGTTATGATATTTTTACTGATTTCACTCTTCTTTTAAATAAGCCTCTGTTGGAAAAATTGCTAAGTATATGATTTCAAGTGTTTAAACTAAAATTGATGATATTACGAGGAAACTGGTTTTAAATTGCGAAGTTGACCTATTATTTTGTTGTTTATTCAGTTATATGATTTTTAACTGCTCGTCACTGCTTTTAGACCTTATTTACTTTAGTTACTTACTGAGTTGGCGTACTCACGTTACTCTTCACCTTGTGTGAAGATCCAGGTGCCTTAAGTGGCAGAGTGAGGGTCCTCAGCTGATCCAGAGGTTGCCAGAGATTTCGAGGTAGCTGCATGGCGTCCGCAACCTTGTCATCTCCTTCTTATCTTGTTCTTTTTCCGCATTTTGCTAGACTTTTGTTGTATCAGACAGTCAGTTATGTAGTAGAGGCTTTAGACTCATGACACCAGATATTTGGGGCTGTGTTGACTTATGTTTTTATTGGATCCCGTGTTAATTTAGCTGTTTAAACACTTCTTAAGAAAACTGGTATTTAATCCTATGTTGGAAAAATGGTTTTACAAAAAATATTTGATGTGATTGATGGTTGGGTTGGCTTTCCTAGTAGTGTGATAGGTGCCATCATGACCGGGTATTTGGGGTCGTGACAAGTTGGTATCAGAGCCTAGGTTACATAGGTCTCGTGAGTCATGAGCCGGTTTAGTAGAGTCTCGCAGATCGGTATAGAAACGTCTGTATTTATCCTCGAGAGGCTGCAGAACCTTCAGCAAAAACTTCATATTCTTGAAATTCTTATCGTGTGAACTTGTTGATCCGAATACTAAACTTCGGTTATTCTATTCTCGCAGATGGTGAGGACACGTGCTACCGGGCAGGGTGGACGACCACCAGTTCCACCAGTTGGGGCCACAGAGGCGGAAGACGCGGTCGAGGCTGTGGTAGGGCAGAACAGCTAGGGCAGCACCTATAGATCCACCAGTTTCCCCAGTTCAAGATCAGGTCCCAGTTGTGGACGCTACAGCAGCACCAACTCAGGCACCAGCTATGCCCATTATGATTCCAGGCCTTTAGGAGGCTTTAGCTCATATCTTATCAGTGTGTACCAGTTTGTCTCAGGCGGTTTCAGTTACTACGGCCGCAGCTACTTCTCAGGCCGGGGGAGACACCCAGACTCTCGTTGCTCGCATACCTAAGCAGGTTGTGCAGGGACTACAGACATCGGGGGCACCTCCAGCCCAGCTGGTTGCACCGGCTCAGGAGTTTGTGGTACCAGTTATGTCGGACGACGATCAGCGTCGACTAGAGAGGTTTGGTAGACTCAAGACTCCGACTTTTAGTGGTGCAGAGAGCAATGATGCCCAGTGTTTCTTAGATAAGTGCTAGAGATGCTTCGTGCAATGGGGATTCTAGAGACCAGTGGTGTAGCTTTTACCACCTTTCAGTTTTCTGGGGCTGCCTTCACTTGGTGGGAGGCGTATGAGAGGCGTAGGCCTATTGGTGCAGTGCCCCTTGCTTGGCAGCAGTTCTCTGTTCTCTTCCTGGAGAAGTATGTGCCACAGTCACACCGAGAGGAGTTGTGTAGGCAGTTTGAGCAATTGTGTTAAGGAGAGATGAATGTGACGCAGTATGAGATGTGGTTCTCTGAGTTAGCCCATCATGCGGTTTGGTTGGTTCCCACAGATCGAGAGAGGATTATGAGGTTTGTTGATGGTCTCACATATTAGCTTCAGATTCTCATGATTAGGGAGAGAGTGATAGGTGCTACTTTCGAAGAGGTTGTTGACATCGCCCGTGAGATTGAGATGGTTCGTTGCCAAGAGCGAGAGGAGAGGGAGGCCAAGAGGCCTCGAGGATCTGGTAGCTACAGTGGTACTCCATCGAGGGGTCAATTCCAGTAGGGCAGAGGCCGCCCATTCAGACAGGCTCATTCAGCTCGCCCAGGTTATCGTGGGGCATCATCGGGTCATGGTTCTCATAGTCCTCATCAGGGCCACTCATCACTTAGTGCCCTTCCAGCCTAGAGTTCGTCCCGTGCTCCATCAGTGTAGGGTTCTTCCCTGCCAGGTCCTTCTACTGGTCACTCCGGTGCCAGGGGTTCCCTTCAGTCCCCATCTTCAGCACCGGGGAGTTGTTATGAGTGTGGAGAGTTTGGGCATATGAAGAGGTAGTGTCCTCGTCTTCGTGATGGTTAGTCTCAGCAGAGGGATCAGCTCTCGACTTCTGCTCCAGTTACTTCACCACCCGCCCATCCAGCTAGAGGCGGAGGTCAGTCAGCCAAGGGTCGCCCTAGAGGGGAAGGTTGATCAGGTGGTGGTCAGGCCCATTTCTATGCTCTTCCGGGTAGATTAGATGTTGCTGCTTCAGATGCCATGATTTCAGGTATTGTTTCAGTCTGCCACAGAGACACTTCTGTATTATTTGATCCCATTTCCACATTTTCTTATGTGTCATCATACTTTTCCTATTATCTAGATATGCCCTGTGAGTCTCTTGTTTCACCTGTTCATATATCTACTTTAGTAGGCGATATTGTTGTTGTAGAATGAGTGTACCGGTCGTGTGTGGTGACTATTGGGGGTCTGGAGACCCGAGTGGATCTTTTATTATTATGTATGGTGGATTTTGATATCATTTTGGGCATGGACCGGTTATCTCCGTGTCGTGCTATTCTGGATTGTCACACCAAGACAGTCACATTGGCTATACCAGGTGTGCCACGAATCGAGTGGCGAGGTGTGACTGATCATGTTCCCAGTAGAGTGATCTCATTCTTGAAAGCCTAGCGTATGGTTGGGAAGGGATTTCTTTCGTATCTAGCCTTTGTGAGGGATGTCGTAGCTGAGACTCCCAGTATTGATTCTATCCCAATTGTGAGAGATTTTCCCGATGTGTTTCCTACAGACATGCCGGGCATGCCACCGGACAGGGATATTGATTTTGGTATTGACCTGGTGCGGGGCACTCAGCCCATTTCTATTCTGCCGTATCGTATGGCACCAGCGGAGTTGAAGGAATTAAAAAAATAGCTTCAGGAACTCATTGATAAAGGGTTCATTCAGCCTAGTGTGTCACCTTGGGGTGCGCCGGTTCTATTTGTGAAGAAGAAGGATGTCACTATGAGAATGTGCATTGATTATAGGTAATTGAACAAAGTAACAATTAAGAACAAGTATCCTTTGTATTCGACCAGCTTCAGGGAGCGAGAGTGTTCTCCAAGATTGATCTCCGTTCAGGTTATCACCAGTTGAAGATCAAGGACTCGAATATTCTTAAGAGAGATTTCAGGACCCGATATGGTCATTCTGAGTTCTTGGTGATGTCTTTTGGGCTGATTAATGCCCCAGCAGCATTCATGCATTTGATGAACAGTGTGTTCCGGCCTTATCTTGACTTGTTTGTCATAGTCTTCATTAATGATATTCTGGTGTATTCGCGTAGTCAGGAGGAACACGCGGAGCATTTGAGAATTGTGTTACAGAGATTGATGGAGGAGAAGCTTTATGCAAAATTCTCCAAGTGTGAGTTTTGGCTCAGTTCAGTGGCTTTCTTGGGGCACGTGGTGTCCAGTGAGGGTATTCAGGAAGATAGAGGTGGTTCAGAGTTGGCCCAGACCGTCCTTAGCCATAGAGATTCACAACTTTCTTAGCTTGGCAGGCTATTTTCGCCAGTTTGTTCAGGGATTCTTATCTATCGTATTGCCCTTGACCAAGTTAACCCATAAGGGTGCTTCATTTGTATGGCCGGACAAGTGTGAGGAGAGCTTTTAGAAGCTCAAGACAGCTTTGACCACAACCCTAGTGTTAGTTTTGCCATCAGCTTCAGGTTTATATACCGTGTATTGTGATGCTTCGAGCGTTGGCATTGGTTGTGTTTTGATGCATGAGGGTAGAGTTATTGCTTGTGCTTCTTATCAGTTGAAGCCCCATGAGAAGAACTACTTCGTTCATGATTTGGAGTTGGCAGCCATAGTTCACGCATTGAAAATTTGGAGGCATTACATGTATGGTGTGCTTGTGAGGTGTTTACTGATCATCGTAGCCTCCAACACTTGTTCAAGAAGAAGGATCTCAATTTGAGGTAGCGGAGGCGGTTGGAGTTGCTTAAGGATTATGATATCACTATATTGTACCATCCGGGGAAGTCCAATGTGGTGGCTGATGCTTTGAGCCGAAAGGCGGTGAGTATGGAGAGTTTGGCATATATTCCAGTTGGGGAGAGACCTCTTGCAGTTGATGTGCAAGCCTTGGCCAATCGGTTTGTGAGATTAGATGTTTTGGAGCCTAGTCGGGTATTGGCTTGTGTGGTTTCTCGGTCTTCCTTATATGATCGCATCAGAGAGCGCCAGTATGATGATCCACATTTGCATGTCCTTAAGGATAGAGTTCATCACGATGATGCCAGAGATGTGACCATTGATGATGATGGGGTGTTGAGGATGCAGGGCAGGATCTGTGTGCCCAATGTAGATGTGCTTTGGGAGTTGATTCTGGAGGAGGCTATAGCTCGCGGTATTCCATTAATCTGGGTGCCGCGAAAATGTATCAGGATCTGAGACAGCATTATTGGTGGAGAATAATGAAGAAAGACATTGTGGGATTTGTAGCTCGGTGTCTCAATTGTCAGCAGGTGAAATATGAGCATCAGAGACCAGGTGGCTTGCTACAGCAGATGGATATTCCCGAGTGGAAGTGGGAGAGGATCACTATGGACTTCGTTGTTGGACTTTCACGAACTTTGAGAAAGTCCGTTTCTATTTGGTAGGGGTGTTCATAAAAACCCGAAAAAACGAACCAAACCGAAAACCAAACCAAACCGACCAAAAAACCGATACTTTTTGGTTTGGTTTTGAATTTTAAAAACCGATCAAATTTGATTTGGTTTTGGTTTTGATTAGAAAAAATCGAACCAAATCGACTATAGAAGTAGCTATTTCAAATTTATTATTACACCTATATATATGTATATTGTTATATAAAGTTTCAAAAAATTTATGGTAAATGTTAATAGTTTGCACTTTTAATATAGTTCTTTACCTTTACATTCTAGTTTGATTGGTAGTTTTCTTTTGTTTAGTGTAAGAATCCTTTTCATGTTAAAAATAACATATGTTTAATTGAGTCCTTAAATTATTCATCACTATTTGATTCAATTATCATCAATATATTTTGGTAAATAATAGATTTCTCAAAGGGCAATTGATTTGATAGTGTTACATTGAAAATGTGGTCGACGAAATATGTGTTTGGTAGTGTATGTCTTATATTTAAGAAAAAACCGACAAATAACCGAAAAAATCGAAAAACCGACATAAATCAAATCGAGAAAAACCGACTTAATTGGTTTGGTTTGGTTCTAATATTTGAAAAACCGACTTACTTGGTTTGGTTTTTTTTTAGGGAAAAACCGATCCAAACCAAACCATGAACACCCCTACTATTTGGGTGATTCTGGATCGACTGACCAAGTCCGCGCACTTCATTCCTGTGTGTACTACTTATTCTTCAGAGCGGTTAGCAGAGATCTATATTCGGGAGATTGTTCGATTGCATGGTGTCCCAGTTTCCATCATTTCGGATAGGGGCACTCAGTTTACATCACAGTTTTGGAGGTCTATATAGCGAGAGTTGGGTACTCAGGTTGAGTTTAACACAACTTTTCACCCTCAGACGGACGGGCATTCCGCGCACTATTCAGATATTGGAGGACATGTTGCATGCTTGTGTCATTGATTTCGGAGGTTCATGGGATCAGTTTCTACCGCTTGTAGAGTTTTCTTATAACAACAGCTACCAGTCGAGTATTCAGATGGCTCCGTATGAGGCTTTGTATATGAGGCGGTGTAGATCTCCAGTTGGTTGGTTCGAGCCCGGTGAGGCTAGACTATTAGGGATAGACTTGGTATAAGATGCTTTAGAAAAGGTGAAGGTGATTCAGGAGAGGCTTCGTACAGTGCAGTCGAGGCAAAAGAGTTATGCTGACAAGAAGGTTCGGGATGTGTCCTACATGGTTGGTGAAAAGGTTTTGTTGAATGTTTTGCCCATGAAGGGTGTTATGAGATTTGGGAGAAAAGGGAAATTGAGTCCGCGGTTCATTGGACCTTTTGAGGTGCTTCGGAGGATTGGGGAGGTGGCTTATGAGCTTGCTTTGCTGCCAAGCTTGTCGAGTGTGTATCTGGTATTTCATGTTTCCATGCTCCAAAAATACATTGGGGATCTGTCTCATGTTTTGGACTTCAGCACGGTTCAGTTGGATGATGATTTGACTTATGATGTGGAGCCAGTAGCTATTTTGGGTCATCAGGTTCAAAAGTTGAGCTCAAAGGATATAGCTTCAGTGAAAGTGCAGCGGAGAGGTCGGCCCGTGGAGGAGGCTACCTAGGAGATTGAGCGAGAGATGCAGAGCAGATATCTTCACCTGTTTGAGGCTTCAGGTATGTTTCTTGACTCGTTCGAGGATGAACGTTTGTTTAAGTTAGGGAGGATGTGACGACCCGACCAGTCATCTCATGAGTTACCACTCTGTTTCCCCCATTTATGCTTCTTTATGCTTTGTTTATCTATGTTATGTTGTATCGGGTTGGTCGGATCGAATTTGGAAAGGATTTGGTAAGGTTTGAGACACTTAGTCTCTTTTCAGGAAGGTTAAGTTGGAAAAGTCAACCGGATGTTGACTTATGTGTTAGAGGGCTCGGATGTGAGTTCCGACAATTCGGTTAGCTTCAGGAGATGATTTGGGACTTAGAAGCATGATTGGAATGAGTTTTGGAGGTTCAGAGTAGATTTAGGCTTGAATTGGCGAAATCGGATTTTTGGCGATTTCCGGTTGATAGGTGAAATTTTATTATATGGGTCGGAATAGAGTTCCGAGAGTTGCATCAGTTCCGTTGTGTCATTTGGGATGTGTGTGCAAAATTTCAGGTTATTCGGATGTGGTTTGGTTAGGTTATTGATCAAAAGCGAAATTCGGATTTTAGAAAACTTTGGCTTGAATCCGATGTGTTTTGGGTGATTTGATGTTTTGTGAGGTGTTTTGATGATTGGAATAAGTTTGAATAAGGTATTAGGATGTGTTTACTCTTCGCGTTCACGAGTGGACCCTCGCGTTCGCGAAGAGTCAGCTGAGGGAGGTGGAAATTTAGCCTTCGCATTCGCGAGGCAGGTTACGCGTTCGCGAAGGGCTACGAGATTGTGCATTGCGTTCGAGGGCGTGTAGTCGCGTTCGCATAGAAGGAATTGAGAGGCTGAGCTTCAGTGGAATTAACCCATCACGTTCGCGATGGATGGAACGCGTTCATGAAGGTTTGTCTGGGTAAAGCGTCGCGTTCGCGAAGGTCTTGTCACGTTCGCGTAAGAGGATTTTGGTCAAAGTTATTTTTGTGCGTCGCGAACGCGAGGCTTTGACCGCGTTCGCGAAGAAGAATTTTCAGGCCTGGGCAGAATTTTAAAAGGTCGTCTTGTCCGCAAATGTGGGGTTTATTTCCTCCATAGTTGGTCGTTTTTGGAGCTTTTGAAGGAGATTGAAGAGGGATTCAAGGGGAATCACTTGGAGGTAAGATTCTTGGACTTAAAACTTGGTTATTATGTGTGTGAGCACGTGATTTTTGCCTCATACGAATTACTCCAAAATAACTCCCGAAATATTTCTTTAATTATGTGTTATTTTTAGGAAATATTGTACAGTTTTCCTGTTTGTTTGCGTGTGTAATTTTATTAATGCATTTAAAAATACAAAAAATACTATAATGTAATATGTGTTGCATGTGCATTTAGGATTTAGTTTTTCAATTTAGGAATTAACAAGTTTTACAAAAAGAAAAATCACAAAAATATGTAATTGTTGTAATTTTGTCATTTAAATGTGCCCTTATGTGATTTCATTTTTTTCTTTGATTTGCATGTTAATTATTGTAAGTGTTAATTAATATTTGTAGTTAGATTTTACAATTAATAATGAATTGTATTTAAATCAGAAAATTAAAGAAGAAAAAAGAAAAGAATTCAAAAAATGAAGAAAGAACCGGATTGGGCCAGTTTTAGGCCCAAAGAATTGCACTTCCTACCCAGCCCAAATCTGTCAACCCAAAAGCCATCAAACGACGTAGTATAGGGCAGAAGCTACGTCGTTTTGATGGTGCCCATCCAGGTAATTTTCAGACAATCAAATGACGCCGTATTGGTATTTTTATCTGAACCGTTGATCAAATAGATCCAACGGTCCAGTTCAGTTCTTTCATTAAACCAAATGACGACGTATGATCGTATTTAATCGGGACCGTTCATTGTTTTAAATCTAATGGTTCCCAGGACCTCCCCATGACCCGACCCACTCCCGTTTGAGACCGACCCATTCTCCCAACCTAAACAAATGACACCGTTTGGTTAAATGAATTGATCCAGGCCGTAGATCTTACCTGATCCAACGGTCAAAATCAGACCACCCCTCCCCTATATAAACTAAATTCATACCCCAGCCTCTTAACCAAACACCCCCCTCCCTCTCCTGTTCATCATCGTCCCTAAGACGATGCCCCAAACCCTAGCCGCCCTAACTACCCCTCGCCTGAAACCCGGCGGCAACTACGCTGCCGGTCACCAAACCAACACCCTAAGACCACCTGACCATCCTCTATCCAAATCTGGTAACCACTAAGCTCGAATCTTCCTGGAGTTTCTCGAAACTTCATTTGAAGATTCGAGCCAAACTCAGATCCAAACCAACCAGTCCCTAAATAACACCACAGCACCCCCTAACCGCCCTCGTTACAGATCTGTTAGTTGTTCACCTCAAATCACCCTACATCATCTCGAATCTTCAATCGAAGATTAGAGCATAACCTAGACCTACCCCAATGTACCCCAAACCCACACCAGTCACTCTCCTAACCTCACTCGTAACCAAACCAAACTTGGTTTGGTTCGAATCTGACCAGAAGCGGTTGAGCCCCAAATCAGACCCTCAAGAACCCTAAAATCCCAGATCTTGGAATCTGCCCAAATTAAGTAGAAGGTTGAGGTCTAATCGACCTTAATCGAAGTATTTTCAGTTGAGAATACTTCGACTAAGGTCTGTTTGATTTCAAAGTGTCCGAATCAGAGTTTCAAAGACTGGGTCCGTATTGATTCTGTTATTATGAGGTATTTTCCTTCTTTCCTTCGTGTTTGTTTTCATTATTTACATATCTATTTATTTACCATGTTGATTTTGGTTGTTATTAAGTCACATTGACTCTGTTTCAAAGGACCTTTTATTTGGTTCGATTTTGTCTGTTATTTATAGTCGCCTTAACTGTATGTGTTATAAATTGTGAAATCGAGTCCTAAGTTGCGTCGCTTAATTAATTCCCTGTTAGTCTATAAGTTCGTCAATAACACTGTTTGATAGTTGCCTTGTTACTGATTTTTTTTAGTGTCAATTGTAATACGTAATCGATTAATTGAATAGGTCGTTCATATAATTTGAGTCACTTGGCATCTTGTTGATATTAGTGTCCGAGTGGTCTCATGTGTGTTGTGTTTGATCCTTTTTCTCTTAATTAGTCATCATCTTGCTGCATATAGTTCCGTTCAATGTGTTTACAATGTTCTGTATTTAGGAATTGTGTTAGTTTACTCCCTGTATATATGCCATTTGTCATTCTAGTTAATTCAATGTGATTATTTCCTCATTCATTGATCTCTATCTTGATACTACTTGATCTGATTTGGTTATAGCTGTTCAATCAGAAACTAGTGTTGGTAATTAAGTTTGAACAGATTGTAAAATCTGTTTTGTATTGGATTCTGATTTTGTATTAGGGGCAGTATTTTTGAGATTTTTCAGAAGTAGTTCAGGGTTAGTTTGGGGAAAATAAACTACATGAATACTTGTTTAAGGGCTTCTGTGTCACGACCCAAACTGGAGGGCCATGACTAGATCCCGACCACACTTGCCGAGCACCAACGTACATTTCATCTAACCTTCATTATTATCTTTTAGGGCTGACGAGATCAATATAAATGGTAGACCTGGATCATGGACAACCAGCAATAAAATATGACGGCATGAACATACATAGCAGGGGATGACCAGACAATCAAGAAACTACATATAAGGTATGAGCTACCACGCTACTATGAAAGACTATACAACAAAAACTAGCCGACAAGGCATACCAAACTATACATGAGTCGACACCTGTCTATGAGCCTCTAAAGGAACATAAGTGCTGCAACATAGCCGGAACAGGGCCCCGACATACCCATAATGTCTATAACAAAAATGCATACCAAGACCAAGGCAAGTCCGGAGAAGGGATCTCGCCAATCACCGCTGAACTGGACAGCCTACTGTGGTGGGGGAGCTGCACCTGCCTGTCTATCAGGACCTGCAGCACGACATGCAGCGTCCACAAATAAAAGGACGTCAGTACGAATAAAGTACTGAGTATGTAAGGTAGGGAACCATAAATACGATCAGTAATGTAAGCAAGGATAGAGAATATACAACCTGTAACATCTTAGTACCTCTGAGGGCTACTTACATGAAATGCATGATACATATGTATAAATACATAAACCCTTAAAACATTCGCCTCTGTGGGCATCATCATCATCATATCGTACCCGGCCATAATAAGCTCGGTAAAGAAAACGTACCCGGCCATCATAAGGCTCGGTAGAATCGTACCCGGCCACGTGGAGCTCGGTAAAACCCAACTGATCAGTGGTTGCACAATAGGTGCCGTACCCGGCCAACTATAGCGTGGCTCGGTAGAGTAAAATAGATACATATATATAATGCATGCTCGACTCATGGAATCACATTCTAAACCTTTCAGAGTGACGTAAGGTCGGTATCCTCTGTACACGTTATTAGGACTAACTCTTCACTATGAACCTTATAAGAATCAGGAAGTACCAACAACATTGATAAAATAAGAATAAGAGAAGCAACATTAACATCAATCGTTCCATAAGAGGGAAAACAATGTAAGTACTGCTAGCTTCTAAGAGTAGAGTATCTTGGAAGCTCGTTCATTACATTATGTACAATCGGAGTCGTGCAAAAGAAGGAAAGGGATAGCCTCACATACCTTGTATATACTGCCCCAATCTCAAGCTATGCAATTGTCAAAACTCCTTAGTCTACAATAAGAGAAACGATACTATCGTTATCATTTAAGCGTCATAACTATTATGTATCGACCACAACCTATTTTACGATGAAACGGACAGCACCTCCCCTATATATATGACCTCACACCATTCAAAACAGTCACCAAACAGCCCAAACAACATCAATAATAAACATATTGAGCCTCCCAAAATAGTCCACACACAGCCTAATCACTCCATACATACGACGACCACCGTAGTCGTGTCAAACAACCTGGAAATGTTACGAATAACTATCAGCCCATAACCCTACATATATATGGTGTTTCTCCACACCCTTCCTCATCCAAAACTCCACAAAACAGTAGTAAAATACGCAGCCCAACAGCCACGCAAAACAGTCCACAAAACAATAACATTACTACCAAGCCTTTCGATATATATTTCACAAGTTCTAGCTTCAATGGCTTAGCCGCAACTTGGATAATCTTAAATACATATAGAGTAAGAGGTTCCTTACCTTTATACAGAAATAACAACTCCAATTTGACCTTAAATTTCCATGAAATATCCCTCCAATGCTGCCACAACAACAAAAAAGCGAAACTAGCGATCAATTAGTGTTTTTCGGCACTAGAATCACTTTAGAAGGCTTGAAATCACCTAGGATTGATATTAAGAACATGAGGGAGTATTTACAGAACATAAACCCTTTAAAACAACCTCCCACACGAGCTGGAACGACACAAAAATGAGCAACAACAAGAAGAACAAGAGACTTACTAGCGCCACGGAATTCCCGACACTTGATTTGTGTTGTTTGCCCTTTTTTGGGTCTTGAATCTTGAGAGAACCTTGAGAGGATGTTCCTAGGGTTCTAAGGTCTGAAAATAGTGAAAAGAAATGACTTAAAACGGGTTGGAGTCATCCTATATAGGTCCAAATATCTTAAACCGACTTAGTGGGCCCCATAGAGAGGTGCTTGGCGCAGTCTCGCGAAAACGCGAATATCTCTCTACTCCGAAGATCGTATCGATGAACGGTTTAATGAGTTGGAAACTAGACGCATAGATCTTTAATTTGGTTGGTAGATCACCCCGTAATACCTTGTAAATTAGGAGAAAATATTAGAAACATTTGACCTAATGTTTAAGTAAAATTATGAACCTAAGTTGCGACAACTTTTGTTGACTTTTGTTTCATAACTCGTTTGACTTCAAGACTTATGATACGGATATTATATGATTAAAATACCTTAATAAATGAACTCTTGAGTGTATTAAGCACCGCTAGATTACTTGAAAATACGAGTTACAACATCCTTGATTCATTTAACTTCTAATACTTGTTAATCACCCTTATACACTCTTGTATCACTTAAGACCAATAGGATTGACTTCTTATCATCTCAAAGATAATTCCTTCTTGGATTTATGTTAACTAATATATGGCATGAACTAACACATGTGGATATGGGTTGTAACACCCTCCCCCCCTTAGGAACATTCGTCCTCGAATGTAAGGGTTTATGGGGAGTTTAAATCATCGTGGATTCCAATGGAAATTTCCGATCAATTTTCCCCTATAAAATGGTCACTAGCAAAACTTGCAAGTAATTAAGCCCAACATATGGCTTCACAAGGCTACACAAAGCATTATGCGTATTTACATTATCTACATATCACCATTTTGTATTAAGGAGGAGTATTCTCAAATTATTGCTTACCTCATAGAGCCGTTTCACCTTCCAATGTATCCTGTCTTCCACCAGCATCCTTGTTATCTTCATTCTGGAATAAGTAAGGGTATTTAGACTTCATCTCCTCTTCTGCTTCCCATGTCATTTCTTCCATATTTTTGTTCCTCCACAATACTTTGACGGAAGCTACATCTTTTGTTCTCAGCTTGCGGACTTGCCGATCTAATATCGCCACTGGCACTTCTTCATATGATAGGTCCTCTGTAACTTTTACATCTTTGATAGGGATGACTCGAGAAGGGTCTCCAATACATTTTCTCAACATAGATACATGGAATACTAGGTGGACAAATTCCAATTCGGATGGCAATTCTAACTCATAAGCAACCTGTCCAATTCGTCGAAGAATTTTATACGGCCCGATATACCTTGGACTCAGCTTACCTTTCTTCCCAAAACGCATAATACCCTTCATTGGTGAGATCCTCAGGAAAACCCAATCACCAACCTCAAACTCTAGATCACGACGTCGGACATCAGAATAAGATTTTTGCCTGCTTTGTGCCGTCCTCAATCGCTCCTGTATCACTTTCACCTTCTCAATAGCTTGGTGAATCAAATCTGGCCCATATAATTCTGTTTCACCGACTTCGAACCATCCAACTGGTGATCTACATCTCCTCCCGTATAGTGCCTCGTATGGGGCCATTTTAATACTGGAATGGTAGCTATTGTTATAGGCGAATTCTATGAGTGGAAGATGATCATCCCAATTCCCCTTAAAATCTAGAACACATGCTCGTAGCATATCTTCCAGTGTCTGAATGGTACGTTCAGCCTGTCCGTCAGTCTGCGGATGAAATGCAGTGCTGAGATTTACTTGTGTGCCTAAACCCTTCTGGAAAGACCTCCAAAAGTTAGCCGTAAATTGAGCTCCTCGGTCTGATATAATAGATACGGGCACACCATGAAGCCTAACAATCTCCTTGATATACAACTTCGCATAATCTTCAGCCGTGTAAGTTGTCTTCACTGGCAGAAAATGGGCACATTTTGTAAGTCGATCAATTATCACCCAGATGGAGTCAAACTTATGATAAGAGCGAGGTAATCCAATAATGAAGTCCATATTAATCACCTCCCACTTCCAGGTCGGAATCTCTATATTTTGAAGCAATCCACCGGGTTTCTGATGTTCTATCTTTACTTGTTGACAATTGGGACACTGGGCTACAAATTCTGCAATAGACTTCTTCATATTATCCCACCAATACTGCTCCTTGACATCATGATACATCTTTGTCGAGCCGGGATGGATGGAATATCGGGATTGATGAATCTCATTCATAATCTTCTCTCGCAACCCTGCCACATTAGGCACACACAATCGGCTCTGGTATCTTAGTGCCCCGTCTTTTCCGATCCCAAAAGCCATACTTTTACACTGTTGAATGCTTTCTCTTAATCGTACTAAGATAGGATCTTCATATTGTCGTGCTTTTACCTCGGCTACCAAAGATGATTCTGATGTATTCTGTACAGTAACACCTCCGTCATTAGATTCTAACAATCTGATTCTCATATTGGCTAGCTGATAAAGCTCTTTAATCAACCCCCATCTACCTGCCTCAATATGTACTAAGCTTCCCATTGATTTACGGCTGAGAGCGTCTGCCACAACATTGGCTTTACCGGGATGATACAATATCTCGACGTCGTAGTCTTTCAATAATTCAAGCCACCTACGCTGCCTCAAATTCAACTCTTTCTGCTTGAAGATGTATTGTAAACTCTTGTGATCTGTGTAGATGTCAACATGGACGCCGTATAAGTAGTGCCGCCATATCTTCAAAGCATATATTACTGCAGCCAATTCCAAATCATGGGTTGGATAATTCTTTTCATGCTTCTTCAATTGTCTTGATGCATAAGCAATCACATTCCCACGCTGCATCAATACGCACCCCAAACCTATACCTGAGGCATCACAATATACCACATAACCTTCTGTTCCTTCAGGAAGAGTGAGCACTGGTGCAGATGTCAATCGATTCTTCAACTCCTGAAAACTACGTTCACAAGTGTCAGACCACTGGAATTTGGTAGCTTTTTGTGTTAACTTAGTCAATGGTGATGATATAGAGGAAAATCCTTCTACAAACCGCCTATAATATCCTGCTAGCCCTAGGAAGCTGCGGACTTCTGATGGTGTTGTAGGTCTCGGCCAATTCTTTACTGCATCGATCTTCTGAGTGTCGACACTAATACCCTCATCAGATATCACATGGCCAAGGAATGCTACTGAGTTCAGCCAGAATTCACATTTGGAGAGCTTAGCATATAACTTACGATCCTGAAGCGTCTGTAATACTATCCGCAAGTGGCCCGCATGTTCCGCCTCCGAACGAGAATACACTAGAATGTCATCAATGAATACAATCACGAACACATCAAGATAGGGCCTGAATATAGTATTCATGAGATCCATAAAAGCTGTTGGGGCATTTGTTAGCCCGAACGACATCACCAAGAACTCAAAGTGCCCATATCTTGTCCGGAAGGCCGTCTTTGGAATATCCTTCTCCTTAACCCTCACCTGATGATACCATGAACGTAAATCAATCTTGGAGAAATACTTGGCACCCTGGAGTTGGTCAAACAGGTCATCAATTCTTGGAAGTGGATACTTGTTATTTATAGTAAACTTATTCAACTGTCGATAGTCGATACACATCCATAACGACCCATCTTCCTTCCGCACGAATAGGACTGGTGCACCCCAAGGTGAATATTAGAGACAAACACTTACGACTCTACTCTACGCACGATCTAGATTCAGGAAGAAGGTAACGACCCTAGATGTCATGTAGCCTCCTGATTATAAATGTGACGCGCTACACATCCATAATCAAGACTCTACTAGACACGGCTCATAGACAACCCCTAGGACAGACTTGCTCTGATACCAAGTTTGTCACGACCCAAACTGGAGGGCCATGACTAGCACCCGACCACACTTGCCGAGCACCAACGTACATTTCATCTAACCTTCATTATTATCTTTTAGGGCTGACGAGATCAATATAAATGGTAGACCTGGATCATGGACAACCAGCAATAAAATATGACGGCATGAACATACATAGCAGAGGATGACCAGACAATCAAGAAACTACATATAAGGTATGAGCTACCACGCTACTATGAAAGACTATACAACAAAAACTAGCCGACAAGGCATACCAAACTATACATGAGTCGACACCTGTCTATGAGCCTCTAAAGGAACATAAGTGTTGCAACATAGCCGGAACAGGGCCCCGACATACCCATAATGTCTATAACAAAAATGCATACCAAGACCAAGGCAAGTCCGGAGAAGGGATCTCGCCAATCACCGCTGAACTGGACAGCCTACTGTGGTGGGGGAGCTGCACCTGCCTGTCTATCAGGACCTAAAGCACGACATGCAGCGTCCACAAATAAAAGGACGTCAGTACAAATAAAGTACTGAGTATGTAAGGTAGGGAACCATAAATACGATCAGTAATGTAAGCAAGGATAGAGAATATACAACCTGTAACATCTTAGTACCTCTGAGGGCTACTTACATGAAATGCATGATACATATGTATAAATACATAAACCTTTAAAGCATTCGCCTCTGTGGGCATCATCATCATCATATCGTACCCGGCCATAATAGGCTCGGTAGAATCGTACCCGGCCACGTGGAGCTCGGTAAAACCCAACTGATCAGTGGTTGCACAATAGGTGCCGTACCCGGCCAACTATAGCGTGGCTCGGTAGAGTAAAATAGATACATATATATAATGCATGCTCGACTCATGGAATCACATTCTAAACCTTTCGGAGTGACGTAAGGTCGGTATCCTCTGTACACGTTATTAGGACTAACTCTTCACTATGAACCTTATAAGAATCAGGAAGTACCAACAACATTGATAACATAAGAATAAGAGAAGCAACATTAACATCAATCGTTCCATAAGAGGGAAAACAATGTAAGTACTGCTAGCTTCTAAGAGTAGAGTATCTTGGAAGCTCGTTCATTACATTATGTACAATCGGAGTCGTGCAAAAGAAGGAAAGGGATAGCCTCACATACCTTGTATATACTGCCCCAATCTCAAGCTATGCAATTGTCAAAACTCCTTAGTCTACAATAAGAGAAACGATACTATCGTTATCATTTAAGCGTCATAACTATTATGTATCGACCACAACCTATTTTACGATGAAACGGACAGCACCTCCCCTATATATATGACCTCACACCATTCAAAACAGTCACCAAACATCCCAAACAACATCAATAATAAACATATTGAGCCTCCCAAAATAGTCCACACACAGCCTAATCACTCCATACATACGACGACCACCGTAGTCGTGTCAAACAACCTAGAAATGTTACGAATAACTATCAGCCCATAACCCTACATATATATGGTGTTTCTCCACACCCTTCCTCATCCAAAACTCCACAAAACAGTAGTAAAATACGCATCCCAACAGCCACGCAAAACAGTCCACAAAACAATAACATTACTACCAAGCCTTTCGATATATATTTCACAAGTTCTAGCTTCAATGGCTTAGCCGCAACTTGGATAATCTTAAATACATATAGAGTAAGAGGTTCATTACCTTTATACAGAAATAACAACTCCAATTTGACCTTAAATTTCCATGAAATATCCCTCCAATGCTGCCACAACAACAAAAAAGCGAAACTAGCGATCAATTAGTGTTTTTCGGCACTAGAATCACTTTAGAAGGCTTGAAATCACCTAGGATTGATATTAAGAACATGAGGGAGTATTTACAGAACATAAACCCTTTAAAACAACCTCCCACACGAGCTGGAACGACACAAAAATGAGCAACAACAAGAAGAACAAGAGACTTACTAGCGCCACGGAATTCCCGACACTTGATTTGTGTTGTTTGCCCTTTTTTTGGGTCTTGAATCTTGAGAGAACCTTGAGAGGATGTTCCTAGGGTTCTAAGGTCTGAAAATAGTGAGAATAAATGACTTAAAACGGGTTGGAGGCATCCTATATTGGTCCAAATATCTTAAACCGCCTTAGTGGGCCCCATAGAGAGGTGCTTGGCGCAGTCTCGCGAAAACACGAATATGTCTCTACTCCGATATCGTATCGATGAACGGTTTAATAAGTTGGAAACTAGACGCATAGATCTTTAATTTGGTTGGTAGATCACCCCGTAATTCCTTGTAAATTAGGAGAAAAGATTAGAAACATCTGAGCTAATGTTTAAGTAAAATTATGAACCTAAGTTGCGACAACTTTTGTTGACTTTTGTTTCATAACTCGTTTGACTTCAAGACTTATGATACGGATATTATATGATTAAAATACCTTAATAAATGAACTCTTGAGTGTATTAAGCACCGCTAGATTACTTGAAAATACGAGTTACAACATCCTTGATTCATTTAACTTCTAATACTTGTTAATCACCCTTATACACTCTTGTATCACTTAAGACCAATAGGATTGACTTCTTATCATCTCAAAGATAATTACTTCTTGGATTTATGTTAACTAATATATGGCATGAACTAACATATGTGTATATGGGTTGTAACATGCTGAATATTTAAACTTATTAGTGGACTGATTTGAGACTTTCCTAAGTGGGTTTGGGTACAGATAATAGACAACTAATGGTAGGGTTCAATAATGTATTTGTTTCAAGAATACTGGGGAACAAAAGAAGATGGGGGGGGGGGCTGAAATTAAGGGTGTGAGCACGTAATATTTGCCTTACGAAAACTACTCCAAAATAAATCAAAAAACAATATAAATTTCTTTTACTGTGTAATTCTTGAATTTGCGTGGTGTTAAATATTTGTGTTATGTCCGTAAATGTTTACTTTGTCATAATAAAATGAAAATTAAAATAAAATACATGTGGCATGCATATAGGATTTAATTATGTATTTGAAAGATAATTTAAATAAAATCACCAAAATATGCATTTTTGTTCTATTTTTTATATTCCACTGTGTGATTAATGTTTTATCTGTATGTTGAATAGTTGTTATGAAGTGATTAATATTTTGTGTAAGGTTAAAAATTGTTTTATAAATTTTGTTAGGATTTTTTAATGATAAATAATAAAATAGAATAAAAAAAATAATAATAAATTGTAAAATAAAAATCGGACCTGGATTAAAATCCAGGCCCAAATCAAATTACCCCCCCCCCCACAGCCCAATCCAACATCCCCATGTCCGGTCCAATTCGAACAAGCCTAAACGACACCGCATGAGATACCTCAAATCTGAGCCGTTGATTCATTGCAATCAAACGGTCCAGTTCAGCTTCTGCATAAATGAAACGACGACGTTTAAGGGCAACTAGATCTGAACCGTTCATCCATCTTGATCCCACGGTCTTAAAAATTCACCCAAACCCGATCCATTTCAACCCCGGGTTGACCCCTTTCCCCAACTTAAATCAAACGATGTCGTTTGGATAAGTGGATTGATCTCAACCGTGCATCTTAATTGATCCAACGGATGAGATCAATCCACCCCACCCCTATATAAGGCTCAAGCCCCTACCCCGGCCCCTAACTGAACACCCCCCTCCTCTCACTGTTCATCATCGTCCCCAAACCCCACCCCTAACCCTAGCCTCCCTAGAATCCCACCGCCTGAAACCCGGCGGCATCAACGCCGCCGGTCACCAAAATAACACCCTAGAACCCCCTGAACATCCTCTACACAAATCTGACCTTAGTTTCCTTCGAATCAGACCCCAACTCTTCGAATACTAAATCGAAGGTGGGTCTGAAAACTCAAACCTTTCCAATGGCTTCCAAAATAACACCATAGTACCCCCTAGCATGCCTCGTTATGGATCTGAAGTTTGTTTGGCTCGAATCAGTTCCGAGCTTCTCGAATCTTCTTTTGAAGATTCGGACCAAACAAGAACAAACTCAGATCTGTTCTAAACTGACACCAAATGACCCCTAGGCTACCCCCACCCGTGTTTTGTATTTGGTCCCCCCCGAATCTGACCAAAAATGGTTAAGTCCCAAATCGAACCTTCAAAAACCCTAGAAATACCAGACTTTTGGATTTTTGCCTAAATTAGATAAAGATTGAGGTTTAATCGACCTTAGTCGAAGTATTTTCAGTGGAAAATACTTCGACTAAGGTCTGTTTGATTTCAAACAAAGTCCGAATCCAAGTTGAGTCCGAGTCGGAATAAAATTGAAGGATTCAAAGGTATTTTTTTCTGTTTCTTATGTGTATTCTACATGTATTCTATGTTTGTTTCATTAGTCTGTTTAATTTTTCATGATTTTCTAGTCAATTCTGTTATACTGTCTCATACTCGTCTATTTGATCAGAATTATACTATTGTTTCTGTTGTTTATGAATGTTCATAATATGTGTAATCGACTCGATTAAGTTCGTCGATTAGTTGTTTTGTAAATTCTTATTGCCATTAATGTTGTTTGTAATACCTTGTTTATCTGTTTGGAATTGTTTATTGTCATTGAACTCAGTCAATTAGTTCTTCCCAATTAATTGATTCTCGTTTAATAATTCAGAAAGTTTGTCAATGGTGTGTATATATTGTTTTCTGAACAGGGCATTGTCAGTATATTGACAATGCTCCTGTGTATGTTTGATCTTGATTCAATGTTTAAGTCCAGTCTGAATTGTTATAATGATTTCATTGATATGTTGTTATGATGTTAGTTCTGAATTCAGTGTAATTTTACAAATGTTGATTAGATGTAATTGTGTTAGAAGGTTACATTCTTAGTTAGGATTCAGTCCAAAACTTTAGGATTGGTTATAGTTGCTTAAACAGATTTTAAAATCTGTATTGTTAGATTCTGAATTTAAGGCAGTAATAACAGTAATTACAGTAGGAAATCTGGGACATTTTCTGGGATAAAACAGTAAGGGTAATGTGACATAATAGTGGGCTGAAAGTGGTTTGTTAATGGTTTTAATTTAATAGGATAGTGGGAAACAAAGGGTAATGGGCTGCTGAAAAACAGGATAATAGCACTCAATAGGATTTAAAGTATTCAAAAGTAGTTTTAATGGAAACTTTTTGATTTTAAAAGGAGAAAAGGGTCCAAGAAGCACAAAAAGAGTATAGGACCAGCCCTGTATAAATACAGGGAGCTGGACTGATTTAAGGGGGAGACTTCAGGATATTTGAGAGAGAAAAAATCAGAATTGAAGAGGAGAGCCTTTTTTAGACAGAAAAGAAAGGAAAGAGAGAAAATTAGGAGTTCAAAGGAAAAATCAGATTTAGATCAGATTTTAAGGGAAGAAAAAAGAGAGTGTGAGGAGAGACAAATTTAGATTTTGAAGAGGAAAAAGAAACAGAAAAGAAACCAAAAGAGAACACTCACACACACACACAATCTGACACAGATACAAATACAGAAACAGAAAATCAGGAAGCTGAATTTGAAATAGGAAAGAAACTGAAAAATCTAAAAAAAAATGTTGTTCTAGAATCTGTCCGTTGTTTGTTTGTGGATATTGTTCAGTTTGAAATCTGAAATTTTCCCTCAAGTTACTGTCACTGTTCATCTGGGTTAACGGGTCTGGTTCAGACTTGCTAAATACTGCTATTCTGCTGATTTTGTTACTGCTGCAACTGCTGAAAACTTACTTCTTCTACCTTCATTTTCAGGTACTTATCTCTTAAATTCTATGTTGGAAAAAAGATTCAGCATGACAAATCAATGAAGCTTGAATTGCAAAATTCTATTTTTCATTTTTGTCCAAGTTCATTAGTTTAAATTTCATTTTTTTTTTGTTTCATGTTAGTTAACTAGTAATGAATTCAATTTGATAGTTATGAGTTAATTGTCTTTATTTGAAATTCATATAAAACTTTGTAATAATGTTTTCCATTCTAAATTTTCATTAAAGTATAGTTATGATTGAATTGTTAATATAGGGAACATGGCATGAAGTTGGCTATTAGTTAAGTCCTATGACATTGTTAGTCAGGTATAGAGTATTCTGAAATGTCAAGAAAATGCATGGTTAGTGTATTTCGATTGTTTGGTTGTGGATTAAGGTTAGATGTTATTAGTTGAATAAAGAGTAGTATAAAAATGTCAAAAAAAAAACCATATTGCTAGTTTTACCTGATTTAGTTATGGATTGAATGATGTGAGTTATACGTTCATATATGGCGTGATAATAGGTATATATATAACCATTAAGGGATGATGAGTTGATGTATCTCATTATGATGTTAAAATGCTATGAATGTTTTAGACATACAAACTATGTTGCATGTAAGGCAATATTATTAATCGATTTATAATTCCCTTTCTTATCAATTTGATGCCTATTTACCATCTTAAATAAATAATTAGGCCTATTAGATTAAAAGCAAGTATATGAGAATAAGATGAGATATACAAATTGCAACACTTTATATCAATGACAATTAGAAATAGGATTTGCACTAATTAAATAATGAAAAATTGTTCAAAAATACTTCTTCCCTTCATAAATCATGTTTGTTAGTTTCATATACAATTCATCCTTTGGCATATATATGTTGTATTTGTTTGAATCGTATTTTTATTATTTTCTTTGAACTTGAATAGTTGGGCTGAATATAATTTATATCCGGAAATTATAATCAACGGTCTATATTTAATAAATTGTGAATTCTTTTAAAAGAATTCAAAGCTCCCTTAAATGTGAATTTCTCAGAATTTTCATATAAAATGTGTAGATATAATAAACAATTTGTGAAAAATCCATAATATTATTACAAAAATTTTGCGCAATTAGGGATGCGTTCGCGCACACTGATTATATTAAAAAAAAAATTTGGATTATGCGTATGCGCAATTTCGAGCGAATGTTTAATAAAAGGATTTTTCCAAGGATGTTAAAATAATTTCATATAACCCGAGGTGTGCAGTTCATTATTTAAATAAAAAGGGTGATGATGTTCCTGATTTTATTTTAAATTTCGAACATATATTTTTTTATAAAAACTATAACATGGACAATTTTATTGTGTACACGTACGCGTGGCATGATCCCCAATAATTATAAAAAGTATATAATATGAATATACGTACGCGTAATTCGTCCATATAATTGTAAACAATAAGTAAAAAGCGGTAGTAAAATCATGCAATAAAAACGTATTTCGTAAAATCAAGATGATTAAGCCAATAATAAAAACAGTTAAGCGACCGTGCTAGAACCACGGAATTCGGAAATGCCTAACACCTTCTTCCGGATTAACAGAATTCCTTACTCAGGATTTCTGGTTCGCAGAATAATAAACAGAGTCATATTCTCCTCGATTCAGGGATTAAAATTGGTGACTTGGGACGCCTTAAAATTCCCAGGTGGCGACTCTGAAATAATTAAATAAATCCCGTTTCGACTGTCCTTCAATTGGAGAAAACTCCCCACACGCCCCGCGGGCGCGGTAAAAAGGAGGTGCGACAGCTCTGGCGACTCTGCTGGGGATAAAAGTGAAACCCAGAACCACTGGTTCAGGGTTTAAGAATTCAAGCTTAAAATAACTGTTATAATTGGCTTTATTTATTATCTGATTTTTACATGATATATGCTCAATATGCTAAATGAAATTTTTACTGCTTTAATATTATTTGAATTATGCATATACAATTGCTACGAAACCTCCCTCTTTCTGAGTCTTCTAAATTTATGGTGCACACGTGCGCGTGTCCCACCTTTCTGTTAAAGTCATACCAAATAAGACGAAGTTGGGACAAGTAACTAGGCCGGGTAGACTTTCGTGCTCCCGGTACGTTGCCCCCGCTTCGGCTCAAACTCTCTGTTTGGGTAAGCCAGGTTTAGAACAATCAACCTCAGGTTTTTCACTTAGAATAACTCAGCCATGTACCGGATCCCTAGTAGGAACGTATATTTGCATCATGTACATTTGGCCTTGGAGACTCAACACAGGGGTTGGGTCTGTCTAGGACAGGTGAACCCGAAATAAAAAGACCATCATGATGCATCCTACTTGCTACTTGTGCATTCATTTGCCTCGAACATGCTTGTTGACCAGCTTAAATGAAATCATGGTGAGAAGAGAGGAATAAAATGGGTTGTTTTAAAAATTTCAAAAAAGAAAAATAGTTTTAAATCTTGAAATAAAGGTATTTAATAAATAAAAAAATTTCGAAAATGATTTTTTAGTATAAATTTTCAAAATGAATTTTGACTTTATTAAAATTAAATTTCAGATACAAAATGAGCACCACACAAAGCCCCTCATCCACGAGTACAGAAGAATTTCTATTTCAGCTTCAAATGTGGTGGTATGATTTAGGCGAAGATGGTCAAAAATGGGTCGTCAAGCATTTGGGAAATCTCACGGACATTATGAAAGTTAAACCCCGTGATGATCTGATTGCGGCGTTAGTAACTTTTTGGGACCCTGTTCACAATGTCTTTCATTTCTCTGACTTCGAGCTTACTCCTACATTAGAGGAGATAGCTGGATATGCTGGTTTTGATGGAAGTCTAAGAAATCAAAGCTTGATATTCACAAAGGCTCCTTTGGTACATCGATTCTTCGGTCTTCTGAACATCAGCAGTCAAATCAAGAAAAGCAATGTCATCAATGGATGTTGTTCCTTCAACTTTTTGTATTCAAGGTTCGGAAAGTCAGATGGGTTCGAAATTCATGAGAAAGGCCTTACTAACAAGCAAAACAAAGACACTTGGCAGATTCACCGTCGCTTTGCCTTCATGGTGGCTTTTCTAGGAGTCATGGTCTTCCCAAACAAAGAGCGAACAATTGATATTCGCACCGCGAAAGTTGTGCAAATCCTCACCACCAAAGAAAATCACACCCTTATCCCCATCATTCTATCAGATATTTATCGGGCTTTGACTTTATGTAAATCAGGAGCAAAAGTCTTCGAAGGATGCAAAATTTTGTTGCAAATGTGGGTGATGGAACATCTCCAACAACAGCCCAAGATCATACAGTATGGGTCAAACAATGATAATTGCATCGAGAGCTATGAGGAAAGAACAAAAAATTATCAGGCTCCAGAAGGAATAGAAGCATGGGTATCTCATCTAAAGGCTTTAACGGCAAATCAGATTGAATGGACTTTGGGATGGCTCCCGATGAGGGAAGTAATACACATGTCAACCTCAAATAGTTATCTACTACTATTGGGATTGAGAAGCATTCAGCCGTATGCGCCACTAAGAGTCTTAAGGCAACTAGGGAGATATCAAGTAGTTCCTGATGATGAAGATTTGAGTATGCAAGTAATCGAATTACACCCAGAAGCCACTATTCCCGAGGCTCTACTTCAGCAGATGTGGAATGGATGTCGATACTTAAAAAGTGATACTCAAGTCCCAGACACTACAAAGGGTGAGATAAATCCTGGATATGCAAGGTGGTTTGAAAAACGGTCTCGCGTGGATGATGTACCAGAGCCTGAGCTAAGAAGGCCAACAAAAAGACCCCATGTTCAAAACTTCAATGATAAAATCCAAGAGCGGTTGATCTGGGGAGAAAAGGAAAAAGGGTACAAAGCAACTATCCATGCCCTAAAAGAAAATCTGAGAAGCCTCAGTTTGGAGAAAGATTTGCAAGCACAAGAAGCCGAAGGCGAGAAGAAGAGTCTAGCTTGTGAGAATGAAAATCTTCATGCTCGATTCCAAAAAATGAAAAGAGTTTCTGAAACACCAAAGAGGAGCTGGAAGGATCAAAAAACCATCGCCAATCTTTTTGAAAGAATGCAAGATTATGATTCTATTCTTGCAGAAAACGAAAGGACGTTGAGCAAAGCAAAAGAAAGGATCCAACGATTAAACGAAGAAGCCATGTCTAATAAGGAACGCCAAGATAGGCAATCCGAAAAAGACAGGGCACAATTCAAGAAGGAAAAAGACCATTGGATACGATCAGAAAACCAGCTTCGTGCACAACTAGAAGAGGCAAGAAGATGCAACAGAGAACATCAACAAGCAGACCTCGACAGAGAAAGAGCGCAAGCAAGATTAGAGCAGGCCAGACTCCGAGCTCTGTTAGAATCAGCTCTAGATCGTGAAAACCGTGTCAGAGATATAGCCACCACTTCGTCAGCAGCAATTGCAAGACCAAGACCAACGTCTCCAAGGTTTCAGGGCACAAATCCACGACCTGGCAGTCTTCACATCTCAAAGTTATGTAAACTGCCAAGGAATGGATTATGAAAGGTTTACAGAGCATGCGCCCACTTTTGCTCGTCATCTAGCAATGGAGTTGGAAAGGATGTATCGTACGCTGGGAGGCCATCCAGGTCAAGCCCCACATTGAGCAGATAATCCAATATTTGACAACAAAAGTGGAAAGTGGGGCATGTTGTGAGATGTTAAGAATTGTATCTTTTATTTTGATTTAAGTGTGTGTGTTTCAAACCATTTTCTTAAAAGTTTTCAAATGTAATTCCATCTTTGTATAATGAATAAAAGTGATTGCCTTTAGTCCGAACTACGCAAGGTATGATTCATGTAATGGCATGATACGTAGGCAATCTCTATAAGATTCGACCACCACGATAAAAGACATATATAATAAATAAAAGTGAATAACAATAAAAATTTCAAGAAAGCTGGGACAACACAAGCAGCCGAGCAAATGCATAATAGAAAGGGATTATTTGTCTAGGAGCATTGCATCTCAACGTGTGATTATATATGTGTTAAACTCTCAAAACTAACAAGTTTGTTCATTTTCAGAATTCAAGCAGTTAGTTTCTCTAAAGAGTATACTGGCATATTATCACTATCACACAAGATCAAAAGGACCAATACCCGAAAGTATGTCTGTCCCAGATGTTGACACAGGTATGGAGCTAGAGGAGATGGATGTCGGGAAAATGAAAGAAGAGATGTTTAAACTCAAGCAGCAAATGGCTGAGATGTACCAAGCCTGGTCTACAGGACAGTTACCCCCATCTTACCCAAATAACCCTGCTCCATCAATGACCCAAACTCAGGATAATATTACCACTGAATTATCCCCAAACTTCCCCATTTACCAGCACTACCGAGGCACCACCTCTCAGACACCACAGTCTCCACCTCCGAAACCAGTTCCATACTTTCCTCCACCTATGACTCCTGTTTTCGTAGCACCTCCCCCTGCTACATTTCACAAATCTCCTAGTGAGCCTACATTCCAGGCCCAGGACAACCAATATTACCCCCGGAACCTACCCTCAAAGCCTCCGAAATTAATTCAACTGCTCCTCGTTTTGATCTCCCAACCGAAATTGACAAGCCAGCCAAAAATGCTGAGCAAGAAGAGATGTTCAGGAAGGTCAAGAGTTTGGAACAATCGTTCAGAGACATGCGAGGATTAGGTGGGCAAGTCAGTGTAGCATACAAAGATTTGTGCTTATTCCCCAATGTATAATTACCAGTTGGCTTCAAGATGCCCAAATTTGACCTATACAATGGGCACGGCGACCCAGTAGCCCACTTAAGGGGTTTCTGTAGCAAGATGCGAGGAGCTGGGGGAAAGGATGAATTATTGATGGCTTACTTCAGTCAAAGTTTAAGCGGATCAGCTTTGGAGTGGTATACACGCCAGGACCATGGGAGATGGTACACCTGGGATGACCTGGCACAGGCATTCGCATACCATTTCCAATACAATCTGGAAATCATCCCAGATCGATTATCTTTGACAAAATTTGAGAAGAAACACAATGAAAGTTTCAGAGAGTATGGTTTTCGGTGGAGAGAACAGGCAGCAAGAGTGGATCCTCCTATGAAGGAGAGCGAAATGGTAGACTACTTCCTCCAAGCCTTGGAGCCAACTTACTATGCCCATCTGGTTTCAGCGGTTGGAAAATCATTCAACGAAGTGGTGAAGATGGGAGGTATGGTGGAAGAAGGTCTCAAAACAAATAAAATTATGAGCTATTCAGCAATTAAGGCAACTACTCAAGCTATTCAAGGCGGGGTAGGAGGAATCGGAAGAAAGAAGAGGGAGGAAGCAGCGGTAGTTGATTCAGGAATTTGGTCGGGACCCAGAGGTTCACCGCTTTACTATAATCAACAACGACCTCGCCAATCAGCTTACCACCATGATTCATCCCAACACTACTATCACCCTTCGGAGCCTCATTTCTCCATTAACCATGCTCAAGCATACAATCAGCCACCTGTTCACACCAATTGGCGTGCCCCTGCCACACCAAGTACTTACCCACGAGCCTATCCCGGACCAGGTTTCAAGCCGAGGCCAGCGTTCAGGGGGGAAAGAGAACAGAAAAAGAAAACTTACACTCCATTGGGAGAGTCTTACACTAGTCTGTTCCACAGGCTGAGACAGCTAGACATGCTGAGACCAATACAATCCAAGCTACCCAATCCTCCTCCAAAGAATCTGGATTACACCATTAGCTGTGAATATTGCTCCGGTGCACCAGGCCATGATACGGAGAAATGCTGGCATTTAAAAAATGCAATACAAGAGCTGATTGATACTAATAAAATCGAGGTTCAAACCCCCGAAGCCCCAAATATAAATAGAAATCCAATGCCAGCCCATCAAGAGGCTAATATGATAGAAATCATACAAGCTGATGGGGAGACAAAGAAGTCGTCACAAGCTGTCATGATGATCAAGTCTCATGAAGCCAAACCAGATAAGCAGTTAACAGAGGAGAAGCCGGTACCCAAGCAGAACAGAAATGGTGATGGACCATCTATGATAATCAAGGAGGGATCTTCGAGCAAAGTTGTCGCAAAACAAGAAAGGTCGAAAGTGATAGTACCAGGGGTTGCTAACAAACCCATTGTATTCGTGGAAGGAGCTCATACAGATCGGGTCATCATCACACCTGTGACTCAGCTGTCAGTCATCAACAACAAAGCCATCCCATGGAACTATGAACGGGTGACTGTAATGTACAAGGGAAAAGAAGTCTAAGAAGAAGTGTGTGAGGTGCAAGGCTTGACTCGTTCGGGAAGATGTTTTACGCCCGAAGAGTTAAGAAAAACTAAAAATAGTCCAACACCAATAAAGAGAGCTGTGACGGAAGAAGAGGCGGAAGAGTTTTTAAGAAAAATGAAACTCCATGATTATTCTGTTGTGGATCAATTAAAGAAGACGCCCGCTCAAATTTCATTGTTGTCATTACTGATTCATTCAGAGGAGCACCGTCTGGCTTTGATGAAAATCCTGAATGAGGCTCATGTTCCTGAAAAGATCTCCGTAAATCATTTAGGAAGAATAGCCAACAGAATCTTTGAGACAAACAGAATTACATTTGCTGATGATGAATTACCTGTGGAAGGTACTGAGCACAACAGAGCTCTTTACCTCACCGTGAAATGTGAAAACTCCGTAGTAACCCGGGTATTGGTTGACAATGGGTCAAGTGCAAATATCTGCCCTCTCTCCACTTTAAGCAAATTAAAAATTAAAGAGGAGAGGATCCAGAAGAATAGTATCTGCGTACGGGGGTTTGACGGTGGAAGCAGAGATTCATTTGGCGACATAGTGTTGGAACTAACAATAGGGCCAGTTGAATTCACAATGGAATTTCAAGTGTTGGACATAACTGTCTCTTACAACTTGTTGTTGGGCCGACCATGGATCCATGCTGCTAAAGCAGTCCCGTCAACACTACATTAGGTTGTCAAGTTTGAATGGGATCATCAAGAAATAGTTGTGCATGGGGAAGAAAGTTTAAATGCTAGCAGCAGTACCATTGTACCGGTCGAGGGAACAGAAAATGACCAGGGACCATGGGTATACCAAGTATCCGACACAGTGTCGGTAGAGAAAATTCCAGAGGATAAATACCTTCCGAATCCAAAGATATCCTCTGCATCAGTCATGGTAGCTTATGAAATGTTAAAGAATGGTTTTATACTCGGCAATGGTCTGGGCTTATCTTTGCAAGGAATTATACAACCAGTATCTCTCCCCGAGAACTGGGGAACATTTGGTTTGGGGTTCATACCCACCGTAAATGACGTGATAAAAGCCAGGAAGTTGAAACACCAAGCATGGGTTCTTCCAAAACCAGTCCCACGTCTGTCAAAATCTTTTGTCAAGATCGGCGTTAAAAACTGCCTGATAACAACAATTCCTAAATCCCGGGTCAATCCTGAGGAGGAATTAATTGAAAGATTCGCGAAATTGTTTAATGATGTGAATATGTTGGAAAGCGGAGAAGGGTGTAGCAACGCAGAAGTTCAATTCGTTGGGCCAGAAACAAAGCTTAATAATTGGAAAGCCACTCCTCTCCCCATTCGAAAGGAGTCTTGGTAGTTTATTTTGATTTTCTTTCAAGTTTGTTTGGGTTACTTCAGGGTTGTAATCCCAAAGCTTATCTTACAGTTTGTTTGAAGTGTGCAAACCTTGTTATCTTTCATCATCCAATAAAAAGCAGTTTCCTTTTTATTATCATTCCTGATAGTTTTCTTTTCTTTTTCTTCAGTTCCTTTTACGCTGGCTCTAGTGATATGGCATGCATGAGGAATCCTCAGCCCAGTCTTAAAAATCAATCTGGTTCCGAAATATTAATTCAAGAAATATATTGTGATTATGAATCAGAATATGATGAAGATGAGGTTTTTGAAGAGATTAGTAAAGAGTTAATTCACTTTGAGGAAAAAATCAAACCTAACTTGAGTGATACCGAGGACATCAATATAGGGGACACGAGTAATATCCGAGAAACTAAAATAAGTGTCCATCTGGAACCAAAGATCCGAGAGGAGTTAATTAAAGCACTCATAGAATTCAAAGATGTTTTTGCATGGTCATATGACGACATGCCGGGCCTGAGCACTGATTTAGTGGTTCACAAATTGCCCATCGATCCAACGGTGCCTCCTGTCAAGCAAAGGCTGAGAAAATTCAAGCCTGATATAAGTGTGAGAATTAAGGAAGAAATCACCAAACAATTGGAAGAAAAGGTCATTCGAGTCACTCGATATCCTGTTTGGTTAGCTAATATCGTTCCTGTGCCAAAGAAAGACGGCAAAATTAGAGTATACGTCGACTACCGCAATCTCAACAAAGCCAGTCCGAAGGATAATTTCCCATTACCCAATATCCATATTTTGATCGATAATTGTGCCAAGCATGATATAGGATCTTTCGTGGATTGTTATGCTGGGTATCATCAAATTCTAATGGATGAAGAAGATGCAGAAAAGACGGCATTCATCACACCATGGGGAACTTATTGCTACCGGGTAATGCCATTCGGTTTGAAGAACGCCGGAGCAACCTACATGAGAGCGATGACCACAGTGTTTCATGATATGATACACAAGGAGATTGAGGTATACGTGGACGATGTGATCATAAAATCAAAGCATCAGGCCGACCACGTTGGGGATTTGAGGAAGTTCTTCTTAAGACTTCGCAGGTACAACCTCAAGCTTAACCCTGCCAAATGCGCATTTGGAGTTCCATCTGGAAAGTTGCTGGGATTCATAGTCAGTCGGCGAGGCATCGAGCTAGACCCATCAAAAATCAAAGCCATCCAAGAATTGCCACCTCCAAAGAACAAAACTGAAGTAATGAGTTTGTTGGGAAGGTTAAATTACATCAGCAGGTTTATTGCTCAGCTCACAACAACCTGTGAACCAATTTTCAAATTGTTGAAAAAGGATGCTGCGGTCAAATGGACCGATGAGTGTCAAGAAGCGTTCGATAAGATAAAAGGGTACTTGTCAAACCCACCCGTGTTGGTGCCGCCAGAGCTAGGAAGACCTTTGATTCTTTACTTGACAGTCTTGGAAAATTCATTTGGTTGTGTATTGGGGCAACATGACCTCACTGGCAGAAAAGAACAGGCCATCTATTACCTTAGCAAGAAATTCACAGCCTATGAGGTTAAGTATACTCATCTGGAAAAGACATGTTGCGCCCTGACTTGGGTAGCTCAAAAGTTGAAACACTATTTGTCGTCCTATACTACTTACCTCATTTCTCGTCTGGATCCATTGAAATATATTTTTCAAAAGCCTATGCCAACGGGAAGACTTGCAAAGTGGCAGATATTGCTCACAGAATTTGACATCATCTATGTGACTCGGACTGCAATGAAAGCCCAAGCACTGGCTGATCATTTAGCCGAAAACCCGGTCGATGAGGAATACGAGCCGTTGAAAACCTATTTTCCTGATGAAGAAACAATGCATATCGACGAGGTGGAGCGAATTGAAAAACTTGGCTGGAAACTTTTCTTTGATGGAGCCGCTAACATGAAAGGAGTCGGGATAGGAGCCGTAATCATTTCTGAAATAGGGCATCACTATCCTGTTACGGCTCAATTGCGATTTTATTGCACCAATAATATGGCTGAATATGAAGCTTGCATTTTGGGGTTAAGGCTAGCCGCAGATATGGGTATCCAAGAAATCTTAGTCATGGGAGATTCAGATCTTTTGGTACATCAAATTCAAGGAGAATGGGAAACTCGAGACTTGAAGCTCATACCATACCGACAATGTCTACATGATCTTTGTCAGTGGTTTCAATCAGTGGTGTTCAAACATATTCCAAGAATCCATAATGAGGTTGCCGATGCATTGGCTACTTTGGCATCAATGTTGCACCATCCAGACAAAGCTTATGTGGATCCACTACATATTCGAGTCCACGACCAGCACGCTTATTGCAATATGGTCGAAGAAGAATTTGATGGTGAACCATGGTTCCACGACATCAAGGAGTATATCAGGATGGGGATATATCCCGCACAAGCCACAGGAGATCAAAAGAGGACCATTAGGCGATTGGCAAATGGATTCTTCTTAAGCGGAGGAGTTTTGTATAAAAGAACACCAGATCTTGGATTATTAAGATGCATAGATGCCAGACAAGCTACAACTGTCATGTCTGAAGTACATTCGGGAGTTTGCGGACCCCACATGAGTGGATATGTATTGGCAAAGAAGATCCTCCGTGCTGGTTACTATTGGCTTACCATGGAGCGAGATTGTATCAGTTTTGTGCGCAAGTGTCATCAATGCCAAATACACGGAGATTTGATTCATTCTCCACCATCCGAATTGCACACAATGTCGGCACCATGGCCCTTCGTTGCTTGGGGCATGGATGTGATTGGACCGATTGAGCCAGCAACATCCAATGGGCACAGGTTCATTCTGGTAGCTATTGATTATTTTACCAAATGGGTTGAGGCCAAGACATTCAAATCAGTGACCAAAAAAGCTATGGTCGATTTTGTCCACTCCAATATCATATGTCGATTCGGAATCCCAAAGGTGATCATCACAGATAATGGTGCTAATCTTAACAGCAACTTAATGAAGGAAGTATGTCAACAGTTTAAGATTACACATCGCAACTCTACCCCATATCGGCCCAAGGCGAATGGAGCAGTGGAGGCAGCCAACAAAAACATAAAGAAGATACTTCGGAAAATGGTAGAAGGTTCAAAACAATGGCATGAAAAATTACCATTTGCATTATTGGGATACCGCACTACTGTTCGCACTTCAGTAGGAGCAACTCCTTATTTGTTGGTATATGGCACTGAAGCAGTAATTCCTGCAGAAGTTGAGATTCCTTCCCTTCGGATCATCGCCGAAGCAAAGATTGATGATGATGAATGGGTCAAAACCCGTCTGGAACAGTTAAACTTGATTGATGAAAAACGATTGGCCGCAGTATGTCATGGTCAATTATATCAAAGAAGAATAGAAAGAGCATACAACAAAAAGGTGCGTCCACGGAAGTTTGAAGTGGGTCAGCATGTGCTGAAACGTATTCTTCCACATCAGGTTGAGGCAAAAGGCAAATTTGCCCCGAATTGGCAAGGACCATTCATTGTGACCAGAGTATTATCAAATGGTGCACTATGCTTAACAGACATTGAAGGCAAATGCATAGACATAGCAATCAATTCTGACGCGGTAAAGAGATATTATGCATAACTTTTTGAATGTTTGTATTTAGTATTATTTCGAAGATTGGAATGACAAAGGAAATTTATTCTGCTATCCAAACACTATACCATTTGTTTCCCCTTCGAGCCATATTTGTTTCTTTCTTACCCTCTCTTGGAATCAATAAAAAAAATAAAAATAAAAATTAAAAAAAAATAAAATCAAAATCTTCACTATTATGTAGTGAACTACGTTTGACCTGATTCCTCAAAGAAGGATACGTAGGCGCCTCACGGCTCGGTCATAGGGTGCACAACATGCACAATGTGCACGGAAAAGAAATATTAAGAGACCCCAATCAAGAAACTGGGGCAGGAATTGTATTGGAAATAAGAAAAGATTCCAAGAGTTGTAATTTTAAACCCATACCAAAGCTATTTAGCTTTTAATACCTTTTCCATTTCTAACCCCATACCAAAAAGACCTTTCGATCAATCTTAGAAAAATGCTGAGACAAGCAAATGAAGATGGTTCATAACACTCTGGTACAAACAAGAAAAGAAAGTAAAAATGAGAGAGTCTTATAGGTGAAAACCCACACGGGCACCATAAGGCGACGGAAGTTGAGAGAAAAGTAAAATGAGAGAGTCTTATTGGTGAAAACCTTCGTAGGCACCATAAGGCGAAAAGGAAGTGAGAAATGAACAAATGAGGAAGGTTTATCGGTGAAAACTCTTTGAGACATTACAAGTCCAACAGGTCTGTGAAATGAAAAATGAAGTTGGATTACGGAAATTTTGGGGGAAAATAAAAATGAGACAATTGAAAGGAGATTGATTAAAAGACTGGGTTGATTAATCCAAAATGCATACCCTGATCATTGGCGCCAGTAACTCCAATCAGATAAGTTTTTATTCTTTCTCCAACAGTCATCCAAACTTGGATTTTCTTTTCATTCTATAATTGTCGAAATCAGCGTGTTTCGTCACTAATAATCTTACTTTTCTAAAAGCTTTGAGATAAGTTTTATTCCAAACAAATAAGAAGGAATGTCAAGGTATACTACCAAGATTCAAGGTTACATGATGCAAAATACGGCCATGAAAGGCGGGAGATAAAAAGATATTGGTGTAAGAAAAGTGAAATCAAAAGTGGATCAGCAAAGTCAGAAGGGACATATGATTACAGTTAAAAGGATTTGAAGGAAAACATACAGAGGGAAATCCTATAGTCAAGGATCAATTACAAGGACAAAACGGTCTTTTTCAACCATTCCAAGGCAATAAAAAAGAGACGAAGAGAAGCCTCACCATCGGCAAGAATACCCCAGTTAACCACCCTGCTTTAAACTAACGAAGTTTTCTTTGATTTAAATAGGGGAAAAGACAATATTTGTGTCAGGAAATACCTGGTAAAGAAGAAGAAGTCAGGCGTCCACCTGGAGAATGAGGATTAAAGAAGTCAGGCGTCCACCTGGAGAATGAGGATGAGAATTAAAGAAGTCAGGCGTCCACCTAGAGAATGAGGATGAGAATTAAAGAAGTCAGGCGTCCACCTGGAGAATGAGGATGAGAATTAAAGAAGTCAAGCGTCCACCTGGAGAATAAGGATGAGAATTAAAGAAATCAGGCGTCCACCTGGAGAATGAGGATGAGAAAAGAAGAAGTCAGGCGTCCAGCTGGAGAACGAGGATGAGAATTAAAGAAATCAGGCGTCCACCTGGAGAATAAGGATGAGAAAAGAAGAAGTCAGGCGTCCACCTGGAGAATGAGGATGAGAATTAAAGAAGTCAGGCGTCCACCTGGAGAATGAGGATGAGAATTAAAGAAGTCAGGCGTCCACCTGGAGAATGAGGATGAGGAAAGAAGAAGTCAGGCGTCCACCCTGGAGAATGAGGATGAGAATTAAAGAAGTCAGGCGTCCACCTGGAGAATGAGGATTAAAGAAGTCAGGCGTCCACCTGGAGAATGAGGATGAGAATTAAAGAAGTCAGGCGTCCACCTGGAGAATGAGGATGAGAATTAAAGAAGTCAGGCGTCCACCTGGAGAATGAGGATGAGAATTAAAGAAGTCAAGCGTCCACCTGGAGAATAAGGATGAGAATTAAAGAAATCAGGCGTCCAGCTGGAGAATGAGGATGAGAAAAGAAGAAGTCAGGCGTCCAGCTGGAGAATGAGGATGAGAATTAAAGAAATCAGGCGTCCACCTGGAGAATAAGGATGAGAAAAGAAGAAGTCAGGCGACCACCTGGAGAATGAGGATGAGAATTAAAGAAGTCAGGCGTCCACCTGGAGAATGAGGATGAGAATTAAAGAAGTCAGGCGTCCACCTGGAGAATGAGGATGAGGAAAGAAGAAGTAAGGCGTCCACCTGGAGAATGAGGATGAGAATTAAAGAAGTCAGGCGTCCACCTGGAGAATGAGGATTAAAGAAGTCAGGCGTCCACCTGGAGAATGAGGATGAGAATTAAAGAAGTCAGGCGTCCACCTAGAGAATGAGGATGAGAAAAGAAGAAGTCAGGCGTCCACCTGGAGAATGAGGATGAGAATTAAAGAAGTCAGGCGTCCACCTGGAGAATGAGGATGAGAAAAGAAGAAGTCAGGCGTCCACCTGGAGAATGAGGATGAGAATTAAAGAAGTCAGGCGTCCACCTGGAGAATGAGGATGAGAAAAGAAGAAGTCAGGCGTCCACCTGGAGAATGAGGATGAGAATTAAAGAAGTCAGGCGTCCACCTGGAGAATGAGGATGAGAAAAGAAGAAGTCAGGCGTCCACCTGGAGAATGAGGATGAGAATTAAAGAAGTCAGGCGTCCACCTGGAGAATGAGGATGAGAAAAGAAGAAGTCAGGCGTCCACCTGGAGAATGAGGATGAGAATTAAAGAAGTCAGGCGTCCACCTGGAGAATGAGGATGAGAAAAGAAGAAGTCAGGCGTCCACCTGGAGAATGAGGATGAGAATTAAAGAAGTCAGGCGTCCACCTGGAGAATGAGGATGAGAATTAAAGAAGTCAGGCGTCCACCTGGAGAATGAGGATGAGAAAAGAAGAAGTCAGGCGTCCACCTGGAGAATGAGGATGAGAATTAAAGAAGTCAGGCGTCCACCTGGAGAATGAGGATTAAAGAAGTCAGGCGTCCACCTGGAGAATGAGGATGAGAATTAAAGAAGTCAGGCGTCCACCTGGAGAAAGAGGATGAGAATTAAAGAAGTCAGGCGTCCACCTGGAGAATGAGGATGAGAATTAAAGAAGTCAAGCGTCCACCTGGAGAATAAGGATGAGAATTAAAGAAATCAGGCGTCCACCTGGAGAATGAGGATGAGAAAAGAAGAAGTCAGGCGTCCAGCTGGAGAATGAGGATGAGAATTAAAGAAATTAGGCGTCCACCTGGAGAATAAGGATGAGAAAAGAAGAAGTCAGGCGTCCACCTGGAGAATGAGGATGAGAATTAAAGAAGTTAGGCGTCCACCTGGAGAATGAGGATGAGAATTAAAGAAGCCAGGCATCCACCTGGAGAATGAGGATGAGGAAAGAAGAAGTCAGGCGTCCACTTGGAGAATGAGGATGAGAATTAAAGAAGTCAGGCGTCCACCTGGAGAATAAGGATTAAAGAAGTCAGGCGTCCACTTGGAGAATGAGGATGAGAATTAAAGAAGTCAGGCGTCCACCTGGAGAATGAGGATGAGAAAAGAAGAAGTCAGCCGTCCACCTGGAGAATGAGGATGAGAATTAAAGAAGTCAGGCGTCCACATGGAGAATGAGGATGAGAAAAGAAGAAGTCAGGCATCCACCTGGAGAATGAGGATGAGAATTAAAGAAGTCAGGCGTCCACCTGGAGAATGATGATGAAGAAGTTAAGAAGAAGTCAGGCGTCCACCTGGAGAATGAGGATGAGAAAAGAAGAAATCAGGCGTCCACCGGGAGAATGAGGATGGAGAATTGAAGAAGTCAGGCGTCCACCTGGAGAACGAGGATAAGAATTAAAGAAGTCAGGCGTCCACCTGGAGAATGAGGATGAAGAAGTTAAGAAGAAGTCAGGCGTCCACCTGGAGAATGAGGATGAGAATTAAAGAAGTCAGGCGTCCACCTGGAGAATGAGGATGAGAATTAAAGAAGTCAGGCGTCCACCTGGAGAATGAGGATGAGGAAAGAAGAAGTCAGGCGTCCACCTGGAGAATGAGGATGAGAATTAAAGAAGTCAGGCGTCCACCTGGAGAATGAGGATTAAAGAAGTCAGGCGTCCACCTGGAGAATGAGGATGAGAATTAAAGAAGTCAGGCGTCCACCTGGAGAAAGAGGATGAGAATTAAAGAAGTCAGGCGTCCACCTGGAGAATGAGGATGAGAATTAAAGAAGTCAAGCGTCCACCTGGAGAATAAGGATGAGAATTAAAGAAATCAGGCGTCCACCTGGAGAATGAGGATGAGAAAAGAAGAAGTCAGGCGTCCAGCTGGAGAATGAGGATGAGAATTAAAGAAATTAGGCGTCCACCTGGAGAATAAGGATGAGAAAAGAAGAAGTCAGGCGTCCACCTGGAGAATGAGGATGAGAATTAAAGAAGTTAGGCGTCCACCTGGAGAATGAGGATGAGAATTAAAGAAGCCAGGCATCCACCTGGAGAATGAGGATGAGGACAGAAGAAGTCAGGCGTCCACTTGGAGAATGAGGATGAGAATTAAAGAAGTCAGGCGTCCACCTGGAGAATAAGGATTAAAGAAGTCAGGCGTCCACCTGGAGAATGAGGATGAGAATTAAAGAAGTCAGGCGTCCACCTGGAGAATGAGGATGAGAAAAGAAGAAGTCAGCCGTCCACCTGGAGAATGAGGATGAGAATTAAAGAAGTCAGGCGTCCACATGGAGAATGAGGATGAGAAAAGAAGAAGTCAGGCATCCACCTGGAGAATGAGGATGAGAATTAAAGAAGTCAGGCGTCCACCTGGAGAATGATGATGAAGAAGTTAAGAAGAAGTCAGGCGTCCACCTGGAGAATGAGGATGAGAAAAGAAGAAATCAGGCGTCCACCGGGAGAATGAGGATGGAGAATTGAAGAAGTCAGGCGTCCACCTGGAGAACGAGGATAATAATTAAAGAAGTCAGGCGTCCACCTGGAGAATGATGATGAAGAAGTTAAGAAGAAGTCAGGCGTCCACCTGGAGAATGAGGATGAGAAAAGAAGAAATCAGGCGTCCACCGGGAGAATGAGGATGGAGAATTGAATAAGTCAGGCGTCCACCTGGAGAACGAGGATAAGAATTAAATAAGTCAGGCGTCCACCTGGAGAATGAGGATGAAGAAGTTAAAAAGAAGTCAGGCGTCCACCTGGAGAATGAGGATGAAGAAAGAAAAGAAGCAGTCAAGGCACCCACCTGGAGAACGAGGGAATGCAATTGAAGTGTTGAAATCAAAAGCCCGCTCATATGAAAAAGGAGCACACTTAGAATCAATAAAGCAGAGGAATCCAACAAAATCCCCAGCAAGAAACAACAAGAGTCCCAAACAGATGAAAAATACGGGACGCAATGAAAAGGAAAACGAAATAAGTCAAATGCCCAAGAGTCACCAAGATATCAAGACAACAAGAAACGCAAGGGCATGATTTAGATAAGATTTTTATAATTCATGTATCATAGTCTAGTTTAGCTTTTTGTATTACCTTTGAAGTAAGGTGTAATAAGGAGGTCAGCAAGCAGTAAAAACAGCACGAAGCAGCAGTAACATCACAGTCCCATGGTAGTCCCAGCTACCCAAAACTTCCCGAACTACATTGACCTGATTCCTTTATAGCCAAGGATATGTAGGAAACCTTTGAAGCAGAGGTTCGGTCAAATCTTTCAAAAAATGCTTCCCACGGAGTATTTGAACGGGCAAAAATCGCTCGTGTCCGCTCACTTTATCTTTGCACGAAAACTCTTTGAGTTTCCGCACAAAGAGGGGCAGCTGTGAGCACATAATTTTTGCCTTACGAAAACTACTCCAAAATAAATCAAAAAACAAAATAAATTTCTTTTACTGTGTAATTCTTGAATTTGCGTGGTGTTAAATATTTGTGTTATGTCGGTAAATGTTTACTTTGTCATAATAAAATGAAAATTAAAATAAAATACATGTGGCATGCATATAGGATTTAATTATGTATTTGAAAGATAATTTAAATAAAATCACCAAAATATGCATTTTTGTTCTATTTTTTATATTCCACTGTGTGATTAATGTTTTATCTGTATGTTGAATAGTTGTTATGAAGTGATTAATATTTTGTGTAAGGTTAAAAATTGTTTTATAAATTTTGTTAGGATTTTTTAATGATAAATAATAAAATAGAATAAAAAAATAATAATACTAAATTGTAAAATAAAAATCGGACCTGGATTAAAATCCAGGCCCAAATCAAATTACCCCCCCCCACAGCCCAATCCAACATCCCCCTGTCCGGTCCAATTCGAACAAGCCTAAACGACGCCGCATGAGATACCTCAAATCTGAGCCGTTGATTCATTGCAATCAAACGGTCCAGTTCAGCTTCTGCATAAATGAAACGACGACGTTTAAGGGCAACTAGATCTGAACCGTTCATCCATCTTGATCCCACGGTCTTAAAAATTCACCCAAACCCGATCCATTTCAACCCCGGGTTGACCCCTTTCCCCAACTTAAATCAAACGATGTCGTTTGGATAAGTGGATTGATCTCAACCGTGCATCTTAATTGATCCAACGGATGAGATCAATCCACCCCACCCCTATATAAATCCCAAATCCCTACCCCGGCCCCTAACTGAACACCCCCCTCCTCTCACTGTTCATCATCGTCCCCAAACCCCACCCCTAACCCTAGCCGCCCTAGAATCCCACCGCCTGAAACCCGGCGGCATCAACGCCGCCGGTCACCAAAATAACACCCTAGAACCCCCTGAACATCCTCTACACAAATCTGACTTTAGTTTCCTTCGAATCAGACCCCAACTCTTCGAATACTAAATCGAAGGTGGGTCTGAAAACTCAAACCTTTCCAATAGCTTCCAATATAACACCATAGTACCCCCTAGCATGCCTCGTTATGGATCTAAAGTTTGTTTGGCTCGAATCAGTTCCGAGCTTCTCGAATCTTCTTTTGAAGATTCGTACCAAACAAGAACAAACTCAGATCTGTTCTAAACTGACACCAAAAGACCCCTAGGCTACCCTCACCCGTGTTTTGTATTTGGTCCCCCCCGAATCTGACCAAAAATGGTTAAGTCCCAAATCGAACCTTCAAAAACCCTAGAAATACCAGACTTTTGGATTTTTGCCTAAATTAGATAAAGATTGAGGTTTAATCGACCTTAGTCGAAGTATTTTCAGTGGAAAATACTTCGACTAAGGTCTGTTTGATTTCAAACAAAGTCCGAATCCAAGTTGAGTCCGAGTCGGAATAAAATTGAAGGATTCAAAGGTATTTTTTCTGTTTCTTATGTGTATTCTACATGTATTCTATGTTTGTTTCATTAGTCTGTTTAATTTTTCATGATTTTCTAGTCAATTCTGTTATACTGTCTCATACTCGTCTATTTGATCAGAATTATACTATTGTTTCTGTTGTTTATGAATGTTCATAATATGTGTAATCGACTCGATTAAGTTCGTCGATTAGTTGTTTTGTAAATTCTTATTGCCATTAATGTTGTTTGTAATACCTTGTTTATCTGTTTGGAATTGTTTATTGTCATTGAACTCAGTCAATTAGTTCTTCCCAATTAATTGATTCTCGTTTAATAATTCAGAAAGTTTGTCAATGGTGTGTATATATTGTTTTCTGAACAGGGCATTGTCAGTATATTGACAATGCTCCTGTGTATGTTTGATCTTGATTCAATGTTTAAGTCCAGTCTGAATTGTTATAATGATTTCATTGATATGTTGTTATGATGTTAGTTCTGAATTCAGTGTAATTTTACAAATGTTGATTAGATGTAATTGTGTTAGAAGGTTACATTCTTAGTTAGGATTCAGTCCAAAACTTTAGGATTGGTTATAGTTGCTTAAACAGATTTTAAAATCTGTATTGTTAGATTCTGAATTTAAGGCAGTAATAACAGTAATTACAGTAGGAAATCTGGGACATTTTCTGGGATAAAACAGTAAGGGTAATGTGACATAATAGTGGGCTGAAAGTGGTTTGTTAATGGTTTTAATTTAATAGGATAGTGGGAAACAAAGGGTAATGGGCTGCTGAAAAACAGGATAATAGCACTCAATAGGATTTAAAGTATTCAAAAGTAGTTTTAATGGAAACTTTTTGATTTTAAAAGGAGAAAAGGGTCCAAGAAGCACAAAAAGAGTATAGGACCAGCCCTGTATAAATACAGGGAGCTGGACTGATTTAAGGGGGAGACTTCAGGAGATTTGAGAGAGAAAAAATCAGATTTGAAGAGGAGAGCCTTTTTCAGACAGAAAAGAAAGGAAAGAGAGAAAATCAGGAGTTCAAAGGAAAAATCAGATTTAGATCACATTTTAAGGGAAGAAAAAAGAGAGTGTGAGGAGAGACAAATTTAGATTTTGAAGAGGAAAAAGAAACAGAAAAGAAACCAAAAGAGAACACTCACACACACACACAATCTGACACAGATACAAATACAGAAACATAAAATCAGGAAGCTGAATTTGAAATAGGAAAGAAACTGAAAAATCTAAAAAAAAAATATTTTTCTAGGATCTATCCGTTGTTTGTTTGTGGATATTGTTCAGTTTGAAATCTGAAATTTTCCCTCAAGTTACTGTCACTGTTCATCTGGGTTAACGGGTCTGGTTCAGACTTGCTAAATACTGCTATTCTGCTGATTTTGTTACTGCTGCAACTGCTGAAAACTTACTTCTTCTACCTTCATTTCCAGGTACTTATCTCTTAAATTCTATGTTGGAAAAAAGATTCAGCATGACAAATCAATGAAGCTTGAATTGCAAAATTCTATTTTTCATTTTTGTCCAAGTTCATTAGTTTAAATTTTATTTTTTTTTGTTTCATGTTAGTTAACTAGTAGTGAATTCAATTTGATAGTTATGAGTTAATTGTCTTTATTTGAAATTCATATAAAACTTTGTAATAATGTTTTCCATTCTAAATTTTCATTAAAGTATAGTTATGATTGAATTGTTAATATAGGGAACATGGCATGAAGTTGGCTATTAGTTAAGTCCTATGACATTGTTAGTCAGGTATAGAGTATTCTGAAATGTCAAGAAAATGCATGGTTAGTGTATTTCGATTGTTTAGTTGTGGATTAAGGTTAGATGTTGTTAGTTGAATAAAGAGTAGTATAAAAATGTCAAAAAAAAAAACATATTGCTAGTTTTACCTGATTTAGTTATGGATTGAATGATGTGAGTTATACGTTCATATATGGCGTGATAATAGGTATATATATAACCATTAAGGGATGATGAGTTGATGTATCTCATTATGATGTTAAAATGCTATGAATGTTTTAGACATACAAACTATGTTGCATGTAAGGCAATATTATTAATCGATTTATAATTCCCTTTCTTATCAATTTGATGCCTATTTACCATCTTAAATAAATAATTAGGCCTATTAGATTAAAAGCAAGTATATGAGAATAAGATGAGATATACAAATTGCAACACTTTATATCAATGACAATTAGAAATAGGATTTGCACTAATTAAATAATGAAAAATTGTTCAAAAATACTTCTTCCCTTCATAAATCATGTTTGTTAGTTTCATATACAATTCATCCTTTGGCATATATATGTTGTATTTGTTTGAATCGTATTTTTATTATTTTCTTTGAACTTGAATAGTTGGGCTGAATATAATTTATATCCGGAAATTATAATCGACGGTCTATATTTAATAAATTGTGAATTCTTTTAAAAGAATTCAAAGCTCCCTTAAATGTGAATTTCTCAGGATTTTCATATAAAATGTGTAGATATAATAAACAATTTGTGAAAAATCCATAATATTATTACAAAGATTTTGCGCAATTAGGGATGCGTTCGCGCACCCTGATTATATTAAAAAAAAAATCGGATTATGCGTATGCGCAATTTCGAGCGAATGTTTAATAAAAGGATTTTTCCAATGATGTTAAAATAATTTCATATAACCCGAGGTGTGCAGTTCATTATTTAAATAAAAAGGGTGATGATGTTCCTGATTTTATTTTAAATTTCGAACATATATTTTTTATAAAAACTATAACATGGACAATTTTATTGTGTACACGTACGCGTGGCATGATCCCCGATAATTATAAAAAGTATATAATACGAATATACGTACGCGTAATTCGTCCATATAATTGTAAACAATAAGTAAAAAGCGGTAGTAAAATCATGCAATAAAAACGTATTTCGTAAAATCAAGATAATTAAGCCAATAATAAAAACAGTTAAGCGACCGTGCTAGAACCACGGAATTCGGAAATGCCTAACACCTTCTTCCGGATTAACAGAATTCCTTACTCAGGATTTCTGGTTCGCAGAATAATAAACAGAGTCATATTCTCCTCGATTCAGGGATTAAAATTGGTGACTTGGGACGCCTTAAAATTCCCAGGTGGCGACTCTGAAATAATTAAATAAATCCCGTTTCGACTGTCCTTCAATTGGAGAAAACTCCCCACGCGCCCCGCGGGCGCGGTAAAAAGGAGGTGCGACAAAGGGAAAAGGTGTCCTTAGTGGCTTGATTAAATGAAAATTCAGACTTAGTGCTATTTGGGTGGAAAAACTGATTTGAAAAGAATAAGGTGGGTCCGGGCAGTAGGCTGGAAGAGGAGGAAACAAGTTATATAAAAGGGTGTGTTGGGACTGATTTCTGGACAGACACAAGACCTAGACAGAGAAAAAAGAGAAGGAGATATACTGAAGAAAAAAAAACAGAAAGAGAGGACAGAAGGGAAAAACAGAAAAAGAAAAAAAAAAGAGAGCACACACACACACACACACAGAAAAGAGAAACAGAACAGAAAAAAATAGAGAAGAAAGAAAGAAAAATCAGAAATATTGTTTTCTCATATCTGTCCGAGCTTGTTTGGTGATACTGTTTGATTGAATCTGAAATTTTCTTAAAATTTCTGCTACTGTTCGTCTGGTTTTCACGGTTTCTGTCGGTTTTGCTCAAATCTGTTGAATTGTTGTGAGCACGTGATTTTTGACTCACGAAGACTACTCCCAAATAAATCAAAAATAAAACTAATTTCTGTTAGTGTGCAATTTCAGAATTTGTGTTGCGTTTATTAATTGTTTGTGTTTTGTCCGTAAAATGTTTGCTTTGTTATAATTAAACAAAATAAAAATAAAAATACATGTTTCATGTATATCTAGGATTTAAGTATGCATTTAATTAAGTTAATTTAAATAAAATCACAAAAATATGCATTTGTTCTATTTTTAATGTTCCACTGTGTGATTAATGTTGTCTATTTGTTAATAGTTGTTAAAAAAGGTAATTAATATCTTTGTAAGGGTAATTTTGTTTTTATAATTAATTAAGATTTTGTTAATTAATAATGAAATTAGAAAATAAAAAAAAATATAATACAAGTTGTACAAAATCGGACCTGGATTAAAATCCAGGCCCAAAACATTAATTCCCCCCCACAACCCAATCCAAAACAACCCAAGTCTGACCCAGTCCCAAGCTAAGACCAAACGACGTCGTTTGGTCACCTCTCATCAAGGGCCGTTGGATTAAATCCAACCAACGGTCAAGATTTCATCACCCTAACCCGTGATCATTACCCGATCCACTGCCCCGGTTCAACCCGTCCCCCAACTTAAACCAAACGATGTCGTTTGGTTAAGTGGATTGATCCTAGCCATCCATTCTACTTGATCCAACGGACGATACCAATACACCCCACCCCTATATAAATCCCAAGCCTTACCCCGGCCCCTAACTGAACACCCCCCTCCTACACTGTTCATCATCGTCCCCCAAACCCTCACTCCTAACCCTAGCCGCCCTAGGATTCCACCGCCTGAAACCCGGCGGCATCAACGCCGCCGGTCACCATCTTGACACCCCAGAACCCTCTGAACGTCCCCTACACGAATATGACCTTAGATTCCTTCGAATCAGGCCCCAACCCTTCGAATCTTAAATCGAAGGTTGGCCTGAAAGTCAGATCTAAACCTAACAGTCCCAAATCGACACCATAGCTTCCCCTGGTCACCCTGAGTATGGATCTATCGTTTGTTTGGTTCGAATCAGTTCGGAACTTCTCGAATCTTCTTTTGAAGATTCGGACCAAACAAGAACAAACTCAGATCCGTTTCAAACTAACACCAAATGACCCCTAGGCCTACCCTCACCCTTGTGTCATGTTTGGTTCTTCTCGAATCTGACCAGAAATGGTTAAATCCCAAATCGAATTTTTAAGAACCCTAAAAATACCAAACTTTCGGATTCTGTTCAGATTAAGTAAAGATTGAGGTTCAATCGACCTTAGTCGAAGTATTTTCAGTGGAAAATACTTCGACTAAGGTCTGTTTGATTTCAAACAAAAATCCAAATCCAAGCTGAGTTCGAGTCGGATTAAAATTGAAGATTCAAAGGTATTTTTTCTATTATTTTGTGTATTCTACGTGTGTTGTTGTTTGTCTTAATAGCTTGTTAATTTTTCATGATTTTATTTGATTAATTCTGTCACCTTTGTATCATGTCTGTCTATATGGTCAAATATGAAACTGTTTCAGTTGGTTGTGATTGTTCATAATGTAAGTAATCGACTCGATCAAGTTCATCGATTAGTTATATTATGAATTCTCACTTATGATAATGCTAATAGAAAAAAACAGGCTGCTTCTATTGTTTTAGACCAATTATGGACAATTGTTGTAGATAATCAGTTTAAATTAATACTCGTCAGTTAAATCACCCTTGTTTACATTTATATGAATCTGTCAAAATAAGTGTTGTATATATGTTATTGTCTGAACATTAAAGTTTCAGGGCATTGTCAGTATTGACAATGATCCTGTGTTTGTTTGATTTATTGTTCAAAGTCAAAGCTCAGTTACTGAACTCAGTGTAATATGTTGCTATAATGATTGTTTCTGAATTCAGTATGATTCTATCAATGTTTGATTGAATGTAATTGTGTTAGGAGTTACCCTTTTTAATCAGAATTCAGTCCAAACTTTAGGATTGGTTATAGCTGCTTAAACAGATTGTAAAATCTGTACTGTGAAATTCTGAGTTTAAAGGCAGTAATAACAGAATTACAGTAGGATTTCTGGGGTATTTTTGGGATAAAACAGTGAGGGAAATATGATATAATAGTGGGCTGATAATGGAGTGTTAATGGCTATATTTAAGTAATAAAGGGGGAACAAGGAATAATAGGGCTGCTGAAAATCATGTTAGGATCACATAAAGTATTAAAAAGTAGTTTTAATGGAAACTTTCTAATTTTTAAAGGAATAAAGGGTCCAGCCACCATGACAAAGGTGCAACCAGCCCTGTATAAATACAGGAGCTGGACAGCTTAAAAGGGAGACTTTAAGAGACCTTAGGGAATTTTAGGAGAGAGTTTTAATAGAGAAAAAAAAATCAGTTTTTTTTCCAGAGAATAGGGGCAGTTTTCAGAAGAAGAGAGACAGAGAGATAGAGCTTAAGGCAGATTTTAGGAGATTGAAAGAGGAAGTCAAGCAGAAACAGAAATTTGAAAAGGGAGATAGAAAGAAAAGAAAACAGAAACACTAAAACAGAATCCTATCATCGGAAATTAATATTGAAGCTGATTCTGTGTTTTTGAAATTGGAAGTTTGTTTTTTAGTCTGCTTTGTTCTAAACCTCAAAAATCAGAAATATTATTCTTGGTATTGAATCTGTCCGGATTTGTTCGATATCATTCTTCAGTTAAAAAATCTGAAATTTCTTAAAAGTATTTTTACTGTGCATCTGGGCTCTTCGAATCCTATTCTTGTTCAGACTTGCTGTGTTATCGGTATATTCTACTGATTTTGTTACTGCTGCAACTGCTGAAACTTACTTCTTCTACCTCCATTTCCAGGTACATGTCTTTTAAATTTTAAGTTGGAAAGAGATTCGACATGACTCATCAACGAAGCTTGAATTGAAATGCTATTTTCCAATTGTCCAAGTTCATTAGTTTTAATTTCATCTTTATGTTAGTTAATCAGTAGTGAATTCAATTTGATAGCATGAGTTAAATTGTCTTATTTTGAAATTCATATAAAGCTTTGTAATAATGTTGGCCATTTTGAAATCTCATTGGTATAGGTATATGTGAATTTTCAAAACAGGGAGTAAGGTATAAAAATGGGCCATTGATTACATCCCATAGTACCATTAGTTAAATGTGAAGATGAAGAAGTTATATTAGTAGAATATCTTGTAACAAATATGATTTTGTTTAGATTGATATAAGTTATTATATGGTATGATGACAGGTATAATCATATGAGTAAAGTAAGTTGGTATAGCTCGTCATGATGTTAAAACATTATGAATGTTTACGCCAAACAGTTAGGTTGCATGTAAGGTAACTTTGTTGAATTAACTTGTATAATAATTCCCTTCCTATAAATTCGATGCTTATCCACCTTCATAAAACAAAGTGACCAAATAATTAGGCGTATTAGATTAAAAGCGAATATATGATAATGAAAAGAGATGTACAAGCATAAATTGCCACACTTTACATCAATGATAATTAGAAATAGAATTTGCATTAAGTAAATAATGAAAATTTTCGGAAAATATTTCCTTCCTTTATGAATCATTTATTTTCAGTATCATATGCAATTTATTCTTTGGCATATATATATATGTCATATTTGTTTAAAAATAGTATTAATCATATTTTTATTCTGTTCTTTGAATTTGAATAGTTGGAATGAATATAACCTATATTCGGAAATCATAATCGACGAATAACCTTTAATAGATTGCAAATTCTTTTCAAAGAATTTATAGGCCTCTAAATAGGAGTTTTCTCATGATTTTTACATAAAAGAAATACATGAATATAATAAACAATTTATGGAAAATCCCTAAACCATTACAAATATTTTGCACAATTAGGGATACGTTCGCGTACCCTGATTATATTTTTAAAAGCAAAAATTCGGATTATGCGTACGCGCAATTTCGAACGAATATTTAATAAAAGGATTTTTCCAAAAGGCGTTAAATCAATTTCATAAAAACCCGAGATGTACGGTTCATTATTCAAGAAAAACAAATATTCTTGATCCAACACAATTTCGAAAAATGATTGCTTAATAAATATATTATAAAAAGTTATTGTGTACACGTAACGCGTGACACAAGTCCGCAATTTTTTTTTAACACGAATATACGTACGCGTAATTCGATTCAAAGAAGGGTCATCAATAAGCGGTAGTAAAAACATGTAACATCAATGTATTTAATAAAATCAAGGTAATTAAGCCAATAATAAAAACAGTTAAGCGACCGTGCTAGAACCACAGAATCCGGAAATGCCTAACACCTTCTTCCGGATTAACAGAATTCCTTACTCAGGATTTCTGGTTCGTAGAATAATAAACAGAGTCATATTCTCCTCGATTCAGGGATTATAATTGGTGACTTGGGACGCCTTAAAATTCCCAAGTGACGACTCTAAAACAAATAAACAAATCCCGTTTCGACTGTCCTTCAATTGGAGAAAACTCCCCACGCGCCTCGCGGGCGCGGAAAAAGGAGGTGCGACAATTGTTTGGCATTTTATTTCTGCTGTTGGGCTTTTTTTGCTGCTACTGTTGAATACTACCTCTTTTACCCTCATTTCCAGGTTTATATTTAGACTCATGATACTGCAAAGTTTCAATATTATGGAGAAATGAAATCTGGAATTTCAAATATGTCTGCTACTCATTTGAAGGCATTAGTTGAGTTTCAATTTTTTAGTTAACTATTAGCTTGCGCTTGACATGAGAACTATTAGTTAATCACCCTCTTTTGAAGTTTGTATAAGCTTTGCAATAATTCTATTTATTTCAGAATCTCATTAAGTATAGTTATATTCGAATTGTCGAGACAGGGGATTTGGTAGAAAGTTGACTATTCTTTAAAACTTTGTATTTAGACCATGTTAACTAAGCGTTTGGTAACATGAAAATATCCGGGAACCACGCTAGTAAACTTCATCAAGTCCGATATTGTTTAATTCTAGTTGACATAAGTATTCTCGTTTATACAAAAATAGGGCCTAATAATGTGGATAACTCTAAGTGAGAGACGAATCGATATAATTCGTTACGATTAAGATATTGGAATATTCCGGATGGTTCAGATGTGTATTTACGTTACATGTAATGTCATTTTATTAAATCAATTTGTAGATTAGTTTTCTTTCTTAACAACAAATGACCCATTTATTTTAGGAATGCGATTAACTCATTTCTTAAAAAATAGTATATAAAAATAATGTCAATGATTTTTACAAGGTATAGATTTAGTATTTGTAAATAGCTTGCATAAGCCGAGATAAAAATTGGTTTGATTTTATCTATCCCAAACTCAATCATCGTAAGCAAACTAACCAAATAATTAGAACTTTGGACTAAAAGCAAGTTGTGTAGAAGAAGGTCGGATTTATGAATACTAATTGCAACATTTTAAGTCAAAGATATACAAAGTAGAGCTTGCTCCGAGTAGAATAATGGAAATTCTTCGAAAACTACTAGTTTGCTTATCAATTAATTTTTTTTCCTAGTTTTACACGTAATTCGCTTTGGTAAGTTTTTAAACATATACACTTAGTCTTAAGCCTAGGAAAATAATAAATCACTTGTGCATATAATTATCAAGTACTAAAATACATAAACAAAATACATATACCGTATTCACGATAAAAATGGTAGTTTTAGTTGCACATTATTTATTTATTTTTTATCTCATTAATTCTTTTAATTTGAATAGTTTTGAGGTATATAATTCATACGCTTAAAATATAACTTGAGGCCAACACCTAATAAATTTTGATATCTTTTAAGAAATCTCAAGACATCCCATTCGGTGATTTCCCATGGCTTTCATATTTAAAAATAGATGGACATAATAAACAGTTGTAGAAAATTTATATTGCCATCAAAAAAGAATTTTTTTTTTGTGTAATTGGGGACACGTTCGCGTGACATGATTACATTTCTAAAGACAATTCGGAGTATGCGTTCGCGCAACTTCGAGCAAACTTTCTTAATAAAAGGGGGTTTTTTCGGAGGATATTAAACTAATTTATTTCATATAACCCGAGATGTGCAGTTCACTATTTAATCATACAAGAGTGACGAATGTTCGTAATTTTATTTTAAGCACGCGCAATTTCGGCCATAAATTCTTTTTATAATAAAAATATAAATAATACTATCAATCTCATTATGTACATGTATGCGTGACATGATTCTTTACATTTATATATAAAAAATACGAATATACGTACGCGTGATTCGTTTCAAAGTAGGTCTATAGTTGTAAACAATCTAACCAAAAGCGGTAACAAAATCATGCAACAAGAAAAAATGTATTTAGTAAATCAAGATAATTAGGCCAAGTATAAAATTGTTAAGTGACCGTGCTAGAACCACGGAATTCGGGAATGCCTAACACCTTCTCCCGGATTAACAGAATTCCTTACTCGGATTTCTGGTTTGTAGAATGACAAACAGAGTCATATTTTCCTCGATTCGGGATTAAAACCGGTGACTTGGGACGCCATAAAATTCCCAGGTGGCGACTCTGAAATTAATAAAGAATCTCGTTTCGATTGTCCTTTAATCGGAAAAACTCTCTTTACACTACGCCCTCCTCCGGAATGTTGTGTAAAGAAAGAGGTGTGACAATGTGAATTCCACCTAGAAAATCATGAAAATTAAGCCGAATATTGAAGAACTAGGGCTTGGAAATTTAGACCTTTAATTGAGGATTTGAAGGACCATTTGGGACCGAATTTGAGAACTTTTGATATGTATGAACTCGTGAGGAGATGAAGAATCTATTGATACAAAATTATTGAATTCCGAGACGTAGGCCCGAGGGTCGGGTTTTGGTAATTTCGGGATTCATGGTATTATTTGATTGTTTTCGCTTGGGCTTTCTTCCCTTAGCATATTTTGACACCGTGATTCTGATTTTGGATAGATTCGACGCACGTGGAAGCCGATTCGAGGGGCAAAGGCATCGCGGAGTAGTACTTTTACCGGTTTGAGGTAAGTAACCATTGTAAATCTGGAACTGGGGTACAAACCCCAGTATTTGGCTTGTTTTGATAAATACGGTGACGCACATGCTAGGTGACGAGCGTGTGGACGTGCACCGATAGGGATTGTGACTTGGTCCATCCCATAGCGACAATTAAGCCGCGCATTTGATTTGGAAATATTATATTATTCCATATTTTTGATATTTATACTGTATTATGGGTTGTATGCCAAGTTTGGGGCCTTGTGCCGACCTGTAGAAACCCTTAGGGGCATTTTGACTGTTTTTCCTCACTTTACTTGCTAAAAACATATCCTCAGTCATGTTTTACCTGTTTAAATAAGACTGGTTTTATCTTTCCAATTCTAATTGTGAGGACTGTTTGGGCTGAGTTCCCTAATTTCTAATGTTGTGCTCGAGAGGCTATGAGGTTAATGACTAAGAGAGGTTGAGAACCTGATAGTGAGTATATTATATGTATATATTATGGATCGGGCTGCAAGCCGCAGCGATACTTATATGGATCGGATTGCGTGCCGCAGCAATATATGTATTGGATCGAGCTGCGCGCCGCAGCGATATGACGTTTGGGCTGCATGAGTCCCTCCGGAGTCTGTACAACCCCAGTGAGCGTAGTCGACTATAAATTACGGATCGGGCTGCACGCCGCAGCAGCTACGATAATCTTTATTGTTATGAGATATTAATGAGCATGAGTGCTGAGAGTGAGTACTGAGTGACGAGAGCTGAGTCACGAGTGACTGAGAGGTTGTCCGAGATGCCATATTCTGAGTGATACCTTGCCCGAGGGGCCCAATTATGATATTTTTACTGATTTCACTCTTCTTTTAAATAAGCCTCTGTTGGAAAAATTACTAAGTATATGATTTCAAGTGTTTAAACTGAAATTGATGATTTTACGATGAAATTGGTTTTAAACTGCGAAGTTGACCTGTTATTTTGTTGTTTATTCAGTTATATGATATTTTACTGCTCCTCATTGCTTTCAGACCTTATTTACTTTAGTTACTTATTGAGTTGGCGTACTTACGTTACTCCCTGCACCTTGCGTGCAGATACAGGTGCCCGAGAAGCAAAGTGAGGGTCCTCAGCTGATCCAGAGGTTGCCGGAGATTTTGAGGTAGTTGCATGGCGTCCGCAGCCATGTCATCTCCTTCTTATCTTATTATTTTTCCACATTTTGCTAGACTTTTCTTGTATCAGACAGTCAGTTATGTAGTAGAGGTTCTAGACTCGTGACACCAGATATTTGGAGCTGTGTTGTCTTATGTTTTTATTGGATTCCGCATTAATTTAGTGGTTTTAAACACTTCTTAGGAAAACTGGTATTTAATCCTATGTTGGAAAAATGGTTTTATAGAAGAAATTTGTTGTGATTGATGGTTTGGGTTGGCTTGACTAGTAGTGTGATAGGCGCCATCACGACCGGGTATTTGGGGTCGTGGCATAAATATTGGAAAGAGGCAATAAAAGTTTAAATTGATTCTATTAAGAAAAATAATACATGGATTTTAACTGATTTACCTCCTGGTACAAAGCCTATTGGTTGTAAATGGATTTTCAAAAGGAAATTTAATCCTGATGGATCATTAGATAAATATAAAACTCGATTAATAGAAAAAGGTTTTTCTCAAAAACAAAATATAGATTATTTTGATACATTTGCACCAGTGACTAGATTTTCTTCTCTTCGAATTTTAATTGCCTTAGCTTCAATCCGTAAGCTTTTTATCCACAAAATGGATGTGAAAATTGCTTTTTCTAAATGGTGATTTAGAAGAAAAGATTTATATGGTTCAACTTGAAGGCTGTGTCATTCCGGGACAAGAAAATAAAGTTTGTAAATTTATTAAATCTCTTTATGACCTTAAACAAGCTCCTAACCAATGGTATGAGAAATTTGAACAAGTCTTATTGAGAGACGGTTTTTCTTCAATTGAGGTGGATAAATGTGTTTATACTAAAGTGGTAGACAATGATAATATGATACTGTATTTGTATGTTGATGACATACTTATATTTGGTACAAATTTAAATATTGTGCAAAGTACTAAATTATTTTAGTCTGCTAATTTTGATATGAAATATCTAGGTGAAGTAAATATAAGAAATTTGGAGACTTCTTAAGAAGATGGAATAATGTTGTCTCAAGAAAATTATATTGAGAGACTTCTTAAGAAGTTTGAATATTTTAATGTCACATCTGTGAGAACTCCTTTTGATGCTAACTCTCAGTTGAAAAAGAATAATGGTGACCCAGTTGCTCAGTCTAAATATGCTCAGATTATTAGGAGTCTAATGCATTTAATGAATTTTACAAGGCCTGATATAGCCTATGTTGTGTGTAGTCTGAGTAGATAAACTCATAATCCCAACATAGAGCATTGGTCTGCATTAGATAGACTAATGAAATATTTGAGAGGAACCATAAATTATGGTATTGTCACGACCCTAACCCCGAACCCGGTCGTGATGGTGCTTCTCGTGAAGACAAGGCCAGCCAATTAGACCTAATTCAGTATTTAAAACAGTTAAACAATATAAGAGCAGTCTAAACATGATTTAATGATAATAAACAACGGATATACAACCTAACACAGCCCTAATCGGGGTGTCACAAGTCACGAGCATCTACTAGGGTATTAATACAACTGAAGGTTTGAAGTGTACAAATATAGTCTAATGAAATGAAGAGAGAGAAAAGCAATACTGCGAACGCCGACAGCTACCTTGCTAAACCCTTATGACTTTGCCTCTGATCAACTAAAACATACCTAAATCTGTACACAAGATGCAGGGAGTAATGTGAGTACTCCGGCTCAGTGAGTAATAATAATAAATAAAGAATAAAGACAAGAAATCACGTAAAACATATCAAGATGTTGTACAAAAGCAATCCAAAACCAGTAAGAAAGTAGTGAAGCTGCAAAATCTCTTTAAAATATTTTGGCTAAGTTTAAACATCTTTGAAAATGACTTTTCCAACAGTTATGCAAATGAATGCCAAAAACAGTTAGTGTAGATAGGCACAGAAATCTGCCTTTCGGGCACAAATACAATAGTTTAACAGGTAAAATGACAAGTAAATGTGAAAGATAACATATAAAGGTTCGCCCCTCGGGCTCAATGTCATCAACTCCGGCCCTCCGGCAATATCTCAGAACAATAATAGCCCCTCAGGCAATCACATAGAACGGTACCAACCCCTCGGGTAAATCACATAGAACAATACCAACCCCTTGGGCTATCACATAGAACAATATCAGCCCCTCGGGCTATCACATAGAATAATATTAGCCCCTCGGGCTATCACATAGAATAATATCAGCCCCTCGGGCTATATATCACATCACAATGGGTATCCGCACTCACTGGGGGTATACAGACTTCAGGAGGGGCCCCTTATGGCCCAAACGCAATATCAATCCATCTCGTGGAATAAAAATCTAGGCCCTCTGCCTCATATCAGTTATGTATCTCAGGCCCTCGGCCTTATAAATAATATCAACAAGCCACCTCGTGGCGTACATATCTCAGACCCTCGGCCTCAATCAGTGTCAGTTTTTCCTCACAACTAGGCCCTCGGCCTTACTCAGTCAAAAATATTCACAAGCCCCTCGGGCATTAGTAAAACAACATTTCTCAGCCCAAAACATCATTTAAACTATCATTTAAGTCTCAAAACAGAGTAAAAATGGTTGAGTGGTAAAATAGTGGAAAATAGCATGACTGAGTTCAATTAGTAAGTCAAAGTAGTGAGGAAATAGTAATAAAAATCTCCGAAGGGTTCAAATAGTTGGCACGAAGCCCAAATATGTTAATTAGTCCAAATCATGATGATAAAAATAAGTTTCAGTCAAATACGCGGTAAAATCATCAATCGGGATGGACCAAGTCACAATCCTCAATAGTACACGACCCCACGCTCGTCATCAAGCGTGTGCCTCACCTCAATATAGAACTACGATGTGCAATCCGGGGTTTCAAACCCTTAGAACATCATTTACAATCATTACTTACCTCGAACCGGCTAAAACTCTAGCTCGCGATGCCTTTACCCCTCAAATTGGCCTCCACGTGCGTCGAATCTATTCAAAATCAGAACGAATACGTCACAATATGCTAAGGGAACAAAGCCCAAGCAAAAACAATCGAAAAACACCAAAAATCTCTAAATTAGCAAAACCCGAGCCCCGAGCCCACTTGTCAAAACTTAGAAATTTTTACATCAACAGGTTCCTTATCTCCCCACGAGTTCAACCATACCAATTTTACCAAAATCCGACATCAACTCGACCTTCAAATCTTCAAATTAAACCAAGAGGGTTTTCTAGATTTTACCAACTAAAATTACCAATTAAATGTTAAAAACAACGATGGATTCGAGTAATCTAACCAAAATTGAGTTAAGAACACTTACCCTGATGTTTTCCTTGAAAATCTCTCGAAACATCGCCTCACTCGAGCTCCCCCAACTCTATTTTTGTCAAAAATGGCCAAAAACAATGTTTTATAACATTTTCCGATTCGGGCGCCAAAGGTGGAGCCGGGCGCTGCCTGTGGCGCTGGTTCCAGTAGACAAAATAAATCCCGGTGCCATGGATGGCGCCCCGCGCTACCCTGGGCGCTGGCGATGGGAAATTATTTTTTCCCGAAACGAAAATGGGCATAACTCTCTCATACGATGTCCGAATTGGACGATTCTTTTTGCTATGGCTCTGAAATTTTGATATGGATATAATGCTTCAATAAAAACTGAATTTGGAGCTAATTTGCATAATATGATACCACTTATTCTTGAAGAACGACATCAAAACATTCTTGAAATGCCCAAGTTAAACTCCAAATACCATCCAAACTCCACCCGAGGCCCTCGAGACCTCAACCAAATATATCAAAAAGTCCTAAAATATCATGCGGACTTACTCGGAGTTTCAAATCATGCCAAGCAACATCGAAACTACAATTCACACCTCAATTCAGACTTATGAGTTTCAAACTTTTCCTTTTACAAAGCGCGTGCTGAAACGTATAAAATGAATCTGGAATGACTTCAAATTTTGCACACAAGTCATTAATGACATGATTGAGCTACTGCAACTTCCGGAATTTCATTCCGATCGCTGTATCAAAATCTCACGTATCAACTGGAAAACGCCGAAATCTCCATTTCGCCAATTCAAGCCTAAACCTTCCACGGACCTCCAAAATGCATTCCGATCACGCTCCTCAGTCCCAAATCACCTAACGGAGCTAACCAAATCATAAAAATTCCAATCCGAGATCATATACAAACAAGTCAAATCTTGGTCAAACCTTTCAAACTTCAAGCTTCAACTAAGAACTATTTTCTTCCAAATTCGTTTCGATTACCCTGAAAACCAAAACCAATGATTTACATAAGTCATAATACATTACACGGGGCAAGTCATGCCCGAGAACTGGCGATCAAAGTGCAAAATCTCAAAACAACCGGTCGGGTCATTACATCCTCCCCCACTTAAACATACGTTCGTCCTCGAACGTGCCTAGAGTTGTTCCAGAAGCAAACCAAATCGTTGAATAACCTTACCATTCATATACCCGGGGGTGATCCCACATCACCCTATCTCATATAGGTCCGATAACACAATGAAACTGCATTTCCATATTCCATCCTAGCCCATAAGCCTTAGAACCACATTTCCACTTCTGAAATAATTCACAAGATCAGAATCTCACATCTATTTTCAGAATAAGCCCGAACAAGCTGTAATCACCCATACTTGCAATCTCAGGTGCAATCACTTGATATGCCACATAACTCAAACACTCGTAGTGATAACTTCTAATTATAGCAGCTGCACACAACACCCGAATACTGATAGAAAAACTCTTATCAACTAGAGTCTCACCCCAACACTTTCATATACCGCCAATGATCACTAAAACACGTGGTAAGCCATAGCCATTTCCCAGATCAACCATTCAAGAAGCCACTCCTCCTTTGGCAAATACCACAGCAAATTTCTGAGCTGAAGCTCGATATTATCCTTCCAATATGCTGAAATCGAACCCGTTCATATTCATTAATGATCCTAACGATCTCCTCTAATCCAACACACTAATCTGGTGACATGACACATCAGTATAGGCCTAAGACACCACTTGCATAATACGCGCACCAATAAGCAACAGTCCGAACATACCTCCAATCATGAAAATGACTCAAATGAAAGAGTTGTACCTCAAGCTCACCAGTACCACCACAACACAAGGCTGAGAACTCGTCTCGCATCGTAGGAACATAACACATGAATCTAACCCGCAAGGTCATACCTCCACATAACTTCGATGCGATGCGCGATCCTATCCAACACTGCTCTATATGAACCACCTCAAGTCACTATGCTCGAAATCGATAACCAAACATAATTTGATGTCTGGAACCAAAGCAAATCATCATACCCACGGTAGAGCAAATAACCTACATCACACAAACCCGAAAGGACATAACCAACACACCATTCATCGAGCAACACCCAATTTCTTTTCCCGCTCGACTTCCACTATGAAACCCCAATCGAACCGCACCATAGGTGCCTATAACCAACGAATTACAACATCTCGCAACACATAAAGGTAACTCATATATCTCCCCAGATTACTAATAAGCTCAATAACAATCGAATCAACACATCCCTCAACAATACAATTCGGAGCCAACCAAGCCGACTCAAATTAGAACACGCACCCGCGTTGGCCTGCCAATGAACTCTTTATCACGAAAATACTGGAACTGCTCTTCAACTCCTTTAACTCTGCTGGTGCCATACGATACGGTACTCGACATCGAATCAATACCAAAATCCACAACCTTGCCTAGCGATATGCCTGACCACAAGAAATACATCCGAAAAGTCCCTCACCAGCGAAACTGAATCAATGGTAGAAGCCTCTGCACAGACATCTATCACGAAAGCCCACATAAGAAAGACAATCCTTTCCAGTCATCCACTGGGTCTTCAAAATATAAAACAACTCCACTAGGACATAATCCGTCGAACCTCGTCACTCAACCCGTGGTAATTCCAGCATAGCCAATAGCGCCGCCTTAGCGCAATAGTCCAGAATGACAGAACATGGAGGCAACCAGTCTGAACCCAATATCACGCCCAAAATTTAACATACCAAGCACAAAAGATCCGCTCGGGTATCCAAACCCTGATAGTCACTAAATAGTGCCGATGCACACGACTCACAACCACCTCATAGCTTGAATGTGAGAACTTCCCTGTCTTCCAATCCATATGGAACATGACTCAGCACACCTGATCCCAATTCCGTCGTCCAAATACAGACCACACCTCAAATACCCAATCATTCCATGAAAGATACTCTAAAATTCCCCTGTACCACCAAGCAAGCTCGAATATCAACAGTCGATCTAACAAGAACGTGCCACAATACTACAGAAGTACCATCAACTTAATCACATTGCCTTTTCTGAAACACATACCCTCGTCAAATCACTCCATTTAGTAATACCATTTCCTTAATCATCTGAAGATCATTCCCCTACTCATCTGAAGCTCATTCCTATAATCATCTTAAACTGCCCGTGCTGCCTAAGAATTTTTTATGACTTTCCATTCAGAACTGAACCGTAACCTTCCACTTGCAAATCTCAATCCTCCACAACATACCGCATATACCATAACATCCCAGGATAATCTGAGAACTTCATCTTCCTTCCGAGCCATAAACATCTACGTACTCAACTAGTCAAGAACTTTCCAGTGGTCCCATCTAGAAGAAAATCACTATACATCCCATGCTCCTCATGCCCACAGAAAATATACTTCTCCAACCGAGGTAGAAACCATCAAGAACTCTCCGAGTTCCCCTTGCACAAACTAAACCTGCCAGGACTGAATCCTTCTAACTCGACCAAGCTATACAAGCCATCAAAACCTAAGAGCATTACCTCAAAATACCTGTAGGAACTCATTACCCCGTACACACCCAAGGAACTAATCACATCCTTACCATACCGATCCGGCCTACTACCAAGCTATACCATCTGCCGAGTTTCCTTCTGATTTACCTTCAATTTGATACTCCTTCTTGCTATAACATCACAATTCCTTAACCCAAACTTACCACATGGGACCCAAGCATAAAACCACACAGTCTAAGGCTCATAAGCCGCTGAATACTCTCTTAAATATTCCCAAAAGCACCACATTCAAAATACTTTACTATGAGGAAACTTCCTGCGAATCTAAATTCATTACTTTTACCTTCCTGGTACTGATACATGGAATCCTATAATTGATATAGAAAATACCACAAGTCTTGACATTTTCCCATGAAAACTCAGTTTCTAACCACATATACAACTTGGAGATACCAATTGTTACATGTAAAGTCTTGAACTCATTAGAACCATTTAGTCATCCACTCTACTCGAACTGCAATTAGCCTAATCAAAAGAACTGAACAATCCGCCCCTCGTTGGAACTCCGACACCGACAAATGTAACCTCATTCCAGTACAACCAAGCAACTTCATGCTCTATGCACCGAGCATCCTATACCAATAACAACTCAAGACATTCCGTGATTGTCACACACCTATGAAGCGTACTATAACCTATGTTAAGAATTTTTCTTATACCCAAGCCATCCCCGGTCTCATTTTTCGCAAGCCATAACTGATTCACCAGCACGCCTCAAACTGGAACCAACATAGCACTTAACCGTGCAATCACCTAATCAATAGAAGACTCACCCACTTGGCTTGAAGCCATAGATCAACACACATTCAATAACTCATAATGCTTATACTCTATTGATGCCATAATACCATAGTGAGGTTAAACTCAACTCCTTTATAAGCTTTGAAAACACAGATCATCTAGAATTTTAACTCTTCTACAAATCTCACATTCGCTCTCGCAACAGTTACACCCACTCTCTAAGTGACCCAATTTAAATTGCAACACATATCTTTTACTCGGAAACGAGATCTTCTAATAGACACATAAGGATCGCACCACCTCAGAACACTTCGCAGGAGATAACCCACCTGCTTTGCCTCCAACTAACTTTCCTGTATACCTTCCACCGCCATAAACTGTACGCAGTCACTTAGTCTTCCTGAGTCTGAATTCATACCGCAACATGAAATTTACTTCGCTCTCTACTAGAAAACACGAAAAGATCCTTCACATGCCCATAACTTGGGGCTATATCTCGAATCACGATGGAATTCAAGCACCTAATATTCTTCTATCCTCCCGCAGACCTTTATCGTCGCTTCCAAATCATATGGATACATCTCGTAGTACGAACATACTATCACATAGTTATCATCCATCACTTCCACTAATATGGACAATACCGCACATATAAGTTTAAAAACACTTGCTCACACAATCAGCACCTCGGTGCTCAAGCTATCGGCAAATATCCAACCTCAAGTCCTCCAGACTGTCCCAATATCAACTCACAGAGATCACATCTCGCCCCTCGATCGGGGAATCCCAAGCCATCAATACACATCTGATACTAAGAGTTTATGTGCGCATAAAAACTCATGGAAGGAATTCAAAGAGTTACATTTCAAGCTGAATCAAAGGATGCACGATAAAAATTCAAGAGTGTGAAGTTTTCCAAAAGGTTTTACAGCCTCTCGAGGATAAATAAAGACATCTCCGTACCAATCCGCGAGACTCTACTAAACCTGCGCATGACTCGTGAGACCTATGTAACCTAGGCTTTGATACCAACTTGTCACGACCCTAACCCCGAACCTGGTCGTGATGGTGCCTCTTGTGAAGACAAGGCCAACCAATTAGACCCTATTCACTATTTAAAATAGTTAAACAATATAAGAGCAGTCTAAAAATGATTTAATGATAATAAACAGCGGATATACAACCCAACACAGCCCTAATCGGGGTGTCACAAGTCACGAGCATCTACTAGGATATTAATACAACTGAAGGTTTGAAGTGTACAAATACAGTCTAATAAAATGAAGAGAGAGAAAAGCAATGCTACGAACGCCGGCATCTACCTTGCTAAACTCTGATGACTTTGCCTTCGATCAGCCAAAACATACCTGAATCTGCACACAAAGTGCAAGGAGTAATGTGAGTACTCCGATTCAGTGAGTAATAATAATAAATAAAGACTGAAGGCAAGAAATCATGTAAAACATATTAAAATGCTGTATAGAAGCAGTCCAAAACCAATAAGAAAGTAGTGAAACTGTAAAAATCTCTTTAAAATATTTTGCTTCAGTTTAAACTTCTTTGAAAATGACTTGCCCAACAGTTATGCAAATGAATGCCAAAAACAGTTAGTGCAGATAAGCACAGAAATCCACCTCTCTGGCACAAATATCATAGTTTAACAGGTAAAATAACAAGTAAATGTGAAAGATAACAGATAAAGGTTCGCCCCTCGGGCACAATGTCAACAACTTCGCCCTTCAAGAAATATCTCAAAATAATAACAGCCCCTCGGGCAATCACATAGAACGGTACCAGCCCCTCGGGCAAATCACATAGAACAATACCAGCCACTCGGGCTATCACATACAACAATATCAACCCCTCGGGCTATCACATAGAACAATATCAGCCCCTCTGGCTATATCTCACATCATAATGGGTACCCACGCTCACCGGGGGTGTACAGACTCCAGGAGGTGCCCCTTACGGCCCAAGCGCAATATCAAGTCATCTCGTGGCATAAAAATCTAGTCCCTCGGCCTCATATCAGTCAATCCACCTCGTGGTGTATATATGTATCTCAGGACCTCGGCCTCATAAACAATATCAACAAGCCACCTCGTGGCGTACATATCTCAGGCTCTCGGCCTCAATCAATATCAGTGTTTCCTCACAACTAGGCCCTCGGCCTTACTCAGTCAAAAATATTCACAAGCCCCTCGGACATTAGTAAAACAATATTTCTCAGCCCAAAACATCATTTAAAATATCATTTAAGTCTCAAAATGGAGTAAAAATGGCTGAGTGGTAAAACAATGAAAAATAGCATGAGTGAGTTCAATTAGTAAGTCAAAGTAGTGAGGAAATAGTAATAAAAATCCCCGAAGGGTTCAAATAGTTGGCACGAAGCCCAAATATGTCAATCAGCCTAAATCATGATGATAACAAATAAGTTTCAGTCAAATACGCGGTAAAATCATCAATCGGGACGGACCAAGTCACAATCCCCAATAGTACACGACCCCACGCTCGTCGTCAAGCGTGTGCCTCACCTCAATATAGCACTACGATGTGCAATACGGGGTTTCAAACCCTCAGAATATCATTTACAATCATTACTCACCTCGAACCGGCTAAAACTCTAGCTCGCGATGCCTTTGCCCCTCAAATTGTTCTCCACGCGCGTCGAATCTATTCGAAATCAGAACGAATACGTCACAATATGCTAAGGGAACAAAGCCCAAGCAAAAACAATCAATAAACACCAAAAATCTCGAATTTAGCAAATCCCGAGCCCTGGGCCCACTTCTCAAAACTCAAAAATTTTTACATCAACGGGTTCCTTATCTCCCCATGAGTTCAACCATACCAATTTTACCAAAATCTGACATCAACTCAACCTTCAAATCTTCAAATTAAACCAAGAGGGTTTTCAAGATTTTACTAGCTAAAATCACCAATTAAATGTTAAAAACAACGATGGATTCGAGTAATCTAACCAAAATTGAGTTAAGAACACTTACCCTGATGTTTTCCTTGAAAATCTCTCGAAAAATCGCCTCACCCGAGCTCCCCCAACTCTATTTTTGTCAAAAATGGCCAAAACCCCCGTTTTATAACATTTTCCGATTCGGGCACCACAGGTGGCACTACCTGTGGCGCTGGTTCAAGTAGCCAAAATAAATCCCGGCACCATGGATGGCGCCCCGCGCTACCCTGGGCGCTGGTGATGGGAAATTATTTTTCCCCGATACGAAAATGGGGCATAACTCTCTCATACGATGTCCGAATTGAACGATTCTTTTTGCTATGGCTCCAAAATTTCGATACGGATCTAATGCTTCAATAAAAACTTAATTTAGAGCTCATTTGCATAATATGATACCACTTATTCTTGAAGAACAATATCAAAATATTCTTGAAATGCCCAAGTTAAATTCCAAATACCATCCAAACTCCACCCGAGGACCTCAGGACCTCAACCAAATATATCAAAAAGTCTTAAAATATCATGCGGACTTACTCAGAGTTTCAAATCATGCCAAGCAATGTCGAAACTACAATTCACACCTCAATTCGGACTTATGAGTTTCAAACTTTTTCTTTTACAATGCGCGTGCCGAAACGTATAAAATGAATCCGGAATTACTTCAAATTTTGCACACAAGTCATTTATCACATAATGGAGCTACTGCAACTTCCAGAATTTCATTCCGACCTCTATATCAAAATTTCACCTATCAACCGGAAAACGCCAAAATCTCCATTTCGCCAATTCAAGCCTAAACTTCCACGGACCTCCAAAATGCATTTCGATCACGCTACTAAGTCCCAAATCACCTAACGGAGCTAACCAAATCAAAAAAATTCTTATCCGAGATCATATACAAACAAGTCAAATCTTGGTCAAACCTTTCAAACTTTAAGCTTCAACTGAGAACTATTTTCTTCCAAATTCGTTCAGATTACCCTGAAAACCAAAACCAATGTTTACATAAGTCATAATACATCACACGGGGCGAGTCATGCCCGAGAACTGGTGATCAAAGTGCAAAAACTTAAAATGACCAGTCGGATCGTTACAACTATCCTATATAGTGGATTTCCTTCTACTTTAGAAGGGTACAGTGATGCAAACTGAATCTATAATTCAGATGAGACAAAATCCACTAGTGGTTATGTATTCACCGTTGGTGGTGGTGCAATATCGTGGAAATCAACTAAACAGACGATCATTGCTAGATTGACTATGAAATCAGAGTTTGTAGCTCGGGAGTTAGATGGTTCTGAAGCTGAGTGGCTAAGAAACTTCTTAGCTAATATCCCTTTTATAAAGAACATATGGTCTCTTGTGTCTATACACTATAATTTCCAAGCGGCAATAGCTATAGCAAAGAATAAATCTTATAATTATAAAAGTAGACACATGAAACTGAGGCATAACATAAAACAGCTGTTGAGAGATGGAATAATTTTCATTGACTATGTGAATTCAGAGATAAATTTGGCTGATCCTCTAACTAAACCTGTGGGAAGAAAATTAATTCTTCAAACCTCAAAAGAGGTGGGGTTAAGGACGACATGTTATCAATAGAGATGGTAACCCAACCTATGTGATTGGAGATCCCATGAAGTAGGTTCATATGGGTAATAACAAGTCAATATTGGCACCGATGCATTAAAAGAGAGTGCTTGACTGCTACTAATTGAGAGGCTGAGTGATAACTCTTAATGAAATTCATAGTCCTTATGGATGGTGTATTCAAAAGCAGTATACACTTGATGAATTCACCTATATGAGAGTGGAGTGAGCCGCTCCTATGAGATTTTGTCCTAGTCTCTAGAGCTCTCATGAAGGACTAGGCACGCGCATGGCTTATTGGGTGCAGAACCGCGTTGAACAACAAAATTACCGGGGGTCAAAATGTGATTGATAAAATCTCTGACTTACAATAAGAATTATTGGTTCATGGAAGTATTACATTTCACTAGTAATTCTATGAGTTAAATTTTATTGGTCTAAGTTTGGTTCATAGTCGAGAAGACATCAAACCTATTACATTTGGACCATGCAAATCCAACAAGTCTATTCTTCCATTCCTTTATCCTTCTCCTGTAAATTTTGAAAATATGTGGGGATTGTGGAAGTATTTTAAAAATTCTAAATAGCCATTTGTTCTTTTAATTTTACAAGTGTTCATGAATATCTATCATGTGGCCTTTTGCATGAAGATATATGGCCAAATGGGAAATCCATAAGCAAGTGGTAGAGGAGACATAACACTTGTCTCTTTGCATGGAATATTTTTGACAAGTAGATGAACATTTGCCATCTTCTTACACAATTTTACAACTATAAATACTCACTTCCTATACCTTCCGAAAATACCAACAAATACTTTGCTCTCTCATGATTGCTAATGATTAGTAATCATCACTAGAAGCCTTCTCTTTTTTCAATTACATGTAGCCTTTTGTGTGTTCCAATTTCTTTTATAACCTGTGTTTATTTCCTCATTCCAAACTTGCTGGATTTATTATTAGTATTTTGCTAATTCTTGTATCCTCTAAATAAATTAGAGATGAGCTTGTTTAATCCTTGGGAAACATTTCACATTGCTGAAATAGTTGTTTAAGACAGTGCCCAGGACGACTCAAGTCAATTAGTGTATCTACTCACAAATAATATTATTACAATATTATTATTGTTATTTTTTCGGTGTCATTTCCCTACAATAACCGCAACAACGATAAAGTAAAATTTCACCAGTGGGGTCTGGGGAGGGTAGAATGTACGCAGACCTTACCCCTACCCGGAGGGGATAGAGAGGATGTTTCCGGGCCTGAATTAGTACCACGAGATCACAACGAAATTCCATCTTTCTATACAGCGAACATGTAGTACATACACTCAAAGCACAATGAAAGGAAAGTATGAACCAAAATGAACCAGACTTCAATTATTGCAACCTCATTTGGTTTGACAAAATTTTCTTGACCTTGGTCAGATGAGAAATGGAAATTAAATTTGTTGCAAGTTACCTGGTACTTTTTAATGGATCTTGGTTAAGTAGGAACCTAATCAACGTCGTTCTGCACAATTACTAATTGTGGTAAGACTAAATATCATCCATGTATAGTACCATTAATTACGCACCTTTATTGGAATCCATCAACTATATTCTTTTCACTGTGAATTTTATGCTTTGACTGTAATTTCAAAGTTGTGCAAATATCTTTTAAGTTGACACAATACTTTTCCTGTTGATTGTATTTCCTGATCTCGTAAGCTAACCTTGACTAAAGAAATAAAGTTGATCCAAGAGAGTAGAAACTCAATATTCCACCTCAAAACTTTATAGTAAAACGGGTCACGAGAGCACATTTAAGGTTACTAAATGCACTGACCTATTACAGAAACCATGATTATATGAAATCTCCGGGAATATGAATATATGTTGGGTCCAAATCCACGTGGTCGACAAGTAATAAAGTGATAAGAAAGTGTTGTGTCCACAAAAATCTAAACTATTTATAAATTTATTGCTCAAGTTAGTGCGAAGAAAATGATTGAGATTTTTGTAACTAAATTACTATGAAACTAATAAGCAAACAAGAAAATATGATCGCAAGTAAAGCAAACAAACATTTAGACAGAATTCAATAAGATGGGGATATTCCAGGATTATGGGATTAACGTCTTGTTGGAATTGGACTTACGTTAATTGGTTATAGCCTAAAAATATAGTGACATGGCCCAAGTAGTGGATAAATAAAAGGCTTAATATTAAATATTGTGTATGTGGATAAGTAGGCCCAATAACTATTGGCCTGTGATGGGGAGACACTCTTTATAAATAGAGGCCAACCCCCCTTTCCCTAGCTATTAGAAACCCTAGCATATTCTGCCTCTTGAATACGTTGTAATGGTAGACGTCCCATAAGTCAAGTTCTCTGGGTTGTGAGAGCGCGTAGCTAGTGGATTGTGAAAGTTGGTCTCAGGCTTAATCGTTGTTTGTTGTCGCTGCTAAATACATGGAGTTTAACGGTACGCTTCCTTGGACTCTAACTCAAGATTATGTTTATGCTTGTGTTTTAATCTCTTATATGAGTATGGATTAATAATCTTACAGTTGGTATCAGAGCCATATAATTAGAGATTAAGACCGTTAGTAATCTTGAGTAAATCAACAAAAGAATCGCTATATGAAACTACAGCTTAATATTCGATACGGCGGTGAGAAACTCAATGTAGGGTTCGACATCTACAATTGATGACACTATTGGCAATGGAACTACTCGGTCATTGTATTGCCTTTAATAATTAATGGAGACAACAGTATAGTATAGTGGTTTCCAACACTACTGGTTTTACAAAAGGGGTAAGGAAGGAAATTTAGTTGCCAATTAATTTACCACATAATAACGGCGCATGGTGATGAGTTTCGTCATTTTAATAAAAGCAATATTTTGACCTACGTTTTTAGATGGACTTGATTCTGTCTTTTAGTATATGTAGTTGATATTTCTTTTTGATTCTGTTAAGTTACATGGGCCACAACTCCAAATAGAATATCCTTTTACCAACATACTAAATTATGTTTATTTGTGGAGTGAAAGAATCTTGAATACTTAGTTGAAACAGACTGTTTGAACTTACTGTGATATTACGACTTTTGTCTGTTATCATATTCCTTATTTAACGTTATACTTGATTGTGCATAGTGATTCTCGCATGTCTATGACTTATTTTTTGACGTATTGTATATGAATTGATACAATAAATTGTTACTGGGACTTCTTTTTTTAATATTAGTTAGAGAATGGAATAAATAAATAAAAGATTTAAATATATGGGCTAAATTTATCCCACATGTATATGATACTATTTAAATAAGAATTGATGATTAATGAATAGTTTCCATCAAAGTGGTCTATTTATTTGGAATCATTGAAAATTATTAAAACTTTATACATGTGAAAAATATTATACATGGATTGAGATTTATGATTGATGAATAGTTTCCACCAAAGTGGTCTGTTTATTTGAGTCATTGAAATATTCTCAATATACCATGTCTAAATTGTTCTTTATGACTGTATGCTAGTGTTGGAGGTTTACCTTTTAATACTAGTGATGCTAAATTAATTTATAAGATAAGATATTATATTTCAACCCAAGAGATGAAGCTTAATATCTTGGATTCTCATGTATATATATATACAATAAATAAGGATAATTTGATGTAAGAGGAGGTTTAGTGTCTCTTACCTAAAGGAAGGACACAATTTATGCCTTGCGCTCTTGGATAACAGGGGGGAGGTTTTGTATATCTTGCCTAAAGGTAATGATGCAATGAATTCCTTGGACTCCTTGATTTTTAAAAAGGGAGATAGTTGCATCTTCTACCCAAAGGAGGGGTGTGATGGATGTCTTTGACTCTTTTGATCTATATATTCTAGCCCATAATTTTATCTAATTTTTGTGTTGTTTGCTTATACAACTGTTAGCAGCATGACTACTCAGTTGAATTCCATTGAAACTTTGACTAGCAGCAACTACAAGAAATGGAAACAAGATGTTGAAATAGTGTTAAGTCTGATGGACCTGGACTTTATATTGACTTAAAAGAAACCTGCCGAACCTACAACTACTAGCATTGCTGTAAAAAGGCTAAGTATGAAAAATGGATGAAGGCTAACAAATTGAGTCTTATAATCATGAAGAGATCCATTTCTGATCACATAAAGGTGCAATTAAGGATAATGGAAATGCAAAAGATTTCTTGAGTGCCATTGGATAGAAATTTCTAGAATCTGATAAAGTTGAGATAGGTAACCTCATTGATTCCTTATCTACAATAAAGTATGACCTTGTAGGTAGTGTCCGTGATCACATTATGAAATTGGTTAACATTGCTATCAAACTGAACAATTTAGGCGCAACCATTACCGATGATTTTTTTGTTCACCAATCTCTAAGGTCCCTTCCTGAGCAATTTAACCAACTTAAGACAGCCTATAATGCACAAAAGGATAAGTGGAGTGTTGATGAACTTATTATTGTTTGTGTGGTAGAGGAAGGGAGGATCCAAAAGGAGAAAGTTGAGGGTGTAGTGAACTTTGTTAGTTCGTCTAGATCAACTGATTATCCCTCTTATAAAAGAAAAGGTGGACCCAAATTTCACAAAAAGAAATATGGTCATTCTCATCATCCAGGTGGTAATAGTGGTCATACTAATAATCATGGTGTTAACCAAGGTCAGTCTCATAATTCTCTTGGTCCTCAAACTGTAATTAAAAAAGAAATCAAGTGCTGGGATTGCAAATAAGTAGATCATAAGAAAGCTGGCTGTCCTCTGAAAAAGAAATCAGGTAATCTTTTGGCCTTTGTCTACTTTGAAACTAGTCTTGTTCATGTTCCTTTAAATTCATGGTGGTTGGATAGTGGTGCAACTGTTCATGTAACCAATGACTTGCAGGACCTAGTAAGCAGATGGAAGCTAAAAGAGGATGAAGCCAGTGTTGTTGTGGGCAATGGACTCAAAGCAAAAGTATAGTTTATAAGGATATCTATTTTACCTTTTAAGAATAATTCTAGTATTCGTTTAGAAAATACTATTTTTGTACTGTCTATGAGACAGAAATTAGTTTCGATTTCCCTATTGGACAAAGCTGGTTATTCATTTCAACAAAATAATGGTATTATTAAAATTTCATATGATTCACATGATGTTGCTGATGCTTTTTTAAGTGATGGTCTATATCGCTTGAATGTATTGAATGAAGCTTTTTCTGCAATGCATGTTGAAAATACTACCCACAAAAGGTCTGCTATGAGTAAAATATCTTACTTATTATGGCATAGGCGTCTTGGTCATATTTCTAAAGAAAGAATTGAACGATTGATAAAAGAAAATATTTTACCTATTCTTGATCCAAAAGATTTTGAAACTTGTGTAGATTGTGTTTAGGGTAAAATGACCAAGGTTAAGAGAAAGGGTTCCACTAGGAGCTCTGAACTCTTAAAAATAATTCATACTAATATTAGTGGACCTTATGTACCTACTTTGACCAATCATAAGTATTTTATTACTTTTATAGATGACTTTTCAAAGGTACTGTTATATATATCTTTTAAAAGAAAAATCTGAAGCACTTGATAAGTTTAAAATTTACATGACTGAAGTTGAAAAACAGCTTGGGAAGTCTATTAAGATAGTGAGGTCTGACTGTAGTGGTGAGTACTAAGGAAAATATGATGAGTCTGGTCAATGTATGGGGCCTTTTGCTTTATTTTTGCAATAATGTAGGATAGTAGCACAATATACCATGCTAGGTACTCCTGAGCAGAATGGTGTGGCTGAAAGACGAAATCGTACTCTCATGAAAATGGTGAGAAGTATGATGTCAAAGACTAGCGTACCTGAGTCTCTTTGGGGTGAAGCCTTCGAAACAGCTAGTTATATCTGGAATAGAGTTCCTACAAAATCTGTCTTGAAAACTCCCTTTGAACTATGGACAACCTGAAAACCTAGCTTGAACCATTTTCACATTTGGGGATGTCGAGCTGAAGTTCGTATTTGTTCACCCACAAAAAAGAAAACTGATTCTAAAACTACCAGTTATTTCTTTATAGGCTATCCTGATCAGTCTAAACGTTGTAGATTTTTCTGTCCTGAGCGTGGCACTAGAATTGTTAAGTTTATTAATGCAAAATTTCTTGAGCATGATGTTTGTGATTGTGATTGTTCATGTGGTAAGGAAATTGTATTGAAAGAGAAGCAAGTCATTGTCCCTGCACCTGTAAAACATGAAAAGGTGGTAAACCAACCTATTCATGAGGGGGGAATCAAGGGAACAACAACGTAGATCCCATAGTTCCTGAACAAAATGTACACAATGAACCACTCCGCAGGTCACAAAGAGAAAGAAGGTCTGCCATCTCTGATAATTTTATCGTGTATATGACTGGAAATCTTAGTGATACTGGAGAGTTGACTGATCCTTTATCATATGCTCAAGCTATTTCCTCTCCATTTGTTGATAAATGGCGTGAGGCAATGAAGGATGAAATGCGCTCCATGGAACACAATGGAGTGTGGGAGTTAGTTGAATTGCCTGAAGATTTTAGACCTATTGGTTGCAAATGGGTGTTTAAAACTAAAAGAGACTCTAAGGAAAACATAGACCATTATAAAGCAAGGTTGGTTGCTAAGGGTTATACTCAGAAAGAAGGTATTGATTATGAAGAAACATTTTCTCCTGTTTCTTCCAAAGATGCATTTAGATTTGTGATGGCTCTTCTGGGTCATTTTGATTTAGAATTGCACCAGATGGATGTTAAAACTGCTTTCCTGAATGAGAGTCTACTTGAAGAAGTTTACATGGTTCAACCCGAAGGGTTTAAAGAAGTTGGTAAAGAACATCTAGTGTGCAAGCTTAACAAATCCATATATGGGCTTAAACAAGCCTCCAGGCAGTGGTACTTGAAATTTGATGAAATTATTACAAAATTTGGATTTGTGAAAAATAAGCTTGATGAATGTGTTTATCTCAAAATAGCTAATGGGAATTTTATTATTATGGTTCTCTATGTTGATGACATTTTGCTTGCCACAAATGATTTGGGCTTGATGAATGAGACCAAACAATTTTTGTCTAGGTCTTTTGATATGAAAGATCTTGGTGAAGCCTCTTTTGTTCTTGGGATAGAAATTAAAAGAGATAGGTCACGTGGTTTATTGGGTTTATCACAACGTTCCTACATTGAGAGTGTTCTGAAAACTTTCAATATGCAAGAATGTAGGCTTGGTGTTGCACCTGTTGTAAAAGGAGACAAACTTAACAAGGATCAATGTCCAAAAAATGAAGTTGAAATGAGAACTATGAAAGATGTGCCATATGCAAGTGTTGTTGGTTGTTTGATGTACATACATGTTTGTACAAGGCCTGATATTGCATTTGTTGTTGACATGTTGGGAAGATTTTCTTCTAATCTTGGGTGGACACATTTGGTGGATGCAAAGAAAGTGATGAAATATCTACAACGCACCAAAGACTTCATGCTTGTATACAATAAGGTTGATGATCTGGATCTTCTAGTATATTCAGTTTCTGATTTTGCAGGTTGTCAAGACACTATAAAATCAACTTCTGGGTATATTTTTATGTTGGGTGGAGGTGCTATTTCTTTGAAAAGCGAGAAGCAAAGTATCACTGCTACATCTACAATGGAAGCTGAGTTTATTGCTTGTTTTGAGACTGCTTCACATGCTGTCTGGATGAAGAATTTTCTTACTAAATTGCAAATTGTGGATTTTATATCTAAGTCGGTGACTATTTTCTGTGACAACAGTGCAGCTGTGTTCTTCTCCAAGAATAACAAGAGAACAAGAGGCTCTAAGTATGTTAGCATTATGTTTCTTAAGGTTAGAGACATGGTAAAAGAAGGTGATATATGTATTGAGCATATTAGCACAGAATCTATGTTGGTTGATCCTTTGACTAAATGTCTCAGGCCTGTGGTGTTTAATGAACATGCTAAAAAATATGGGTATTTTATAGTCTTTTGATGTGCTTTAGTCAGTGGGAGTTACTTTGTAATTGCTGACTGAGATATTCCTTTTAATAAGTTCTAATTTTATGCAAGCTTGTGTTATTTGATATTTGTTATGCTTATGACTAACATGAAAATTTATTTATTTTTATTTCCAATTGGACATTGCATAAACTCATGATATCTTTGAGTCTTACGTCTTGTTGCCTCGATTATCCCGGGTAAGGCACAAGGGAATCCTCCTGAGGTGATATGATTTTGTGTCACTTGGAGGCTCATGAGGTGATATGGTTATAATATCACTTGGAGGATTATTTCTTTCTAAGAGGTGTGAATCTATTCACCTTGATTAGAAAGATAAAATGCTTAGCACACATGTTTGATCTATGTTGATGAAAATTCTAGCATATGTGGTCGTAGATAGAATTCATACCTTAAAATGGTGCAATGCCTGCTACGATTCATTGTTAGTCTTTTCTATTGAGACTGAATGGATTGTTATATGAGTCATTCTATACTTGACTATGTGAGTAGTATGGCCACAGTAGAGTCTAAAATCCTTTTTCAAAATGGTTTTCTTAAAACTCAAATATTTAAAATTGTTTTCTTGTCCTCAATTAACGTTGGCGTCTAAGTGGGAGAATGTTGGAATTTGGACTTACGTTAATTGGTTATAGCCTGAAAGGATAGTGACATGTCCAAGTGGTGGATAAATAAAAGGCCTAATATTAAATATTATGTGTGTGGATAAGTGAGGCCCAATAACTATTGGCCTGTGATGGATAGACACTCTTTATAAATAGAGGCCAACTGCCTTTCCCTAGCTATTAGAAGACCCTAGCGTATTCTGCCTCTTGAATACGTGATAACGGTAGACGTCCCATCAGTCAAGTTCTCCGGGCTGTGAGAGCGCGTAGCTAGTGGATTGTGAAAGTTGGTCTCAGGCTTAATCGTCGTTTGCTGTCGCTGCTAAATACATGGAGTTTAACGGTACGCTTCCTTGGACTCTAACCCAAGATTATGTTTATGCTTTTGTTTTAATCTCTTCTATGAGTGTGGATTAATAATCTTACATGTCTCTCCTATTGCATTTTTTCGGTTGATGTAATCACTTGACTTATTAATCTGTTGATTAGCCGGGTTTATTATGCCCGCGAAGTTCTTTCGACACTTCGCTTGCCTATTCAAGCCAACCTAAGACTATATGTCTATAGTATCAAACTTGACAAAAACGCATGTTTATTTCCTACAAAAATAACCAAGTAAGGCAACTAGCATATGTCTATCCTAATCGTGAATCTATTCTCCGATGTCCGGATTCAAGAACTGATTCTACTCAATCTAATATGCAATATGTAGTTCCCACTTTTGAGTTCAACTATAAATTCATAGATAGTACTCTATAGTTAGTTATGCAATATAATAATTAAGTGCAAGATTGAATAAACAAACTAATATGATAGAGTCAAATAACACAATCAACCGTCAAATTACAATAGTCAGTAGCAGCCATAACCCTAGAATAATGAGGTTCTTAACCACTCATGTTCATGACAATAATTAAAATATTATCTTTAAACATAAAAACTATGAATACTAGCTGAAGGATGGAATAATTGATGAATTCCGCGCTCCCGAGTGTTCCGTACTTTTACTCTCGAAGTGGCGTCCCACCTCCAAAGTAGGTTTAGATTTGTTTTTATACAAGTTGGGGGCGTTTTGGTTTGAAACAACCTTATCCCGGGCGAAGTAGGATAATATTTTGTCACCCAGCTCCCAAGGTAGTGTGGGGAGCTGGCCCTGGCCCTGAGAATTTTGGTGCTTCTGGAAGTTGCGCCCCATGCAAGCCTGGGCGCTACAGTGTCCCAATTTTTCATTTTGTTCCCTTGTTGCTTCAAATTGTGCACCTTCGTCCCACCTTGTCTTCGGATGACTTTTACATATAAAAATACCACGAATTAGCACAAATTATTATATTACACATTCAAAATCTACGAAACATGAATAAAATGCGAGGCAATATGCATATAAATATACATAATAGCAGGATATTTTAAAGATTCCTACATTAACTCCATTTCCCTGTTCTTGAATGCTTACAACTATTACGTTGCAACTGGCTGCAACCAAGAGTGATTCTGAGTTGCAACACGGAATTATATAAGGCACTAGTCTTTGAGAATAGAAATTCTAGGTTTGTTTATCGGCATGCATGCTATTTTCTCCTGTGTGCTTAAAAGGAAAACGTATAACTTATAATTTCTGGAGTATATAGTGGCTAAGGTCCACTTGTGAGAATCTTGACAAGTTTCTATCATTCTGAAAATGAAATACTTCTGTGTCAATGTAGTTGACTTTTAGTGAATTGAAAGCCTCCTTCAATTACCATAAGTCCCAATCACACAACTTGCATTTGGGATCTTCTGCTTTTGAGATACTACCTCCACACATGGCGGAGTGCAGGGTTATCAAATTGCATCTGTGTTGATGTGCAAGTAGTCCAGATTCCAAAGAATCCTTTTTATCTGAAATTCATTCAAAATTATATTAATTTCAGATGGAGGTTTCCCCACTTCCCCCCTTAGAAACTGTGCTTATTGGCTCAAACGTCCTCCTTTCCTGTGCTAGTAATCATAAAACTAAAAAGCAAGTTAAAAACTAAAGTGATGTTTCATAAAAGCTTATTTGAAAATATTCTATGAAAAACTATTTGCTAGACTTAGATGTAAAACGTCAACATTTGACCCTGTGTTTACCCTAAAAATGGATAACAACTGAATTTATACTGTGGTTTTAAGGACACGTGATTTTATTTGGTACAAACTGAAAGATAACATAAATTGATACTGAAATTAAATAAAAATAGAGATAAAGAAAACCAAACAAAATGTAATGCTTTGATCCTTGAGCTAGGTTGCCCTCGAACCAAGTGAGTATTTTGCCGGAAAGTACGAACAAAGTAACAGAAATATTGGGAGCTTAAGATAAAGAGAATATGTTGCTTTATGTAACGTGAATATGATACCTTTTACAAATGATCAGACCCCCTTTATATAGTAGGGAAGTCCTACTCTTGGTACAATTCTAAATACAGTAAGAAATCTCATGATTAGCTAATTAATCGGCCTCTTCTTGATACGTGCTGGGATTTGCGTCGTGATCCTTGCTCGATTACGAATATTTCACCTTTCCGTTATTCGACGCAGTAAGTTTCCCTCGATCTCTATCTTATCCGGTCCCGATCTTGGTCGATCTCGATCTTGGTTGGTCTCGGTCTTGGTCGGTCTCGAACTTAATCGGTCTTAGGGTCTCGAGATTGACAACTTAACTCTGCACCTTAATTTGATATAAATCAAAGCCGATCCTCGACTAATCATGCTTCAGGCTCGATCAGTCGCACAAAAAGGACAAAACCAATTTTGACCATATACAGATAGTCCCCTTGTTTTTTTGGAGAGTAATGACAAGAACCGATTTGAGCCCTCGATCTTCACCATGATGTAAGCATCATGACATAAGCAACAAAGGTGATTGAAATGTCTCATCGGCATAGTTTCCTGGGCATTTAATGCGTTCCAGTTGATGGTCGGCCACTACCAAATTTGAACTATCATCTTAAACCTATAAATGTATCTTTCTTCTTTTGTCCAAAATTTACTTTCAAATCTTCTTTATTTTCAATCTCAAAATCCTTTGCCTTCCTTAAAGCTTTGTGTTCTCATATCTCTGGTGTTTCTTCGCCCGTTTCATCACAAAATACCAATTGTTTCTTCCCAATTTTCATTCTTTTCATTCGTAAAAGTAAAAATGGCTAAGACTTCGAAAACCGTTCCACAAAAGGAAACTGCTTCATCGTTACGGTCGGCCGGTAAGGAACCGGCGACGGAGCCATGCCATGAAGAGTTTTTTCCCATAGGGTGCATCCTCGATTCTGAATTCAAGTTGAAAAGACTTCCTCAGTGCCGAGCCGATGCGAGCTGGTATCGAGGTACATATGCTCGATAACCGAAAAACTCCTTTTCCAAGTTAAAAAAGATTGCAACTAGGAAAAAAAACATATGGTGGTGCTTGCTCCAGAAGAATCAATCACCACCCAGGTGGAAGGGTTCTCAAGTGTTTACACTTACCCCTTCAGGTTGGGTCCCTTGGATCCGATTATTACAGATTTCTGCAAGAAATACGAGGTGACCCTCGGTCAGATTCATCCCTCTTTCTGGAGGATAGTGATACTACGTTTCTTTGCAAGCAAAGTCGATGATCTTTTTTCCACCCTCGACCACTTTATCCGCCTATATATCCCCCGACTCTATCGATGAGGGCTAATAAAGCTTTAATGTCTAGCCATAATGGCACCTTTCTCGAGCATCGACGAGGACAAAGATCAGGGCTATATGGGCCGATTTGTTTGAGTGAAGACCTCGAACTTGATCCTGGTTGAGAGTATGCCATTTCTTGCGAAATGGAATATGAAGCGTAAGTATAATTCCGTCCTCGTTTTCCGTTTACTGCCTTCGTTTGTTCACCTTTTCTCATCAGTATTTTACTTGATGCAACCGTTGCTTGGATGCTGAGTGTGGTTCTCAATCCCGATGACTGGGTAAGGAGCTTAATATCACAGTCGACACATGCTGAGCACGCATGGCGCAATTTGTCGAAGGGTCAATGGGAGGCTAGTAGTCATGGTAAATTTTTCTGCTTGACTTAATGATTTTACTACTGTTCGAATATTTTTCAAAAATTACTCATTTCTCTTCTTTTGTAGGTCTCGAGAAGGAGGTGATGATGATTCCCCCATCTAATGATGAAGAAATCTTTCCCCCACCATCTGTCTCGAAGCTGGCGAAGGAGAAGAAAAGGAATAGGGCTTCGACTTCCACAAACTTTGAGGAGCAAAAATACAAAAAGAAAATCACCCGCAAAACCCAATGTGAACATCACCCCTTTGACTTTGGAGTCAGTCCAATGGATGAGGGAAGAGGTCGAAGAGGAAGAAGAAGAAGAAGACTCTAGGTTGGTGGCCCGTGTGCGAGTGCGCCGAGATTCGAGCAACAACTGAGATGGTGGGGGCTGAGGCTGCTATGCCTCAACTTGATGAGACTGAGGGGAAGGCTTCGACCAAAGTCCCTAAGCCAGAAAGAAGTGAAGACGCATCGCCTCGAGGTTAGAAGGATACCGAGAAAGTAGTTGATGCTGGTGTAGAAATCGGGCTTGAGGCTTCCCAAGATGAAAGCGCCTCAAAAGATTCACTTGGGGTGATAAATATCTAGGATTCCCCTTCGTTTCCTTCGTTTACTGAGTCAATGATCAAGGAGGTCAGGCGGTGAAGGCTAGCCATGATGAAGACGTCCATGAAGCAGAAGACCGTTTTCATGGTTACTTCACCGGGGTGGAGCATGCCACTGACCTGGGTGATTTGGAAGTACCGAGGAAGAACTCGAGTGAGGCTTACTCGAGCCTTAAACTGATCAGTCGGTTTCCAGCTCCAAGTGTCAATCCTGGCAGCAAGCGATCAATCGTCATCTCAGTCCCGGAGAATGCTGGGGTCCTTTCTTCCCCCTTAGGGGTGGCTAGCTACCTTCGGTTTTTGGTAACCGAAGAGGACTAGGCTAAGATGGATGAAGTGGAGATGCCCTACTTGTTCAATGAAGCTCAACAGGCATTGAATCAGGTACCCTCAAGTATCTTTGATAATTCCAAGTTCTACACTTATACTTTTTTTTATTTAATTTCCTTTTCCGTGTTTTTCAGGCTTCGGTGCTTCATCATAAGGCCTTCCTCCGATCCCGAGATGAGTTGAGCTGGTATGAGGCCGAAATTTGGGGGCTCATCTAGAAGAAGGATAGTTTCAAACTTCTCAGTGAGAAAAGAGAAATGGAGGTAAAGAGACTTCAAGCTGATTTAGAGATGGCCCAAAAAGAGCATGTCGATCTGGTCGTGCAGGTAAACAAAATCTTCGAAGTTACTGAAGGTGAATCGGTCACAATGACTAACAATCTGAACCGCATTTCCAACAAAATATTTACATAATCGAGCAACTCCGTAAAGAGGTATAAATTGTAAAGACTGAGGCCGAAGAATGGAAAAAGCATATAGATTGTTTGGCCTCAGAAAAGGAGACTGCCCGGGCCCAGCTTGCCTCGGCTGAAATCTAGCTCCGAATTATAAAAGAGAAAACCTTGGTGCAAGCCAAGATAATCGAGGAGCTCCAGTTCCAATTGTGTTTATTAATTTTTGATCAGGAGAAGCTGGTCATAGAGCTCGAAGCGACCAAATCGGAGGTCGAAGCAACCAAGGCCAATGACGATGCAGTGATGGCTATCTATCGGGCCGATGCTAAAACTGCTCAAGTTTGAGCAAAGAAGGTTGCTGAGGCCGCTCAGATTGGAGCAGGGAGGATCGCCGAGCATGCCAAATGTCAATCACGAATGGGGACCCTTGAGGAAATCCATGCTCAGGGATTTGACCTTTCCACCGAGATCGAGAATGCTAAGAAGCTTGAAGTTGAAGCTAGGAAATTAGCCTATCCCGATGATGATGATGAATCTGAAAGCTTGAGGGAATTCGAAAGAGAGGAAGACCCTGAGGGTAGAGATGCTACTCCTAGAGATGACCAGGTCACTTAGGATTTTAAATAGTTTTTTGTATTTCTATCGAGGACGCTTTGACCTTTTGTAAAGAACTTCCATCGGGCCGTATTGCCCTTGTAAAAAGGTTTTGATGAATACATATAAAACTTTTTCCCTTCCATGGCTTCTAAATCTGTTGTTAATTTATATGTAAGTGTCAAAGTGCCTTAGCATAAAATTATAAAGTTGTATTCGAAAGTCCAAGGTTTGAGATGGTAAGGACTGATAATAAGTATTGTCCTTGACCGTTTCTAATCGATGGACCCCGAGTGCTCATTCGAACTTGATCTGAGGTAGGCCTTAAGCTTAATGATCGAGTGAGGATTCGCTCGAACTTGAAGTAAAAGTAGCCATTAGGTCTTATGGTCGAGTGAGGACTTTCTTGAACTCGAGATAAGGTTGCCCTTTGGCTTTATAGTTGAGTGAGGATTTGCTCGAACTCGGGATAAGGGGGCCCTCGGGCCCGATAGATAGTCCCCGAGTAAGAATTTGCTTGAAATCAGATCAAAGTAGCCCTTGGGCTTTGTAGTCGAGTGAGGACTTGCTCGAAATCGAAGTAAAACTAGCCCTTAGGCTTTATAGTCGAGTGAAGACTTGCTCGAACTCGGGTCAAGGTGTACCCTTTTCGGCTCTCGAATTTTTCCCTTTGCTTTATCATTCGTATTTACAAAGGTTGGAATGCCTTAGTATGAAATAATAAGGCTGTGTTCGAGGGTTCAAATAAAACCTTGCCTTTATTGCCTTTTTGGGTTAAGGCATTATCGGGGTTCGAAGCTACTGAAGTTTTCTCCCAAAAATATCTCAAGTTTAAGATTTTGTGGATGATAGCCTTTAGAACTTTTTGTGAAAGAATTCTTTCTTTTTCGAAGGCCTATTTTGTTACGAGTTTCAGACGTCTTCGAGCCGTGTTAGATTGGCCATAGCCTTTTAGCTTGGGATCTGCCCATTAGGCTTGTTCTCCTATTTTATCTGGGCTTGCCCGAGAAAGCAATCCCTGAGTGGGGGGGGTGGGGGTTATCCAAACTCTGGTTATGATCGGCCCTTGAGCTCGTTTCCATAATAGAATGAAAGTATGGAATTGTAAGGTAGAAAAACTTTTTCTTGGACATGAGGTAATTGCAAGGAAAACTACTTCTCTTTATTCTTGTAAAAAATGATTACACATGCGTACATTATTTGTGCCAGGGCTCGAGCAATCTATGTGGGCACAATTCGATCGTTTGGCCCTTTCAAATCTCACCCTGTTACTATGAAGTAATTTCCTTGAAACAAAGTTGAAATTCAAGGGCAATGCCCCCAGTATTCGAGGTTGACTGTAGAGGAACCTTGGATACTGTTAATGCTATTTTGACAATGACTCGTGATCGGTCATTGATTATGAGTTAACATGATCCATTGTTGCCTCGTTAAAAACCTTGCCGAAAAACCCAATGGGGACAAAAATAGTTCAAGTAAAAAAGAGTGCAATGTGTGTTTTAAGACCTAAGGCTTCGTGTCACTCCTTGTCGACAACCTACAAGTGTTAGTTGAAAAATAGAAAGAATTGAAATGGGGTCGTACCTGATCATTTGGATTTAAGGTGTTTAATGCGACCTTCCTCGGTACTAAGCCCCCTTGAACTTTAACCTCGATCATTTCTCCTCTCATTTTGTGTAGAATTTCGCCCAAATCTGTTGCCTCTATGGTTCCTATTATACGGTTGTTATCGATCTTTATTTGACCTTGGTTCTCGATCAATGTCTCTCTTGATTCTATCTACGAGCCTGTTAGGATAAAGGGACCCCCATATGATCATCTTCGACCCTAATCTTCGACTGATATTGATTATGTACATCAGCCCAAGCGACAGCTGAATACTCGATCAAATTCTGCTTCAACAACTGTGAACCATTGGAGCTCCGAACGTTAAGACCTTGAGTGAAATCTGGAACAGCCCAATCGTCGGTGACCGATGGCAAATCCATTCGTTCCATTTGGAATCCAAATACGAATTCTCTGAGCATTTTGTTATCCTTCTACCTTACCTAAAAAGGTCTAATTTTTTTTGTTGCGACCTTAATGGCCCCGGCGTGTGCCTTTACAAAATGATCTACAAGCATAGAGAACAAGTCAATAGAATTAGGCAGTAAATTATGATACCATGTCATAGCACCCTTTGAGAAAGTCTCCCCGAATTTTTTAAGCAAGACGGATTCGATCTTGTCGTCTTCCAAGTCATTTCCTTTGATAGTACACGTGTAGGAGGTGACGTGTTCATTTTGATCAGTCGTCCCATTATATTTAGGAATCTTGGGCATACGGAACTTCTTAGGGACCGACCTCAGAGTTGCACTTGGGGGAAAAGGTTTTTGTACAAACTTTTTTGGAATCTGGTCATTTTAATATTGGTGGAGCCCTCGGGATTTGGTCGACCCTGGAGTTATAGGTTTCCACCTTCATATCATTTTCCTCAATCTTTTTTTCCCTTGCCTCGATCCGCTTTTTTAGTTCTTCGAGCATCTTTATAATAGCAGGATTGGTCCCCAATTCCTTCTAATTTGATTTTCTCGAAGCCGATTCGAACTTATGTACAAGTTCCTGGATGGCTCGAGTTCAAACCTGTTTGGCATGTGGTTCTAATTTTGGAGCTGAGTTATTGCTGCCTGTTGGGCTTGCAACATTTTGAAGATCACCCGCAGGCTGATCTCGCCATCTCCGTCGCCATGTTTGTTTCGAGTAGCTTATCGGGTACCCCACGAACACTGCTTTAAGGATCGATGGCCAAATATCCATCGATGGTTACAAGCGAACTAGCGTTGATTGGATCTATAACCGGAACTCCATCGAGGCCAGCAGGGGGTACAACGTTTCCTAGTGCTATGTTCTCATTCTCGCCGTGGTGGTCGAGATCATTATCAATGTATTGTCGTGTTGACTGAGAGTTTGTCATTTTTAAATCCTGTAATCAAAGACACATCAAAGAACAAGCTTAAAATAGTGTGTGTTACGAAAATTTGTACCAGACAATCACTATTATCCTTAGCCCCACGGTAGGCGCCAAATTGGTTACCCTAAAAACGGATAACAACTGAATTTATACTATGGTTTTAAGGACATATGATTTTACAAGGCACAAACTGAGAGATAACATAAATTGATACTGAAATTAAATAAAAATAGAGATAAAGAAAACCAAACAAAATGTAAAGCTTTGATCCTCGAGCTAGGTTGCCCTCGAACCAAGTGAGTATTTCGCTGGAAAGTATGAACAAAGTAACAGAAATATTGGGAGTTTAAGAGAAAGAGAATATGTTGCATTATGTATCATGAATATGATGCCTTTAACAAATGATCAGACCCCCTTTATATAGTAGGGGAGTCCTACTCTTGGTACAATTCTAAATATATTAAGAAACCTCATGATTGGCTGATTAATCGGCCTTATCTTAATACGTACCGAAATTTGTGCCGTGATCCTTGCCCGATTGCGAATATTTCATCTTTCTGTTATTCAACCCAGTAAGCTTCCCTCGATGCCCATCTTATCCGGTACCGATCTTGGTCAATCTCGATCTTGGTCGGTCTCGATCTTGGTCAGTCTCGAACTTAATCGCTCTTAGGGTCTCGAGCTTGGCAACTTAACTCTGCACCATAGTTTGATATAAATCAAAGTCGATCCTCTACTAATCATGCTTTAGCCTAGATCAGTGGCACAAAAAGGGCAAACCCGATTTTGTACGTATAAACCCTGCACAATCTAAGATATTTTTCATTCAAATTATTGGGTAGGAAGTAAACCTTATGGTGAAGATGGACTAGTTATTTCAGATCGATGCATTAACTAGCCTACACGACTTTATTGGAAGGAGATACATACATTTTTAACACTTTTCCATGATGTATGTACTAGTAGAAGCTTGAGAAGTAAAGTGAAGATGGAATCTATGAGTAGAGCCAGAAAGGGTATTTAAATTTGTTTAAAGAGAGGATCTCTAGTGATCTCGGTCGAATGGTTATTCTGCTATGATCTAGCGGCCTGGAGACTGATGTCAAGGTCACGAATAGTGGAGTTATAAACTTTATTATGCTCTGTCGCTCCCTCTTTTTCTCGCAAAATCGGGTTTCAACATTTCTGGGACAACTCCTTTCTGAGAGAGTAGGGAATTGGAATTGAAAGAGTCGCTACCTAACGGATTAAGGTGCGTTAGGGTACCTAGAGCGGATAACTCATGTTGTACCAGTTTATATCACCAGAGATCGAGTAAGGGCTCAAAATTACCTTGAGGGGAAGGTGTTAGGCACCCCTCGAGGTCTACAACGGTGGGTCCCGACCGAACTTAAATTAAGTGAATTAGTCTAAAAAGGGAAGAAAACAATTTGGACAAATACAATATTCAATTTATTTTAAACAGGAGTATAGTGGGGTGGTCCTAAGTTTTTTAGCCTATAGGATCATTCCATGCAATACTTTGTAACTCCCCCAGGTTGGGGAGTTACTCATAGTATTAGTGCACGGACTATCATCTCCTTACTACCCAATTACTATCTTTAAGTTGTTACTTAAGCCTTCTAGTTGTTTCTAGCTCGTTCCTTATGCGTGCACTACCCGTCCCTTACCTATGACCCTGGAGGTATTAGGACCTCTATTTGGGATGATTCTAGACCAACCTATGTTACTTAAAAATATGAAATCTAGGCGACAAACAAAAACAAATAGGACTTTCAGATAAAGAACAAGCATGGGCTCACATTGACCTCTACACATAGACAACAAAAGCACGCAATTGAATCAGCAAACTTTATTAACTTTGGAATTCTATAGGCAAGATATCTATGTGAGAAAACAGAGTGCAGAAACAGCTTTGTTAACGTGAGCATTAAGACCTATTTGTTTGCCTACTGATTTTATTCAGCATGAATCTGGGTACTTCAAGCAGCAATATGCCACAATTATAAACCTAGAATCATTATAAGTCCTACAGATATATTGCTTAAGTGATTGACAATAGCAAGTGAATTCAGGATCGATCAACAGAATCCTAAAGGCATGTTTTCTACAAGCTTGCTGATTATAGACCTATAGACATGGTTTCTAAGTGTAGCACTGATTTTGACTTTTAGGGATAGATTTTATTCCCTTTTGATCCTATAGGCATGATTTCTAATTACTGAATTGACTTAAACCATATAGGCATGATTTCTAAATTTGAAATTGATTATAGTCCTATAGGCATGGTATCTATTGCTGGATTGATTTAAAGCCTATATGCATGATTTCTAGGTTTGAATGGATTTAAATCCTATAAGCATGATATCTACTAACTGTATATGGGCAGAAATTAAATAGATTGCCAGGAAGGATAGTTAATTCAAACAACAAGATCCTATATGCATGCTTGATAATGCACATTTGTTGGAAACATGTACAAATCCTATGAGCGGGATTTCTTATATACAGAATTAAATGAAATTCCTATAATTAGGATTCTAGTATGCCAATGTAAAATACAGAAAATGATCATGAAAACCCTATAGGTAGGATGTCTAAACACAGTATAGAACTCACACAGTTTTCACTTAAATGAACAAAATTGACAGCAAAATTAAATCCTATATGCAGGATTTCTACCCTATTTTAACAAAATATATAAGAAGAAACCCTCCAACTTTACTAAATATAACCGAATCTATTATTACATAATTATTACAGACCAAAATAGCCGAATGAAATACATATAGGTATAAGTTACAATATAAGGAGCCTTCACAGGCCCAATAAACCTGGGAACCAGGCCTTCCCACATTACAGCTTTGAAGCATAGCAGTGATTCATCCACATCATATTAGAACCAGGCTTCTAGTGTGTCAAAGTTCCCAAGGGCCTCAGGGACCCTGTGCAATTCTCACACCAGAACCACATATTCAGAAAAGACTTCATGGGAGATTGAAAAACCAGCCCCTAGTGCATCAGAGTTCAGAGGAGTCTCATGTGGACCCTAGGGAGTACTCACACTGAGGTGGTTGAGAACCTAAGGGACTAAGAGTATATAAAAGAGAGAAGGGGCAGGTTTTTTTAAAGATAGATAGATTTCAGAAGGAATTGGATTCAGAACACAAAGTTGCAGGCAAAGCTGCACCAAGAAAAACAAACAAAGTTCATGCATAGACACATGGTTCACATAAGCTGGAGTCTGACTAAGCTAAATACTCAAGCTAGTACTTAAGCCAATCATGGTCTAATCATAGAAAACAATTAGGCAGAAACATTTGAGTTGACCAGACAAGTTGATTAAACAGACAGGACACACGAGTAAGGCAACAAGCCAGCTGATTACATGTCTATATTGTGCAAAGTTTAGATCAGGTATAGAATTAACAAACAGTGCATGAGACAACTTAAACCTTAGGCTAAACTATGAAAAGGATTCATATTATTCAAAATAATTTAGACTTAAGTTAAAAGTGTTACTAAATGAGATTATATAATCATATAAAGGACAGTGCCATGCTGGGAATTGAAACAGACTAGTCAAACAAAGCATGAAATTGCAAAGGTTAGGGCATACCTGTTAAGTAAGAAAATAAGCAAGTATGCCACAATAGGGAAATCCCAGAATAACTTGGCCTTGGCTTTCAGCCGGCCAAAATCAAGAGACACTTAGCACAGAAATCAGTACACAGAGAGAGTATAAGTTTTTAGTGAGAAACATGAGAGTTCCAGTCTTCAAAAGGGAATGGGGGAGGGGTTTAAATAGTGTTCAATTAAGTGAAAAAATAAGGTAAGTAATCAAACACATATGAATAAGGAAAGAACTCAATCATAGAATAAATACTACAAGGTTCAGTAAATTAACAGGGCATAACAACATGTAATCAAGCGAGTAACAAAAATAAGGAAAATTTCGATTAACAAGCAGTCTCATGGTAAATAAGGAAAATAGTAGTCATATATGAGGAAGGAAAAAGCATCGAAAAAACAGTAAAAGATTTCAAACCTTAATTTTCAGTAAACAAAAAAATCAACAGTAAAATAAGGTACATACTGTAGACAGGAGAATTCAAAAGGAAAACCAGAATCGAACAGATTTGGTTTGATTCTGAAGAATCAAAACCCCAAATTTAGGGCAAGTAAGAAGCAGCAGTAACAAAGAGTTGTAATAAAATGTATAGAGACATATAAACAACAATATTGAAGAAAAATAATTAAGAAATCGAAAATCAAATTAGATCTAGAAAGATCTGAAACCCTAGTTTTGGGTAAAACACCAAATCAGCCAGAATAAAAGAGAATAACACAGATTCGTACCAAATAAACATATATAAGAGTTTATTAAAGGAAATTCATAAACGAATCAACTTTAATTCAAGTAAAAGAAAGGGTTTGAAACCCTAGATTTAAGTATATCACATAATCGGTAAAAACTCAACTGATCTATAAACAACAGAACAAATATAGACGAAGACAATGCTTAAAAGACAGAGTTTGAACCAGATTTGGTTCAAATTAGAGAGGATCTGAAACCTTAACTTTTAGGGCTTAGCGAATCAAGAGAGATATAAGAGAATTATTGCAAATAATGTGTTTGGACTTGAGATTGTCAGATTCAAAGGGCAAACACGGATTTAGACGGAACCAAATCGGGGTACTGTCATATTTAGGCAAGTACCTAAGTTATTCCATAATCGGGTGCCAAATAAGGGAAGAACCCTAGAATGATAAGGGAGTAATGGGAGAATCCTATTAGAACAGGGATTCTTGGGGTGTTTGGGTGATATGGCAACTTTAGGGTTTGACAGGGAGGGAGATGAGAGAGTTTAAGGGCGGCATTTGGTAAGAAATACCTAGGGTTTGGGGATGGTAGGTTAATTAAAAAGGGACGGACGAATGAGGGTCGTTGATTTTGAAAAATCAATGGCCAGGATTAAAGGGGGAATTTGGGTCGGGTAACAACGGGTAATGGGTTAGGGTTAATGGGTATTTGGGTATTGGGCTGGTGCATATAATTGGGCTATGTCCGAAAATTAATTAAGAAAAAGGGCTAGATTTTAAATATCTAATTAAATCAGTAAATAATTTGTAAAATAATTAATAATTAGTAAAAATATTGTTTGTGCATGAAAAAATAATTTAAAATAATTACATAATATTATAAAAATATAGGAAGTCATTTTTATGTAAATAATGTACTTATGCATATGTATAGACTATTATTGCAAAATATGCAATTTTAGCCTTAAAAATGTAATTAAAATATTTAAGCACTATATGGGCATAAATGATGAATTTAGATGATTAAATCATCATAAAAATAATATGAGGGATAATTATTGGATATTTGTATAATAAAAAATACAGAAATAAATTGATTTAAAGCCTTTAAAATTATAGAAAAAATTATAAAAATACTTGTGCATGTTTTGTAAATCTAATAATAATGCATGTGAACTATTTTGAAAATATATATGCATATTTAAAATATATGAGGGAAAAATTGGGTATCAACAGCTGCCCTTCTTTACCCGGAAAGGATGAAAGAGTTGTCGAGTAAAGAAATAATGACCGATTTTGAACGAATGGGCTGTTTTGAAAAATATAGGCTGCACCTTGGTCTCTAAGCTGCCTACATATCCTTGGTTTTACAGGAATCAGGCCATGTGTAGTTCTGGACCCAACGGTGAATGAAACTGATGGAATTGTTATAGGAATAGTCGTATGTTCAGGAAAAGGTACTTTTGGGAAGGATAGTATCGGATGGATTTATGCGGAGTTATGAATATGAATCTGAAGCATAACGGAAGTATCACAGGGCAGATATCTGAACTATCATAGAGTAAAGGCGAGTAATTGATGGGAATCGGTTACGTTTGAAATAATGGCAAGGTATAAATGGTATGAGCGGAAACCGGAGTGAAGGTTGCTCCTTTTTAAGGAACGATTAACTCCTGAATTACCTGCAAAACTTTAAAACACGATGCATGCAAGTATACAGATTATTGCGAGAATTTAAACATGATGCAAATTCCTTTTGGACCATGAAGGTTGTCTTTGGACAGTGAGGATGACGTCCTTAGACCATGACGTCCCGGTCCATGAATCATGAGATAAGGGATTAGCAGCCATGAAATGATGTTCTCGGGCAATGAGAATGGTTCCTATGAACTATGACGCCTTTGAATAATGATGTGCAGTATTGAAAGATCCTCAGGCCATGACATGGTGTCTTCAGGCTTTGAGGATGATGCCTTCAGACTATGACACCTTTGAACAAGTTGGCTATACATCAGCACATGAAGTGCAGAGACATGATACCACAAGTAATAACAAGGCAAAGCTTAGTCTTGTGCAGAGTTTGGGGGGAGAGCTTAGCCCCGAGAGAAGGGTATAATGCAAGGTTTAGAATAGAGCAACACTTATGTAAAGGGAGACAATGCTTAGCCTCATGAGAAGGCAGGCTTAGCCTTATGCAAATGGGGAGGCAGGGCTGAGCCTCATGCAAGAATTGAGACAGGGCTTAGTCTCATTCAAAGAGAAGGCAATGCTTAGCCTTATGCAGGTAAGGAGGTAGGGCTTAGCCTCATGCAGGAAGGATGTAAATATGGAGGCATGGCTTAGCCTCATGCAAATGAGGAGGCAAGGCTTAGCTTCATGCAGGATTTGAGACAGTGCTTAGTCTCATGCAGAGACAGATAGCAAGTAGGAGTAGAATATTTCTTAGCTAGAGATATATTTGCGCTTGGTAGTCCGGTTGTTATGAAGGTAATGATTTTAAGGTGCGCGTACTTGTGGTTATTCCTTGTTCCTACATTTAAAGAAAAATCCTGAGTTTTGTAGGGGAGGTTGTTCATGCCTTTGTCTGCTTGTTTTTCTTTGCTTTGCTCTGGAGATCATGTTCGAGTTACCCATGGTAACGCCTGTCTACCATAGAAATAAAGTTTTTTAAAAATGTGCAATTATTTGATGAAATAAAGTTATTTTAAAAATCATAGTGGTATATAGTATCAAGTAAATTAGATGAACTACTGACTGTGACACTTTTAGAGACATTGCGGCTTTCTTTGCATTAGAATTTTAAGGGTCCTCCTCAAAATTCTACCCCAGATTAGTAAGTGATGCTTCGTCTATTCTGCATGTGACGAAGTTTGTTGGACTTGCTCCAGAAGTTTGAGAATCCTTCTCAAAATTCTGCACTAGTTACTAATTTCTGAATATCTTACATATGATGATGTTGGCTGGACTTGCTCCGAAATTTTGAGAATTTTATTATGATATGACCGAACCCACAGGGCTATCTACGTATCCCCTATTAAATGGGAATTATGTCAATCATAGTTCAATTACATCAGATGAAGAAATGTAAACAAATCTAAACATAGTATCTCTTGACTGTGTCTGAATTAATAGGTTTTGGCCAAACTTCTCCATCCGTTTCTGCAAGTATGAGTGCTCCTCCTGTTATTACCATGTGAACCATGTAGGGCCCTTGCTAATTGGGTGAAAACTTTCTTTGGCTTCATCTCAATGTGGGAATTGCTTCTGTACCAGCTTCCCCAGTGTGAATTGTCTTGGTCTGACCCTTTTGTTGAAAGATCTGGACATTCTGTTATGATAAAGCTGACCATGACACACTACATTCATCCTTTTTCCATCTATGAGAGCTAATTGCTCATAGCGGCTCCTTATCCATTCTGCATCACTGAGTTTGGTTTCTTGTATGATTCTTAAAGAAGGAATTTCTACCTCGGCGGGAATGACATCTTCGGTACTGTAAACCAGCAGATAGGGAGTTGCCCCGGTTGATGTACGAACTATGGTACGATACCCTAGCAAGGCAAATGGTAACTTCTCGTGACATTGCTTGTGATTTTCTACCATTTTCCTTAGTATATTCTTGATATTCTTGTTGGCAGCTTCCACGGCTCCATTTATTTGAGGCATGCATGTTGTGGAGTTTTTGTGCTTTATTTTGAAAGTTTCACACATGGCTTTCATCAGATCACTTTTGAGATTGGCGGCATTATCAGTGATGATGGACTCGGGAACCCCGAATCGACAAACAATACGATCCCTGACAAAATTTGCGATGACTTTCTTGGTTACAGCTTTGTAAGATGCAGCATCTACCCATTTTGTGAAGTAATCGATAGCCACTAAAATGAATCTGTGCATGTTTGAAGTAGTGGGCTCGATCGGACCGATGACATCCAGTCCCCAAGCGGCAAAAGGCCAAGGTGCACTTGTTGTATTGATCTCATTTGGTGGTACCTTTATCATATGTGCATGTATCTGGAATTGTGGTATTTATGGACATACCAGATGTAATTTATTTCCATAATCATCCAAAAATATCCAGCTCTGAGTATTTTTTTAGCTAGAACAAAATCGTTCATATGTGGTCCGCAGGTTCCGGCATGTATTTCCTCGAGCAATTTGGAAGCTTCTTTGGCGTCAACTCACCTTATAAGTCCTAAATTAGGTGTTCTCCTATACAAAATTCCTCTTCTTTGGAAAAAATGATTGGACAGTGTACGCAGTGTACGTTTCTGAGTATGGTTTGTCTGCTCTGGGTATTCTCCTTTCGCCAAATATTCCTTGATGTCGTGGAACCATGGGTTTTCGTCCGTTTCTTCTTCAATGTGAGCACAATAAGCTGGCTGACTATGGATCCTTACTGGAATGGGATCGATGAAATTCTTATCTAGATGTTATATCATGGACGACAAAGTAGCCAGTGAGTCTGCAAAGTCATTCTGGATTCTTGGAACATGTTTGAATTCTATCTTCATGAACCTCTTCATAAGATCTTGCACATGATACAAGTATGGTAGTATCTTGGTGTTTTTCATAGCCCATTCTCCTTGAACTTGATGTACCAGAAGATCCGAATCACCAATTACCAACAACTCTTGTATATTCATGTCAATGGCCAAATTGAGACCCATGATGTAAGCCTCATATTCTTCCATATTGTTAGTGCATGGGAACCTAAGCTTTGTGGATACCAGATAATGTTGACCGGTCTCCGACACCAAGACCACTCCAATACCCACTCCTTTGAAGTTTGCAGCTCCGTCGACAAACATTTTCCAACCGTCGTAGGCTCCAGCTATGTCCTCTCCTATGAATGACACTTCTTCATCAGGAAAATACGTTTTTAGTGGTTTGTACTCTCCTCCTAGAGGATTTTAGCAAGATGGTCTGCCAACGCTTGTCTTTTGACTATCTTCTGAGTTACATAGATGATATCGAACTAACTGAGCAATATTTGCCATTTGGCTAACTTCCCGGTGGGCATAGAATTCTAAAAGATGTACTTCAGAGGATTCATCCTTGATATGAGGTATGTGGTATAAGCATAGAAGTAATGCCTCAATTTATGAGTTGTCCATGTTAAAGCACAAGAAAGTGCGTTCTAGCAAAGAGTACCATGCTTCATAAGGTGTGAATTTCTTACTTAAGTAATATATGGCTTGCTCCTTTCTTCCTGTCTCATCATGTTGTCCCAAAACATAGTCGAAAGCCCCATCTAGTATGGACAAATAGAGTAGCAAAGGTCTCCCAGGTTCTAGCGGGACTAGGACGGGTGGCGTGGACAGGTATTCCTTAATTTTGTCAAAAGTCCTTTGACAATCTTCAGTCCAACTAGTTTCAACATCCTTCCTCAACATTTTAAAGATGGGCTCACATATTAATGTGGACTGTGCTATGAAGCGGTTAATGTAATTGAGGCATTCCAGGAAGCTCATTTCTTGCTCTTTGGTGGTAGTAAATCTTGGATAGTTTTATCTTTTGACGGGACCAACTCGATTAATCAGCGGCTGATGATGAATCCCAATAATTTTCCTGCAGGAACCCCAAATGCACATTTGGTGGGATTCAGTTTTAAATTGTACTTCTGTAGCATGTCAAAGAACTTCCTCAAGTCTGCTATGTGATCTTTGGCCTTCTTGGATTTGATGATGACATCATCAACATATACCTCTATTTTTTATGTATCATATTATGAAATATGGTCGTCATGGACCTCATATAGGTGGCCCCATCATTCTTCAGACCAAATGGCATCATTTTGTAGCAATACACCCCTCATGGTGTAATGAAAGCTATTTTATCTGCGTCTTCTTCGTCCATCCAAATCTGAAGATAACCCGTGAAGCTGTCTACAAAGGATTAGAGTTCATGTTTGGCGTAATTGTCGATTAAAATTTGTATATTTAGTAGTGGAAAATCGCCTTGGGACTTGCTCTATTTAAATCCCGATAGTCAACACACACCCTAACTTTCCTATCTTTCTTCAGAACCGGTACGATGTTGGCTAACCAGGTTAGGTACTCAACCACCCTGAGGACTTTGGCTTTGATCTTCTTAGTGACTTCTTCCTTGATTTTTAGTCTCATGTCTAGTTTGAACGTTCTGAGTTTCTGCTTCACTGGCAGACACATTGGATTGGTAGGCAACTTATGAGCCACTATGGATGTGCTCAGGCCGGTCATGTCATCATATGACCATGCAAATATATCCTCACACACTTTTAGGAAACGAGTGTATTATTTCTTTTCTGACGATGATAGGTGAATGCTTATGCGAGTTTCTTTGATGGTTTTAGAATTTCCCAAATTGATTGTCCCAGTTTCGTCCAGGTTGGACTTAGGTTTGTTCTCAAAATTCTCTACTTCTCTAATAACTTCCTCAGGTATCTCATCCTCTTCTTCCGAGTCACTATCCTTATGTTGCTTTGTCTCATTACATGTCACAATCATTGGTTCATCAAGGTAAGAAATAGTAATGATGTAGAGAGAAAATGTAAAAGATAATAATAAATACTAAAATAACAATGCATTAATTAAATTTTGAAAAAAATGAAAATAGGTACGGCTCAATGACTCGAGCAATTATTTCAAAACAAAATGTGTCTTTAAACAAAATACTGGAAATATCTTAAATGCTTAAAATGGATTTTTAAAACAGGTTAGGCTAATTGCCAAGCTACCCAGGAACTCGATGCGCATGGGATGGTGCGACAGTCCAATTTTTGAGAACAGATCCCTTCTGTACAGTCTGAATGGTAAGGCCTTCTTCCTCCTCCTCCTTAACTATCACATTGTAATTCATATCCTCGTCTTCTAGAAACAGGTTCCTCAGCCCAGCCAAAGCTTCCTCCTATGTAGATCCCCATATTGTGTCAGCCTGGTGAAAGGTTTGACTTAGATACAGCACTGGCTACTCGAGAGGTTAATAGGGACCATGCCATGAGGGCGATCAATCATCATATTCTTGCCATGTATACTAATATCCGAGCCCAAAAGTTGTGCCATGACGTTTTAACTGTATCCGTTTGGTAATGCCCTAAAGTTTCTTCCCAAGCCCTTTGTCGGGTTCATACCCTAACCATGCCAGTATGCTTTCTATTTTGCTACTCCACCATTTATATTTCTCAATTGCACTGACACGCTCGATGCGGTGATAAGTTTCTCCACCTAGCTTTCTTCTATTCTCAACAACCGAGACACTTTGACTGGTGTAAGTGCGATTACTTCCATCTCTGTGAATGATTACCTCTTGATGGTTCCATTCGAACTTCACGGCCTGGTGTAGCGTAGAAGTCACAGCTTCAGCGGCATGTATCCAAGGTCATTCCAGTAAAAGATTGTACGTAGCAGATATGTCTAATACCTGAAACTCAACATCAAACCAAGTCGGGACCATCTACAAACAAAGGTTAATTTCCATTATTGTGGCCTTTGAGACCGCCTTCACATTCATACTCCCTGATCGTATCTCATAGAAATCTTTACCCAACCTTTTCAGAGTAGTCAATGGACAAATGTTGAGGCTTGAACCCCTATCTATTAAAACTTTGGCGATGAATTTGTCCTCAAACTGTACTGTGATGTGCAGTGCCCTGTTGTGACTTAGTCCTTCAGGTGGTAATTCATCTTCGTAGAAGGTGATCTTGTGCCTTTCCAGTACTTGCCCTACCATATTGGGCATCTCTCCACTGGTGATGTTGTTAGGAATATAAGCTTCATTCAACACCTTCATCAGAGCATTCCTATGCGCCTCAGAATTTTGCAGCAGTGACAAGATGGATATCTGCGCGGGAGTCTTGTTCAGATGATCAACGACAGAGTATTCTCTTGCGTGTACTTTCCTTCAGAGATCGTCCTGACCATTTTTAATGATCGGTTGTTTGGTTGCAGCTTCCTTGCTTGTTCCCTCCAAATTTTTAGGTGTATAGATCCTTCCAGTTCTGGTCATCCCCTGTGCAGCACCAGACTCTTCTGCTTTCCTTTTCCTTCTAGATTCGGCAACATAATCCTAGGGTATGGCGTTGGAATTGAAAGGTGGTGTGGGTGCCACTGTCACAGTGAAGGGTGTGGCTATTTCTACTTTAAATGGAGTAGGTGTAGTTGCAGGCACGGTTACTTCAATTTCAAACGGGACTGATGTGGCTACTTCGACTGGTGATTGTATCTGTACCACAATAGGAGTAAGTGTGACTATAGGTTTAGGGTCATCACCTTCCCGAATAAGCCCAATTGATCCTTCAAGATCCCATTCTTCATCAGTATCTATCACATTTACTCCTTCACCCATATGATCTAGGAGGGGATTGTTACGGACATTTGGTGCATCTTCCTTTGCTTGTATGACTTTGGTATCAATAAGGGTTTGAATATTGCCTTTCAGAGTGAGACATTCATCAATAGTATGCCCCTTCATACCGAAATGGTACGCACATATTTTGTTTGGGTTGACCTAGTGGGAGGAGTTTTCCATGGCAACAATAGGAATGGGGGTGGCATATCCGGCAACCTTCAATCATTCATATAGTTGGTTGATGGGCTCAGTAATAGGGGTGTATTGTCTGGGCGGCCTGCGATCAAAATTGGGTTTGGGTTTTTGATAGTTTTGACGGGTTGGAGGTGAATGGTAATAGGTTAGCTGGGTGTTATAGGTGTGGTAGGCGGTAGCGGGTAGAGAATATCTGGGAGGTGAAGGCTGGTATGTGGGTGGAGGTGTTTGGTATGTGAGCGAAGATTTTGGACCTTGGACCACCATCACTGCCCTTACTTCTTTCTTCTTCGATATACCCCCTGACTGTAATGCTTTGTTCGTAGCATGCAATGCCTCAAAATTGTTTACCATTCCACTCTTGATTCCTTCTTCAATCCTTTCCCCGAGTTTGATGGTGTCGGAGAATTTGTGATTTTCGATAACCATTAACCTTTCATAGTATTGTGGATCCTGGGCCCTGACGAAGAATTTGTTCATCTGCTCTTCCTCTAGTGCCGGCCAGACCTTTGCAGCTTCTAACCTCCATCGAGTAGCATACTCACAGAATGTTTATGTTGGTTTCTTCTTGAGGTTTTGTATTAGAAGACGTCTGGTTCATTCTCAGTATTAAACCTAAATCGGTCCATAAAGTCAGATGCCATGCTTACCCAATTAACCCATTTGTTGGGATTTTGACTAATATACCAATATAGGGCATCTCCAGTGAGACTCCTCATGAATAGTTTCATGCAAATTCTTTCATCTTTCCCAACTCCCACGAGCTTATCATAGTATGTCCTCAAATGTACCTTCGGGTCACCCGTTCTGTCAAACATCTTAAACTTGGGGGGTTTGTAACCTTCCGACAGTTCCACGTCCGATTGAATGCATAGATCCTCATAATTTAGGCCCTCAATTCCTTTGCCTCCTTCAACACCCTGGACTCAGCTTTTGAGCTTCTTGAGCTCCTCTGCCATGCTTTTAATGAGAAGGTCCTTCTCGGTAGATTCTGGAGTGTATGAGATTGGCTGAGTAGAGTGGGGTAAGGTTTTCACGTATATGGGAATATTTTGGTGGGTGCCGGGGTTGGAGTGTAGTGGTGATCATTAGTTGAATTTTGCGGATCAGGGAGATGTTGTAGGGTATTCTGAAGGGAATGGTAAGTGGTTTGTGGGTATTGAGTAGGAAGATGTTAGTGTTGGGGAGGAGTTGGTACTGGTGGAGGATTAGGATTTTGGGGAGGTGTTGCATATTGATGGGGTGCAGGAGGATTTTGTGGACGTTGGTTTGGTGTGTTTTGAGGAGGTGCTGGGTTTTGGGCATTTTGCTGGTTAAGATCTGGGACGTTTAGGGTGAGGGAGAGGTTTGGCAAGTTGCGGACCTGCTCAAGTTCCCATTGCAACTCTAGTATTTTCTGTTCTAACGTAGGACCAAATCATTCTGGGCCGGAGTACTCTGACCATCTGAAGTTTCAACATTTTCCACATGCGCAGAATTTCCTTTTCGGATACCACTCATATCATCCATCTTGGATTTTCCCTTGCCTTTCGGATTATCTGAAGGAGGAGGAGGAGGAGGGCATCTATATCTGGTGTGATATGCTGACGATGCTAGTATGTGCGAACTAACCTTAGGGGATGAGAATAATCAAAATAAAGAAAAGTGCAAAGAGGTAAATAAGTTAGTAAGGATTCTGAAAAGCATTTGCAGTATTTAAACATGTACTGCAGGAATGTAAATTCGCGTCCTGATTTGGGGAACCTCGTTGTGCCCGAGGTAAGCCTAGAGATAAGTAGATTTGGAGAGTTTTAATGTTGATAAATGCTTCATTTCATTAATGTATCAAATAAGACGAACCTAAAAACAATGATAAATAGATGAGTTACTAATGGCATCTGCCTTATTACATTCAAATTCAAAAATGACTCAAAATAGATAAACCTAATCTACTTGGTCCCAGAGGGACCTTCCCCAGATTTGACCCTTATGGCTCTGTCAATTAAATTCCCCAGGTCATGCATTTCCAGCAACAAATATGCCCTTGCTAGGTGTCCTCCCTCGTTGCCTTCTACATTCTGATAGTCTATGACCTTTTTCCTCATCTTCCCTTCTAGTTCTATTAGACCATGCTCCAAATATTCCAACCTTTCTATCGACCTTGTAGTCATTTCCTTCCACTCGTTAATTGACTCCATGTCTAACTTGTGTTGTTCCAAATGCCTGGCTTCGGACTCAAGGACTCTTTTGCGCAGCCTCTCATACTTCACTTGTGCTTCAGCAACCTCATGTATGACTATGTTTCTTTGACCAATCCCTAGCATGCTATGTTATTTTCTAACCATGATGGGTAAAAGTACACATGACCGGCATGATATCGATCTGGTTTGATGGTATGCTTTTCCACGATAATCTTCAAATGCCACATGTGATGGGCCTCACATTTGCATATAATGGCGTCATCCTGAAAATTTGCTCTGTAATGACTCATTTTAGAGACTCGTGGTATGACTTGTTTTACCAGCTTGTCTCATGACCTTGATAGGAACATAGGGATGTATTCCCTTTAACCCAATCAACACAAAATGCGGAATATCCCTGGATGTGATGATTAATTCATTAGTAGGAACCACGCAAACATCCAGTGAACCTGGTCCTCGATCAAATTGCTGAAAAATTGTGCCCATTCTATAGCATTCTCAGGCTGTGCAAATCTGTCTAGGATAAAGGTAATTCTTTTAGGATGGTGGAAAGCTATATGATCGTTCCATGGTCTCCGTGGAAACTCTTGGCGGTATTGACCCATCTGAAGATGCTCTAACAACCAAATCTATAGTAGTAAGTTACAACCCTCAAAATGTTTGAACCCTTTCTTGCAACGATGCAGAGCCCGTTATATGTCTGCTACAATTATCGAAACAATAGTATAGGTTTGTCCCTCAATTTCCTCCATTAAAGATTTTGTTACCACGGCCAACCTGGTGGGAATTTTGTCCCCTTGTCTAGGAAACACTATCATACCCAAAAAGCAGACGATGAATACAAAAACCCTACGTTGGATAAAAGATATGGTAAGATTTGCTGTGTCCATATCGTTCATAGAGGAAGTCGACGGGTATGTAGGACTTCTTCAGGCACTCCAAGTTATCATTCTTTCTCAGACCCATCATCTTCAAAAAACCCCTGGTAGTGCAATTTTCCGGTATTAGTAAGTCGGGACTATCCAATGGTAATCCAGCGAATCCTCCTATTTCCTTCAAAAGAGGAGTCATTTTTATATTGCCAAAACGGAATAGCTCTTTCTCCGTCCCAGAACATAGTAGCAGCCTCGATCAGCATGTTGTTTGGTTGGATGTCCAATAAGGAAGGTAAATTTCCAAGAACCCTTTTCACGTGATTTTTGTCGCTCGGCGAAAGATTTTTCCACCAATCTAACAGCAACGGTGGTATATTTCAGACCATGCCGAACCTGGGAACTTCGTGCCTCATTTTATGCAAAAATAAACAAAGTTAGACCCTTGCACCCTCCGGATTCGACTTCTTACACATTAACGATTAGCATGTCGGCATTTATCTCTCAAAATAATGCACATATCGTTGTTGCGCCCGTTGGGATTATGGAAATCCCGGTGGACTTTGGACAAGACTTTCTTAGAGGGTTATTATGCGGACAATATATTAACCCAGGCTAGGTTTGATCATGATGTATGTACAATTATTATCAGAGTAAGGTTTCTATAGAAGCTTAGACCAGCACTCTCAAGCGGACAACTTGAGAGGGAAAGGCACGGAACCGTCGAGTGGAATATGATGTTGAGCATGAAGTTATGCAAAAATAAATAACATGTTGCCAAGTATTGCATGATGAATAATGATAAAATGTGGTATTTAATAATTTTAAAGACATTTAAGAAAGAAAAACAAGGAGACAAGTCAGTTTCCATAGTAAAAGGTGATAAAACATGGAAGAGAAATCATAAATGAATGAAGATAGGCAAACAAATTCACATAGAGTGGGAAGGGGAATGGGTGTGCAAGGATTAACGGAATAATAAAGACTTGCTTAAAGACTAATTCACAAACGAGTTTGTTATGGTAAGAGCCTAAATATATGGCCAGATAAGTCGTCATGCTGTCGCGCCCCCTTTTTCTCGCAAAATCGGGTTTCGATATTTCTGGGAAAACTCTGTTCTGAGAGAGTAGGGAATTGGAATTGAAAGAGTCGCCACCTAACGACTAACACACCTAGAGCAAATAACTCATGTTATACCAGTTTATATTACCAGAGAACGGGTAAGGGCTCGAAATTACCTTGAGGGGAAAGTGTTAGGCACCCCTCGAGGTCCATAATGGTGGGTCCCGAATGAACTTAAATTAAGCAAATTAGTCTAAAAAGGGAAGAAAACAATTTGGACAATACAATATTCAATTTATTTTAAACAAGAGTATGGGGGTGGTCCTAAGTTTTTTAGCCTATAGGATCATTCCATGCAATACTTTGTAACACCTTCAAGTCGGGGTGTTACTCATAGCATTAGCGCACGGACTATCATCTCCTTACTACCCAATTACTATCTTTAAGTTGTTACTCAAGCGTTCTAGTAGTTTCTAGCTTGTTCCTTAAGCGTGCACTATTCGTCCCTTACCTATGGTCCTGGAGGTATTAGGACCTCTATTTGGGATGGTTCTAGACCAACCTATGTTACTTAAAAATGTGAAATCTAGGCGTCAAACAAGAACAAATAGGACTTTCAGATAAAGAACAAGCATAGGCTCACATTGACCTCCACACATAGACAACAAAAGCACGCAATTGAATCAGCAAACTTTATTAACTTTGGAATTCTATAGGCAAGATATCTATGTGAGAAAACAGAGTGCAGAAACAGCTTTGTTAACGTGAGCATTAAGACCTATTTGTTTGCCTACTGATTTTATACAGCATGAATCTGGGCACTTCAGGCAGCAATATGTCACCAATTATAAACCCAGGATCATTATTAAGTCCTACAGATATATTGTTTAAGTGATTGACAATAGCGAATGAATTCAGGATCGATCGACAGAATCCTAAAGGCATGATTTCTACAAGTTTGTTGATTATAGACCTATAGATATGGATTCTAAGCATAGCACTAATTTTGACTTGCAGGGATAGATTTTATTCACTTTTAATCCTATAGGCATGATTTTTAATTACTGAATTGACTTAAACCTTATAGGCATGATTTCTAAATTTGAAATTGATTTTAGTCCTATATGCATGATTTCTAGGTTTGAATGGATTTGAATCCTATAGGCATGATATCTATTAACTGTGTATGCGCAGAAATTAAACAGATTGCCAGGAAGGACAGTTAATTCAAACAACAAGATCCTATAGGCATGCTTGCTAATGCTTATTTGTTGTAAACATGCACAGATCCTATGAGCGGGATTTCTAATATACAGAATTAAATGTAAGTCCTATAATCAAGATTTCTAGTATGCCAATGTAAAATACAGAAAATGATCATGAAAGCACTATAGGCAGGATTTCTAAACACAATATAGAACTCACACAGTTTTCGCCTAAACGAACAAAATTGACAGCATAATTAAATCCTATAGGCAGGATTTCTACCTAGTTTTAACAAAAGATATAAGAAGAAACCCCCCAGATTTACTAAATATCCCCGAATCTGTTATTACATAATTATTACAGACCAGAATAGCCAAATGAAATATATAAAGGTATCAGTTACACTATAGGGAGCCTTCATAGGTCCAAATAAACCTAGGAACCAGGCTTTCCCACATAACAGCTTTGAAACATAACAGTGATTCATCCATAGCACATTAGAACCAGGCTTCCAGTGTGCCAAAGTTCCCAAGGGCCTTAGGAACCCCGGGAAATGCTCACACCAGAAACACACATTCAGAAAAGAGTTCATGAGAGATTGGAAAACCAGCCCCCAGTGCGTCAGAGTTCAAAGGAGTCTCATATGGACTCTAGGCAATACTCATGCTGAGGTGGTTGAGAACCTAAGGTACTAAGAGTATATAAAAGAGAGAAGGGGCAGGTTATTTAAAAGATAGTTGGATTCAGAACACAAAGTTGCAGGCAGAGCTGCACCAAGAAAAACAAACAAAGTTCATGCTTAGACACATAGTTCACATAAGCTGGAGTCTGACTAAGCTAAATTCTCATGCTAGTACTTAAGCCCATCATGGTCTAATCACAAAAAACAATTAGGCAGAAACATTTGAGTTGACCAGACATGTTAATTAAACAGACAGGACACACGAGTTAGGCAACAAGCTAGCTGATTACATGTCTATAGTGTGCAAAGTTCAGAACAGGTATAGAATTAACAAACAGTGCATGAGACAACTTAAACCTTAGGCTAAACTATGAAAAGGATTCATATTATTCAAAATAACTTAGTCTTAAGTTAACAGTATTACTAAATGAGATCATATAATCATATAAAGTACAGAGTCATGCTGGAATTGAAACAGACTAGTCAAACAAAGCATGAAATTGCAAAGGTTAGGGCATACCAGTTAAGTAAGAAAATAAGCAAGTATGGCACAACAGGGAAATCCTAGAATAACTTGGCCTTGGCTTTAAACCGGCCTAAATCAAGAGACACTTTGCATAGAAATCAGAACACTAGAGAGAGCATAAGTTTTTAGTGAGAAATATGAGAGTTCCAGTCTTCAAAGGGGAATAGGGGAGAGGGGATAGGGTTTAAATAGTGAACAAATAAGGGAAGTAATCAAACACATATGGATAAGGAAAGAACTCAATCACAGAATAAATAATACATGGTTCAATAAATTAACAGGGCATAACAGCATGTAATCAAGCGAGTAACAACAATAAGGAGAATATCAATTAACAATCAGTCTCAGAGTAAATAAGGAAAGTATTAGTCACATATGAGGAAGGAAAAAGTATCGAAAAATCAGTAAAAGATTTCAAACCTTAATTTTTAGAAAACCAAAAATTCAGCAGTAAAATAAGGTACATAATGTAGACAGGAGAATTCAAAAGGAAAACCAGAATCGACAGACTTGGTTTGATTATGAAGAATCAAAACCCCAAATTTAGGGCAAGTAAGAAGCAGCAGTAACAAAGAGTTGTAATGAAATGCATAGAGACACATACACGGCAGTATTAAAGAAAAATAATTAAGAAACCGAAAACCAAATTAGATCTAGAAAGATCTGAAATCCTAGTTTTGGGTAAAACACCAAATCAGCCATAATAAAAGAGAATAACACATATTCGTAACAATCAACATATATATATATATATATATATATATATATATATATATATATATATATATATATATATATATATATTAAAGGAAACTCATAATCGAATCAGCTTTAATTCAAGTAAAAAAAAGGGTTTGAAACCCTAGATTTAAGTAAATCACATAATCGGTAAAAAATCAACAGATCTATAAATAACAGAACAAATATAGACGAAGAAAATGCTTAAAAGATGGAGTTTGAACCAGATTTGGTTCAAATAACATGTTTGGACTTGAGATTGTCCATATTCAAAGGGAAAACACGGATTTAGACGGAACTAAATTGGGGTACTTGCCTAAATATAGGCAAGTACCTAAGTTATTCCAGAGTCGGGTGCCAAATAAGGGAAGGATCCTAGAATGCTAAGTGAGTAATGGGAGAATCCTATTAGAACAAGGATTCTTGGGGTGTTTGAGTGAGACAACGACTTTAGGGTTTGACATGGAGGGAGATGAGAGCATTTAAGGGCGGTGTTTGGTAAGAAATGGATAAGTTTTGGGGAGGGGAGGTTAATTAAAAAGGGACGGACGAATGAGGGTCGTTGATCCTGAAAGATCAACGACCAGGATTAAAGGGGGAATTTGGATTGGGTAAAAATGGGTACTAGGTTAGGGTTAATGGGTATTTGGGTATTGGGTATTAGGGTATTGGACTGGTGTATATAATTGGGCTAGGTCCGAAAATTAAGAAACATGATTAGATTTTAAATACTCAATTAAATCAGTAAATAATTTATAAAAATAATTAATAAATAGTAAAAATTCCATTTGTACATAAAAATGATTTAAAATAATTACTTAACATTATAAAAATATAGAAAGTCATTTTTATGTAAATAATATTTTAATGCATATATATGCTCTATTATTGCAAAATGTACAATTCTAGCCTTAAAAATGCAAATATATATATGAAAAAATGCATTTAAAATATTTAAGAATTATATGGGAATAAATAATGAATTTACATGATTAAATTATCATAAATATAATACGAGGAATAATTATTGGATATTTGTATAATAAAAAATGCAGAAATAAATTGAATTAAAGCTTTTAAATTTATAGAAAAAATTATAAAAAAACACTTGTGCATGTTTTGTAAATCTAATAATAATGAATTTGTACTATTTTGAAAATATATATATGGATATTTAAAATATATGAGGGAAATATTGGGTATCAACATGCTCCATGACCTTCTTATACTTCTCTTCCGTTCGGGCATGCTTCTCTTCAACAACAACATCCTCTTCAGCTTTGGAGTTCAATGCTGCCTCCAAATTATTTAGTCTTTCAGTAGAGGCAGCCTCGTGCTCGACAGCAGCAAGAACAACATTTTGGACCTTGGACCACTTAGCCTTGGCCTCTTGACTAAAGGGTCACCACCTCTTGTTCGCTCTGCTGCAATCGAGCCTCCAACTCAACAGCTTCAGCAACTTGTGCTATACATGCATAAATGATGAATTTAGATGATTAAATCATCATAAAAAATATGAGGAGTAATTATTGGATATTTGTATAATAAAAATGGAGAAATAAATTGATTTAAAGCCTTTAAAATTATAGAAAAAACTATAAAAACACTTGTGCATGTTTTGTAAATCTAATAATAATGCATATGCACTATTTTGAAAATATATATGCATATTTAAAATATATGAGGGAAAAATTGGGTTACAACATGCTCTATGACCTTCTTATACTTCTCTTCCGTTCGGGCATGCTTCTCTTTAGCAACAACATCCTCTTCAGCTTTGGAGTTCAATGCTACCCCCAAATTATTTAGTCTTTCCGTAGAGGAAACCTCGTGCTCGGCAGTAGCAAGAACAACATTTTGGACCTCGGACCACTTAGCCTTGGCCTCTTGAAATTGTACCCTTAATAGGGCGGCCTATTAGCTAAAGGGTCACCACCTCTTGTTCGCTCTGCTGCAATCGAGCCTCCAACTCAACAGCTTCGGCAGCATGTGCTTCCAATGCCGGGAGGCGAGTAGCAATTTGCTCCTGCTCGGCCAACAGTTGATCCCACACAAATGTGAGTTTCTCTTTATCAAGGATCAACCTCTGAAGGCCCTTGGAAGCAAGGAAGTTAGCCTGCAAAGCAAAAGTTCAAATAAAAAATCTTGTCATTGCGAAGCTAGGAAAAACAGTAAAGGGAATAAAGATCGTATTGCTGCTACATTGTGCATGGCATTGTTTACCATACACTTCCCGAGAGAGAATGTATTTTATTCCAATATTATTCTGAAGCTAGAGGCTTCAGATAATTGGAAAGTTCCACCGGCCAGGACAGCAAATGGCACTCGGTAGAGACTGAGAGGGAGACGTTCCTCCTCCTCTGAGGATTTGCGGAGGGGTGAGAATAGTTAGTCCCAAATTCCCAAGGACTGGTGTAACTAGCTCAACAGATTGAGCATTTTGTTAAGTTGATGAAGGTTGTCGTCTTCTATGTAGAGAAGCCCCTTCATCCTTGGCTCTTCCATCATCATCGATCACAACAGTGTCTGCGGCTGGCTCAGGTGCGACATTCTTTACCTTTTTATTTTTACCCTTGGTTGTAGAGGAACATCGCTTCTGTTGTTGCTTGTTCTCTTTCCGGGACTCCGAGAGGAAGCACTTGCATCGGAAGCAAGTCCGGCGACACCCATTGGGGCGAAGGTCTCCTACAGAAACCTCACCGCATCTGCGAGATCAGACAAAATGTCTCTCTCGGGGATGGTAACAGAACCCTATGGAAGACCTGAATTTAGCAGAAAGAAAAGTTAGCTAGTTTTATTATATGTGAGATAAAAACAAGATTAGTTCGAGAATCAACTTATCATGATTTTTGCCTTCTACCTATATTTAAGGGCCAGTTCTTTCCACCAGTGGATTTGAGGCATGGTGATGTCCAAACTCTGCTAGACCCACTAGTCCAAGCCTTCAACCCTTGGTGGTGTCCACCGGGTTGCTGAAATAATGAAAAGAGAAGGATCAGTAACAACATGAAGTGGTCTTTAATAAGAGAAAAGACAGAAGTTGAACTTACGTCCACAATTCCATGATACAGGAAAAGATGGGGATGTGCCCAGGATGATATCTCTAGTGGAAACTACAATGAACTGTTCCATCCATCCACGGTCATTGTCGTCATCCATGCTGGTGAGAAAAGTATGGTAACCACGTTTGCTAAAGTTTATCATTCCCCCACACAAAATCTTGGGAAATAAAGGTTCATTAGTTGAGCTAGAGAGAGCTCTTCCCTGGTCTCCTGACATAACCGTCGAAGACAGGCTATTGTCCGCCACATAGAAGGGCTCACCTGCATCAATCAGACTTGATAATGGATGGAAAACTCCAAGATGACGAAGTCAAGTCCCCCGCTCAATGAGAATGGGCCCAAAGTAAAGGGATACATGTAAACGTATGTAAAACCCTTCTTGGAGAAAGTTACCGGCTCCGCCAGATCGGGAGTGATGATGTTCAAATCATGGCAGTCGTAGTCTTCCTTCACAGCAGGAATGCTAGAAGGAAGGATATAATAAGGGTACATACCAACAACCTATGCACGTGAGTTAGCAGAAGGAAATTTCTCCTTAAAACCCTTGGTTGTACTGAGCTTTCTGGGGATAATGGTGCTCACCTTAGGAGGTTTAGTATCATCAGTTCTTTCTTTGTTCTTTGAAGAGATGGAGTTTTTGGAATAGGTGGCCATAGTTAGCAGAAGGAAGTACGGGTTTCTCTTAAAAAAGGTTAAAGAAAGTTGAAAGCAAGAGAGAGTTGAGAGAGTTTGAAAAATTGTGAAGTGTAAAAGAAAAAGATTGAAGTGTTTAAATAAAGGAATAAGCAGCTAAAATCGTGGCCACGATTATCTCGAGAACCAGCGAAAGTACTGCTAAATCATGGAGTGATGCGTGTTCAGGGCATTAAATGCAGAGAGACGTGTGTCTAATCAAGCATCAGAAACTTTTAAGAGGAGATCAGAAAATTTTCCTCCAAGAAAGGTATCTGCATCCTGATGACACAAGGATGTGCCACTGGTAAGCAGGGGGACTATTTGTATAGGGTAAAATCGAGCCACATTAAATACTCGCATAATTTAGCGACACATGGAACCAGAGATAGACGGAAAGTGAGACAGTGGGAACCAAGACTGGGGGCAGCAGCTTCAGTTGGCACTGGAGATCCCTCGAAGGGAATATTGCTAATGAAGGCAAACGAGTGCCTTCCACCGGTAGCACTCAATGAAGAATATTTTGCAATCTAAATACACAGTCCTTTATAAAGAATTATGGCATTCATAGCCTGCCGTTACACATTCTTTAGTGGCCTCAATTATTATCATTTAAGAGAGGCTTGATCCTAGGACCTTATTCCCTAGGTGCAACTATATATAGTGATTTCAACTGCCATTGTAGCGACACAAATTATTTGACAAACGTATGCTATATAATGTTTAAAAGTTCAATAATATTTCATTTCTTGCTTATTAATATTGTTATTACCGCTTTCGGAAACTCCGTTGCCAGAATCAGGCTAGTCACTGTCTCATCTCGATTCCAACTCTAAGTCTTGCATTTTGATTTAATTTATTTATTATATTGGGATCAAATAGATTCGCTTGTCTATAAACCGCGTATAAATTCAACTATACTGTTTTACAGGTAAACATCAATGTAGTTGACTATTATGTTAGTGTGTTGAAAGCCTCCTGTAATTACCATAAAGTCCTAATCACACAACTTGCATTCGGGATCTTCTGCTTTTGAGATACTACCTGTGAGCACGTGATTTTTTCCCTATATGAATTACTCCCATAAATTCAAAACAAAATAATTTCTTTCAGTGTTTGCAATTTTGTGGATTTTTGTGGCATTTTTTGTTAATTGTTTGCATTTTGTTTGTGCATTTTAATTAGTGACAAAAATATATGTTGCATTTGCATTTAGGATTTAATTCTAAATTTTAGGATTAATTAACAATTTAGTTATTTTATAAAAATGGGAAAAATCACAAAAATAGTTTATTTTGCACTTTTTAATTTTAATCTCGAATTTTGGTAATTTTTCCTTGAATTTGGTTTTTAATAAGTTGTGGTAATTATTTAGAGTTAGTTAATTTAATTTGATAGGATAATTTGGTTTGGAATTTAATTTATGTTTTATTTTTAATTTTTAATGTTGAAAAAAAAGAAAAAGAAAACTTGAAATTGAAAAAAAAAGAGAAAAAATGTTTTGAAACAACAGAATTTGAATTTTGGACTTATCAATTGAATTCCCCCCCCCCCAGGCCCAAACAATATTCCGCTAATACCCGGCCCAAACCCGTTACTACACCCAGTCCAAGCCAGCCTGACCAAACGATGTAGTATGGGGGCGTTACTATGTCGTTTCGAGTTCACCAGTGTCGAATTAATCATGGACCTCCATCCCCGGCTCATCCAACAGTTGGGAAGTGGGGTCGTTTGAGTATATTAATGTCTGAACAGCCCTCTACCCCTCACTCATCGTCCCTCTCTCACCTCTTAGAGCCCCCTTATCCCTGATAAACCCTAGCGACGCCGCCCTAATTCCCACCGCCTTAGCCCGGCGGCGCCAATGCCATGCACCACCAAAATAACACCCTTGAACCCCCGTCTCACCCTCATTCAAGAAATCCACTCTGTTTCCTTCGAATATTAGTGAAGCTCCTCGAATCTGGATTTGAAGGGACAACCTTAAAAGTCCAAAGGTCAGAATCGGCGAGGGTTAAAAGATTTTAGGCCTAAATCGATTTTACTCGTGTGTTCTTGATATTAAGAACCTACGATTAACTTTGGATCGGGCCAAAATCGATGAGTTGAAGGATGTTCCTTAGGCCCTTTTGTCCGGGTCCTCTTGAGTATGTCTCTTTTCTTCTCCTTAGCTCTTTTCCTTCTCTACTCCTTCGTTTCTTCTATTATTTGTTGTCCTGTTAGGTCTTTTGTGATTGTTTGTGGGTTGTTTATTATGCATGTTATTTTAAAATATTAGGTCACTTAGCTTGATTAATGAGGTTGGTTTTTTATCTGGTAATTTCTTTAATTTTAGCTTAGTACTTGATTTCTATTTTTAGAGTTGTTCAGACTCGTCTCTGTTATGAGCATTAGTTTCAATCAATTCGAATTGGTTTGGGTTTGGGTTTGTGCCTCTGATCTTTTGATTTACTAGTTTGTGCCGAACCTGAATTAATTCAATTGGGTTGAATCGACCCATGATCTGTCCGGTTCCTTCAGGTAATAATAGGGTCATTAAGGGGTAATTTGGGTAGTCTAGCTTGGGAATCTCTTTGTAACTGACTGGGGAAGGTTCTAGGAAGCTGGGGTGGGGGCTAATTGGTAAATCTGATTTTTAAACTAAGGTTTCGTAAGCAAAAATGAAAATGTAAAAAGGGTTGAAGTGTAAAAATTGACTCCTAGAGTCTGCCCAAGTAGCTTGCCTATAAAGGCATCCAAAACTTGCCATTCAAGGCAGACCCAAGAGCTGAAGAGATAAGAAATGCCCAGAAAAACAAAAACGGCTAAAAAAACTGGAGGAGAACACTGTTTCAAAGAGCTTTTCCTGCTTAAATTTTGGGATCCTCAATTTGCTGAAGCAATGTATGCTTTATTTGAGTGTGAAATGGTTTGAGATCGAGATTGGTTGAAAGATTTCTAGTTTATTATTCGACTGAAGTTAGTTTTTGGGCTATTGTACCTCATTGTTGGGTTTCAAAATTGGTTTTCTGGTTCATTTCTTGTTGTTGAGTTCTGATGTTGTTGTTGTTTCGTGCTTTCACCCCTTTTCCTTTTGGCAATCTTCAGGTATGCCCTCAAAAACTTGCCATGGAACTGAATATTGACTAGCATGTATGAAGATCTGGAAATTCAAGTTGAAGCTTAAATGGAAACATTGAAAATGTAATTACTGTTGGTTACTACCATTATGTGCAATTAAATGCTTCAGTTTTGTGGCAGTCCAGTTTCTGGTTCATGTTGGTTTGTTTACTCATGATAGTAGCTTAGAATGGTTTAGTTGTTTAGATTAAATGTGTAATTTTAGAGTGTGGGGGTACTGTGATAGTATTTGAATCCTATTTGTATGAACGAATTATTAAACATTTTTGTAAGGGGAAACTGCTTGAAGGTGTCAAATAGTTGTCTTGGTTTGAAATCAAGGTTTGTTGTATTGAGTGGTGTCCATGATTCTGCTTTGCACACTGAAAGGCGCCATGGTATTGTATTTAGTTAAAGTAGTTTTTTGGTCTATGTCAGTTCCAATCCCATATGTTTGTTTGTACGAAGTTAGTTTAAGAAAATTTAAAATGCAAGCATGAGCATTTCGTCAATTATGGTATCAACATGGTTTCAGTAAAAAGGGTAATATGTTACAGGTTCTCGGGCTTGTCTCATGAGCCCAATGACTTGGGTTGTTATCGTAAGGCCTTTCACTTAGTAAATTTGACCCAAAAATGCAGGCTGGGATAAAATTGCAAATTCATGTCAGTTGACTTGTACTTGCATATTGGAATTTAGAGATGGAATCATTAATACAATAGCGTGTCTCGATTAGATTTGCATTTTGATAATGTTTATGCCAGCAATTGCTTTTGTCTGAAATCGGGGCTTAAGTAAGTCCAATAAGGGAATTGACATTTGTTTTGACTGCATGGCCTAAACCAGAAGACATGGGCCAGTGGGGCTATATGCTCTTGCATTCTTGACTCCTTCTTTGCAGTTGATACTTGGGCCTCAATTTAGGCCCAAGCTTTGAAAGATAAAGTACACATAGTCTTATATTTAATAAGTTGGGTGTGAGCATTGACTTAAAAGCAACCAATAGTTTTCTTCAAATTTCATTTAGTTGGTTTGGTTAGTGAGAGTGCGCCATCTTAAACAAGAATAGCTTATGGCCCATATGTACTAGTTTATAGACGCTTTAATTAGAATAGATTGAGGTTCGCCATGCTTAACAAAAGTGACAATTGCATGGCCCTCATTTTAACTAACTTCGTTTTGATCCTTAGAATTCGAGGTGCGCCATTTAGCAAATTTCCATGGCCCTCGCAAAGTTGCAAATTCGTAATTGCATTAGACGCGTTATATTAATAAATTACCTTCCTAAACTCGGGTGCAAATTTATGTGACCCAAATCCAAATCTCAACAACGTTAGATAAAATATGTTGAGAGCCACGGGTGCATTTATGTGATGTGGTTCAAGACGTATTTTAAATGACGCTGCAATCTTCCTTAAAAGTAATTCAAAACGACATAAAGTTAAAATTTGCACATAGGTTCATAATTGTTTAAATAAGATAATTAAGCTGAATATAATAGTTGAGCGACCGTGCTAGAACCACGGAACGCGGGAATGCCTAACACCTTCTTCCGGGTTAACAGAATTCCTTACCCAGATTTCTGGTTCGCGGACTGTTAAACAGAGTCAACCTTTCCTCGACTCGGGATTTTAAACCGGTGACTTGGGACACCTTAGACTATCCCAAGTGGCGACTCTGAATTTTTAATAAAAATAATCCCGTTTCGATTGTCACTTTAAGTTGGGAAAAACTCCCTTATACCCTTCTCGAGGGTGTAGGTAAAAAAGGAGGTGTGACAGCTCTGGCGACTCTGCTGGGGACCGAACCCAAAATCTCTGGTTCAGGGTTCAGAATTCGATCTTAGATAAATTGTTATATTTGGCTTTAGCTGATTTTTGTTACATGTTTGGGCCTAATGTGCTAAGTGATGCTTTTTACCTCTTTGATATTATTTGAACTGTATATAAACTACTAGGGAACCCTTCTCTTCTCATATTTGGGGATGTGCTCACTGGTCGAGACTCCCTATTCTGTTAGTATCATACCCTAAAATAAGAAAAAGGCTCAAACAAGTTGCAAAGTCGGATGGCCTTTTGGTTCCCGGTACGTAGCCCCCTCCTCGGCTCGAGTTGTCCGCTCGGGTACACAAGTCTAGAACAATATACCCAGGTTTTTATCTTAGAATAACTCAGCCTCATGACGGATCCCTAGTAGGCACATTTGTTTGCATCATGTGCATTTGACTTTGGAGACTCAACACAGGGGTTGGGTCTGTCTAGGACAGGTGTACCCGAAATGTAAAGACCATTATGATGCATCTTACTTGCCACTTGTGCATTCATTTGCTTCGGATTTGCATGTTGACCGGCTTACAAGGAAAACATAGATGGTTGAGAAGGATAAGCGTCTGTTTTGAAAAACCAATGTCCCAAACATACCGAAACTCTGCCGAAATTTTGAAAAAAAAGAAGAAGAGAATTTTGTAGTTTACAAAGAAAAGAAAAAAGGAGGGAAAATCTTTGTGTTTTAGAAAAGAAAAATAGTTGGTTTTATTTTGACAAATTTGCCCGAACTATGCCAGTTTGATTCTCATAGGGTGTGAGATACGTAGGCACCCCTCATCGGGTCCAACTTCTTTTTGCAAAAGTAGCCCAAAAGAAACAAAAATTTTACTTTTATTTGAAAATAATTAGGGTGATGGCATTCTTGTAAAAAATAGCCGAATGTCCCTAAAAGGGCGTCGGAAGGCTGCTTTTGCAAGAACAACCGCCTCTGGCCATTTTTCAAGGTTTTCACTGGTTAGCCAACACAGCCTTAAAATCCTCGTCTCCGAGGTGCTGAAAGGTCGTATTTGCAAAACCGGATTTTATTTAATTTGAAAAAAAAGTGTCAATTTGTTTTGAGTCAATTGAATCGTGATTTTTTCTTAACCACCCTAATAGATGTGCAGAATTAGTACAAGTCAGAATTTTCCAATAACAATCGTGAACAAGATCCCTTTGGAGTTGTATATGTGGTGGGATGATCTGGGTAAATCGGGACAAGACACGGTCAATCTATACTTGGGAGGCCTCACTGGGTTGCTGAAGATTAATCCCAGGGGAGACATCACAAAGGCGTTGGTTACATTTTGGGACCCGGCCCACAACGTATTTCATTTCTCAGATTTTGAACTTACCCTAACATTGGAAGAAATAACCGGATATATTAGGAATCCCAAAGTTCCCCTGAGACACCAGTACCTGATTTCTCCAAGGGTCGTAGCCATACACAGGTTCTTAGACTTTTTGAAAATAAGTAGGGGGTCCACAACCCAGACTTGGCAGCTGGTTTTTGTACTTTGCAGTTTATATACAACAAATATGGTCATGTATGAGGGTTCAACAAGCCGGAAAATAAAATCTGCAGCAAAGGAAACCGCCTTAAGTGGGAAGAACACAGGTGTTTCGCATTTATGGTGGTCGTTTTGGGACTTTTGGTGTTTCCTAGAAAAGATGGGAATATTGACATACGAGTAGCCAGAGTTGTCAGCACTTTGCTTACTCAGGCCAACAACACCCTCGCACCCATAATAGTAGCTGAAATCTTCCGCTCCCTCACAGCCTGCAAAGCCGGAGGAGACTTTTTCGAGGGGTGCAACGTGTTGTTGCAGATGTGGATAATCAAACACTTATGCCATCGTCCTCAATTTATGAGCTATGGGTTGACACAGAAAACATGCATAGAAGAATATTACACAAGGGTTAACGGGATTAGCCTGCTGGAGGGGGTCACAGAGTGGGTAGCGCGCCTTCGCTCCATCACTGCAAACCAAATAGAGTGGACATTTGGATGGCTGTCTGTGGATGAGGTCATATACATGCTAGCCACCGAGCCTCATTTCATCTTGATGGGACTCAAGAGTATCCAGCCATATTGGGTTTTGAGGCAGCTGGGGAGATGCCAGATAGTTCCGTGAGATCAAGATCTTAGTGCCCAAGTAGTCGAGATCGGACCTAACGGTCAGTTTCATGAAGCAGCAGTCCGCCAAATTTGGAGCGAATGTCAATACTTAACAGCCAATACCTGTGTACGTGATCGATACAAATGTGAGGTTTCACCAGGGTACCTTGCTTGGTATAGGAGAGAAATTGAGTTTGGGAGGCCAGCTAAAAGACTCCATCTTCAGGAATTCATCGAGGAGTCACAGGAACAATGGGCTTGGTTGACTAGGAGAATGAGTACAGGGCCACAATAGGAAGGTTGAAAAAACAAGTCAAAGAACTTCAATTCGAGAATAGCTTGCAAGCAGCGGAGGACGAAGGTGAAAAGAAAAGGCTAGCCAAAGAAATGAGGCCCTTCGAACCCAAATTCAGAAAATGAAAATAGCGGCAGAAAACCCCGCCCGAAGTGTCAAAGATGAAAAACTCATAAATAACCTAAGGCAGAAAGTAAGTGACTATAGTTTTTATTTGAACAAGGCAGAAAGTGAACTAGCCAGGGTTCGAAAGCAATTGGCTAAAAATGCAGATGAACGAGCACGCCTAGTTAAGCAGTTGAAAGAGAAGTACGACAATAAGGTCGCGAGATTAAAGAAAAGGGTCATCTCCACGGAAAACAAAATGATCAAACAGGCGAAAGACTTCAAGGTTGAAAGGGAACATTGTTATACAGCATTGGCACAATTAGAAATAGATTTGCAACAACTTCAGGAGCAGAATCATGCGACCGAGCAAACTTTGGAAGCCAGGACCCAGCAGATCAGGCGTTTGTTGCAAGAAAAAGGTGTCATAAGAGAAAGAATTAGAACCATCGCCGATTACATTGTTGTGAAGTGCCAAGCCTGTGAGGATATGACTCGCACCACCTTCTTCACGGCAGTGATGACATTTGTTAAACAGATAATGAGTGACTTGGATCGACTTCAAAGGGATCTTGCTTATAGGCCTGTGGCGAAACTGAATGATGTCCCGCGGGCACCAGGAGCATTAATGTATTCATGATTTATCATTTGAGTCTGTATTTCCTTTTTTGTTAGAGTCTGTCAGTTGTGTTGAGTTTGTATTTTCCTTTTGCTGGAGTCTGTTAATTGTGTTCGAGTCTGTATTTTCTTTTGTTAGAGTATGATAGTTTATTTTTGGAGTCTGTATTTCGTCTCTTCATCCGCATCTGTTAGTTTCTCTTGGAGTCTGTTAGTTTGGAGTCTTTGTAATCAAATCATTTGCTTTTATGAAAATTGAAAATCCCAGGAAATGTTTACTTTCACACTTTTCTCCCAGAACTACGCTCGGTCTGATTCATGCGGGGTCATGATACGTAGGCAATCTCCATAGGATTCGACCATAACCAAAAAAAAAAACGAAAAGAGAAAGGAAAAGAAAGGAAAAAGAAGAAGAATAAAAAATCAAAAAAAGAAGCAATAGCAAAACAAGAGGGAAATGAGAAAATAAAAACAAAGAGAAAGCAAGGGCAACAGTGAAAACATGAAAAGAAAAAAAAGAGAAGGAAAGTCGGGATGACGCAAGCAGCCGATCAAATGTATAATAGAAACGGTTAACTGCTTAGGTGCATTTATTCCCCAAAATGTGCGGTTACCATTTGGTATCAGCAGTGGGCAAGTCCTTTAATGAGGTTGTAAAAATGGGAGGCATGGTTTAGGAGGGACTCAAGTCCAACAAGATCATGAGTTATTCAGCAATCAAAGCGACCACCCAGGCTATTCAAAACGGTACTGGAGGTGTACTCGGGAAGAAGAAGAAAGAGGACATTGCGACAATTGAGTCGGGAGCTTGGGTCGGATCCAGGAACCTTCCACGTTACTACAACCCGTCTCGACCCTATCACCAAACTTACCCCCACACTCCATATAGCCCACCACAACACTACTACCCACCGCCAGATCCCCATTTTTTCGTCCATCATGCACAAACCTATACCCAAACTTCTACTCATGCACAATGGCGTGCGCCAGCTCCACAAAGTCCATACCCAGCTCCACAAAATACCTATCCCCCCCAAGAGCCTATAGAAATCCCCCTGGAATAGGTTTTCAGCCAAATCAAGCCTTTAAGAATGAGAGGTTGCAGAAGCAGAAGACTTTCACTCCGTTGGGAGAATCATATACTAGTCAAATCCATAGATTGAGATAGTTGGGTATGTTGAATCCGATCGAGGCTAAACTGCCAAATCCCCCTCCCAGAAATCTTGACCGTTCGGTGAGTTGTGAGTATTGTTCAGGGACCCCGGGTCATAACACAGAGAAATGCTGGAAATTGAAAACAGCTATTCAAGAGCTCATTGATACTAATCGGATTGAGGTCCAAGCCCCGGAGGCACCCAACATCAACCAGAGCCCGTTGTCGGTCCATCATGAGACAAATATGATTGAGATTGTGCATAAGGAAGGGGAGCCTAAGAAGCCTTCGCTAAGCGTCATGATGATTCAGGCTAGTGAAGCCAAGCCGTTTGAAAAGTCAACAAGTGAGAAGCCTGTGATCAAGTTGAATGGGGCAAATAATGAACCATCTGTGGAGGTCAAGAAGGGGTCCTCAAGTGACATTGCAGGAAAACATGAAAGAGCAAAAGTGGTTGTGCCAGGAGTGACGAACAAGCCTGTGGTAATTGTGAAGGGTGCCCGCACAGATCCTGTCATTATCAAACCGGTAACTCAATTACCTCTAGTCAACAGTAAGGCAGTCCCATGGAATTATGAACGAGTGATAGTGACTTACAAGGGGAAAGAGGTTAAAGAAGAAGTGTGTGAGACCCATGGTTTGACTCAATCAGGGAGATGCTTTGCCCCCGAAGAGTTGAGAAAACCTAAGATCTCCAAAGATAACTCAGTGTTGGTGAAGAAAGTTGTGACCGAGGAAGAAGTAGAGGAATTTCTAAGAAAGATGAAAGTGTAGGACTATTCCATTATTGAGCAGTTAAGGAAGACACCGGCTTAGATCTCGCTATTGTCATTATTGATCCATTCAGACGAGCACCGTCGGGCTTTGATGAAGATCTTGAACGAAGCCCACATTCCTGACAAAATCTTAGTAAACCAATTGGAAAAGATAGCTAACAAGATATTAGAGGTAAACAGAGTCACTTTTTCTGATGATGAGTTGCCCGTGGAGGGTACTGAGCACAATAAAGCCCTCTATCTAACGGTGAAATGTAAATATTCGGTGGTTACTCGGGTACTGGTTGACAACGGCTCCAGTGTAAATATTTTCCCTCTTTCCACTCTGAACAAGTTGAAGGTGGATGATGAAAGAATTCACAAGAACAGTATCTGCGTTCGGGGATTCGACAGTGGAGGGAAATATTCAGTCGGGGACATAGTGCTCGAGCTTACAATAGGTCCAGGTAAATTTACTATGGAATTCAAGGTGCTCGATGTGGCTGTTTCTTACAATCTGTTGTTAGATCGACCCTGGATTCATGCTGCCAAAGCGGTCCCGTCCACTCTGCATCAAATGGTTAAGTTTGAATGGGATAGACATAAAATTGTTGTGCATGGCGAAGACAATATATGTGTTCCTAGTGATGCTGTTGTTCCATTCATAGAGTTTGAAGACGATAAGGGGCCATGGGTTTGTCAGGTTTTTGACATGGTATCGGTAGAGAAAATTCCTAAAGGGAAGTACGTGCCGACTCCAAGGGTAGCTACTGCATCAGTCATGGTAGCTGTTGAAATTTTGAAAAATGGTTTTGTACCGGGCAAGGGTTTGGGTGCATCTCTGCAAGGTATTGTACAGCCGGTTTCTCTTCCTAAAAACTTGGATACATTTGGTCTGGGGTTCAAGCCCACAGTCGCATACATGAGAAGAGCCGGAAAAATGAAACAGAGAGCATGGTCCCTTCCGAAGCCAGTCCTGCATCTTTCCAGATCATTTATCAGGCCTGGTACCAGAAAACGCCCAGTGACGATGGTCCCCAGTTCGGTGGTTGATAAGGATGGAGATTTGATGGAAAAGTTCTAGAGGATATTCGACGAAGTGAACACGGTGGAAGCTGGAGAGGGTTCTAGCAAGGCGGATGTGCAATTTGTTGGGCCCAGTGCAAAGATTAACAATTGGGAAGCTACTCCTCTCCCCACCAGGAAGGAGTTTTGGTAGTTTGCTCTAATTTTCTTTCAGTTTACCTGGATTATCCCAGGGTTGTAGTTCAAATTCTATGTTCCGTCCGTTCGGATGTATAAGCCTGGTTATCTCTAATTTCAATGAAATGCAATTTTCCTTTTTCTCCCTTCCTGATAGTTTTATTTTTGTTTTTCTTTTCTTCCTTGTACAGTTCTTTTATGCTGGCTTCAATGATATGACATGCATGCGGAATCTCCGGCCCAATCTTAAAAGCCAATCTAATTCTGAAATAGTAATTCAAGAAATAGAGTGTTATGTTGAATCCGAATATGATGAAGATGAAGCCTTTGAAGAGATTAATAAAGAATTAATCCATTTTGAAGAAAAACCCAAGCCTAACTTGAGTGATACAGAAGCAATCAATTTAGGGGACCAATATAATGTCCGGGAAACTATAATAAGTGTCCATCTTGAACCACAACTCAGAGAGGAGATAATTAAAACACTGTTCGAGTATAAAGATGTTTTTGCATAGTCTTATGACGACATGCCAGGTCTAAGCACTGGCTTGGTGGTTCACAAATTGCCCACTGATCCAGCATTCCCCCTATCAAGCAGAAGCTGAGGAAATTTAAAACTAATATGAGTGTGAAAATTAAGGAAGAGGTTACCAAACAGTTTGAGGACAAAGTCATTCGGGTCACCCAGTATCCCACCTGGTTAGCCAATGTTGTGCTTGTGACAAAGAAGGATGGTAAGACCAGGGTGTGTGTTGATTATCGAGATCTCAACAAGGCAAGTCCCAAGGATAACTTCCCATTGCCGAACATCCATATATTGATCGATAATTGTGCCAAACATGAAATTGGTTCTTTTATGGATTGTTATGCGGGTTACCACCAGATCTTAATGGATGAGGAGGACGCAGAAAAGACAGCATTCATCACGCCATGGGGAACGTACTGTTATCGGGTCATGCCATTCGGTTTGAAAAATGTCGGGGAAACCTACATGAGGGCAATGACGACCATATTCCACGACATGATACACAGGGAGATCGAGGTTTATGTGGATGATGTGATTCTAAAGTCTAGAAATCAATCTGACCATGTCAAAAAACTGAGAAAGTTCTTCCAAAGGCTTCGCAGGTACAATCTCAAGCTTAATCTTGCAAAATGCGCATTTGGTGTTCCGTCTAGAAAGTTGTTTGGATTCATAGTCAACCGCCGAGGTATTGAATTAGACCCGTCAAAAATCAAAGCTATCCAGGAGTTGCCACCCCCAAAGAACAAGACTGGTGTGATAAGTCTGTTGGGGAGATTGAATTACATCAGCCGGTTTATCGCTCAGCTCACGACAACTTGTGAGCCTATTTTTAAACTGTTAAAGAAAGATGTTGCAGGCAAGTGGACAGACGAATGTCAGGAGGCATTTGATAAGATAAAGGGATACTTGTCAAACCCATCTGTGTTGGTCCCGCCGGAACCAGGGAGACCTTTGATTTTGTATTTAATAGTCTTGGACAATTCATTCGGACGCATGCTGGGACATCATGACATCACTGGCAGGAAGGAGCAGGCCATATATTATCTCAGCAAGAAGTTCACATCTTACGAGGTTAAGTACACTCATCTTTAGAGGACGTGTTGCGCCCTAACTTAGGTAGCCCAGAAGCTGAAACATTATTTGTCATCTTATACTACTTAACTCATCTCTAGCTTGGATCCGTTGAAGTATATCTTCCAGAAGCCTATGCCCACGGGAAGGCTCGCAAAGTGGCAGATCTTGCTCACAGAATTTGACATTGTCTACGTGACCCGGACTGCGATGAAAACACAAGCATTGGCCGACCATTTGGTTGAGAATCCCGTGGATGAAGAATACGAACCTTTGAAGACGTATTTCCCTGATGAAGAGGTAATGTGCATTGAAGAGTTGGAACAGAGTGAAAGGATAGGATGGAAACTTTTCTTTGATGGGGCCGCAAACATGAAAGGCATTGGGATAGGAGCGGTACTTGTTTCTGAAATAGGGCATCATTACCCAGTTACGGCTCAGCTTCGGTTCTACTGTACTAACAACATGGATGAGTACGAGGCATGCATTTGGGTTTAAGGATGGTTGCGGATATGGGTGTCTAGGAAGTCTTGGTCTTGGTTGACTCGGACCTGCTGGTGCAACAGATTCAAGGAGAATGGGAAACTAGGGATTTAAAACTCATACCGTACCGGCAATGTTTGGATGATCTTTGTCAGCGTTTCCAATCTATAGAGTTCAGGCATATTCTAAGGATTCAAAATGAGGTCGTTGATGCTTTGGCTACTCTGGCGTCAATGTTACATCATCCAGATAAGGCTTATGTAGACCCGTTGCATATTTAGGTTCGCGATCAGCATGCTTATTGTAACATGGTGGAAGAAGAACTCGATGGCAAACCGTGGTTCCACGATATCAAGGAATACATCCGGATGGGAGTATATCCAATACAAGCTATAGGTGATCAGAATAGAACAATTCGTCGTTTGGCAAGCAGATATTTCTTCAGTGGGGGAGTTTTGTACAAAATGACTCCAGATCTAGGACTGCTGAGATGCATAGATGCTAGGCAGGCCACAACTATTATGACCGAAGTACATTCTAGAGTCTATGGAACGCACATGAGTGGGTACGTGTTGGCAAAGAAGATTATCCGAGCAGGTTATTAATGGCTCACTATGGAGCGAGACTGTATCAGTTTCGTGCGTAAATGTCATTAGTGCCAAGTGCATGGAGATTTGGTTCATTCTCCACCATCTGAATTACATACAATGTCTGCACCATGGCCTTTTGTTGCTTGGGGAATGGATGTCATTGGACTAATCGAGCCAGCAGCGTCCAACGAGCATAGGTTTATTCTGGTGGCCATTGATTATTTCACCAAGTGGGTAGAGCTAAAACATTCAAGTCTGTAACCAAGAAGGCGGTGGTTGATTTTGTGCATTCAAATATCATTTGCCGGTCTGGGATACCGAAGGTGATCATTACAGACAATGGGGATAATCTCAATAGTCATCTGATGAAAGAGGTATGTCAGCAATTCAAGATTTCACATCGCAATTTTACCCCATACCGCCTTAAGGCAAACGGATCAGTTGAGGCGGCCAACAAGAATATAAAGAAGATACTTCGAAAAATGGTGGAAGGTTCTAGGCAGTGGCATGAAAAGCTGCCGTTTGAATTACTGGGTTATCGCACTACTGTCCGTACTTCAGTAGGGCCGACTCCTTATTTGTTGGTGTTTGGCACCGAAGTAGTGATACCCGTAGAAGTGGAAATTCCATCCCTTCGAATTATCACGGAGGCTGAGATCGATGATGATGAGTGGGTCAAAACCTGCTTGGAACAATTGAGTTTGATCGATGAGAAGAGACTGGCAGCAGTGTGTCATGGCCAGTTGTATCAACAGAGAATGGCAAGAGCATACAATAAGAAGGTGCGTCAGTTAGTATTGAAACGCATTCTTCCTCATCAGGTTGAAGCAAAAGGAAAATTCGCCCCAAATTGGCAGGGGCTATTCGTTATAACTAGAGTGTTGTCCAATGGTGCATTGTATTTGACAGATGTAGAAGGCAAATGTGTAGAAATGGATATCAATTCTGATGCAGTCAAGAGATACTATGTATGATTTCTTTCTTTGATTGTACTTGTTTGTATTTGGCATGTCTCGAATATTGAAATGATGAAGGCATTTTGTTCTGCTATCTAAACACTTTATCCCTTGTCACTCCTTTTGAGCCTTATTTGTTTTCTTTCATACCCCTCTTTCGGAATCAGTAACAAATATCAGAAACACAAGCGTAAAAGATAAGTAAAGGAAGGAGAGAAAAATAGAAAGAAAAGAAAAGCGAAAGAAAAGAATGAAAAGAGAAAGAAAGAATGAAAAGAGAAAGAAAAGAATGAAAAGAAAAAAGAGAGGAAGAAAAATAACAAAAGGGAAAAAGAAAGCAAAGGAGAGAGTAAAGAAAGAGAAAAAGAAAAATCACAACAACAAAGTAATTTCTATGACATGAACTATGTTCGACCTGATTCCTTTTAAGGATAAGTAGGCAGCCTCACGGTTCGGTCTCATCAAAACAAAAATCCAAAAGTCCCCAAGCAAGAAACTGGGGCAGAAGTTGTGATTGCTGTAAGAAATCTGGTTCTGAAAGTTGTAATTTTGAACCCATGATGAGTTGTTTTGAGCCTTTTTATACCCTTTCTTTTTAACCTCATCCAAAAGCCCACATTACGGTCAAAGAAAGACCTTCCGATCAATCTTCAATAAATGCCAAGGCGAGCAGGTAGAGGCGATTCATATCAAGGGAAACACTCTGGTCCAAATAGGAAAAGAAATCAAAAATGAGAGAGTCTTATTGGTGAAAACCCTCACGGGCACCGTAAGGCGACGGGAGCAGAGAGAAATAAAAATGAGAGAGTCTTATTGGTGAAAACCTTCACGGGCACCATAAGGCGACAGTAAGTTGACAGATGAACGAATGAGAGAGGTCTGCCGGTGAAAACGTTTTAAGGCACCGCAGGATGAATAAGGTCGGGATCTGGATGAAGAAATCAGGTTATGGAAATTTCGGGGCAACAAAGTGTGGCAACTGGAAGTTGATTGGTTGGACAGATTGGGCCGATTAATCCAAAATGCATGTCATGATCATTGGTGCCAGTTGCTCTATCCAGATAAGTCCTTTTTTCTTTTTCTTCTTCAGATAGTCTTCCAGTTTTGGATTTTCTTATCCTTAACCCTGAAACTCATTGCATTTCATTTCTTTCGGGTTTATTTCTCTAAGATGTTCCCAATGTCAGTTCTGTTTAAGCAAATAAGAAGGAATTTCAAAGATCACTACCAGATTCAAGATTGCAAAGCACAGTGTGTCTAGAGCATACCAAAGATAGCATGGTGTAAGGTGGGATAAAGTGCCGGCAAAAGTTCTATCGGCAGAATGATTTATTAATTTCGTGGGAGATGCAGATTTTCAGTTAAAGGGGTCAAAGGTGTAAAACAATGGTTTGGGTATAGAACACTCGGGTCATCCAAAGTCATGGGGTTTGGAAAGTCAGTCAGAAAGTGAAGTGGTTCAGGGTCAGTTCGAGGAAGCCAGTCAAAGCAAAACAATGCAGCGGAGGGACCTTCAGCAAAGAATGCCATCAACTAACCACCACATTTTAAACTGACGAGTTTTTCTTTGATTAAACAGGGGCAGGAAATTTCGTTTGTTTCGGAGAAACCCTCCAAAAGAAAGGCAGTCACCAAACAGGTTCGATTTTTTATTTTCAGGACCCTCCTGGAAAATGGGACCTAGTTTAAAGTTCAGAAATAGCATAATTTAGCATAAATGTATCCCAAAAGAGTATAAGTTAGCTTAAAATTTGCATGTTCGAGACAGGATTCAATTAGGAGTTTTCAGGACCCTCCTGAATAATGGGACTTAGCTTTAAGATTTCGATTAGATAACAACATGTAGCGTAAACTCTGTTGTAGGGTAGTATAATGCAGCCATGAAAGTTGTCACCCTTGAGATAAAATTTGACCTTTGATTTTCAGGACCCTCCTAGATAATGGGAAGTAGTTTAAAGATCATCTTAGATAGCAAGATTTAGCAGAAGTCACACCTTTAGAAGATATAACTTAGATTTAAAATTCTCGGTTAATTAAGAGTTGTTAGGACCCCCTGGATAGTGGGACCTAGCTTTCAAATTCTTAGTAATACTTGGTAATTTGATTTAGTTTTACACTCACAACTGTGCCCAGCCACCAAACTGGGGCAGAAAATTTTCTTTGTGTTTGTCTATTTCGTTGAAGTCAGGAGCCCGCCTGGAGAGCAGGCAATACACTCAAAGTTAGCAATCAGGAGCCCTCCTGTAGAGCAGGGAATATATTTCAAGTTAGAAGTCAGGAGCCCGCCTGGAGAGCAGGGAATACATTCAAATTTTAGCAGTCAAGAGCCCGCCTGGAGAGTAGGGAATACATTTCAAGTCAGCAGTCAGGAGCCCGCCTGAAGAACAAGGGAGTACAATTCAAAGTTTTAGCTTTCAAGTTTTTATTGATATTTGGTAATGTGATCCGTCTTACACTTACATCTATGCCGAACCTCCAAACTGCGACAGAAAATTTTCTTTGTTTTGTCTATTTCGTTGAAGTCAGGAGCCCGCCTGGAGAGCATGGAATACATTTCAAGTTCAGCAATCAGGAGCCCGCCTGGAGAGTAGGGAATACATTCAAGTTTAGCAGTCAAGCGTCCATCTGGAGAGAAGAAAAAACATCTCAAAGTGCAGTTGGCAGTCAGGCATCCACCTGGAGAAATGGAAAACATCTCAGATTACAATTCAAGGCGGCAACAAGGGGATTCCACCGGGAGAGTACAAGTCAACAAGGCAACAAGAACCACAAGAGTAAGTTTGAAGTTACAGATAGGATTTTGTAATGCATAGATCATAGCATATTCTAGCTTCTTTTTATTTTATCGTGGTGTAATAGGGGGATGTAGTAAGCAGTAGCAGCAGTAGTAGCAAATGTGAAATCACAGCTTCATGGTAGTCCCAACTACCAAACATTCCTGAATTACACTGACCTGATTCCTTTTTAGCCAAGGATATGTAGGCAACCTCAGAAGCAGGGTGTGGTCAAATCTTTAAAAAAATGCTTCCCACAGAGTATTCAAACGGGCAAAAATCGCTCGTATCCGCTCACTTTATCTTTGCACGAAAACTCTTCGTGCTTCCGAGCAAAGATGGGTAGCTGTGAGCACGTGATTTTTGCCCCATATGAATTACTCCCATAAATTCAAAACAAAAGAATTTCTTTCAGTGTTTGCAATTTTGTGGATTTTTATGGCATTTTCTGTTAATTGTTTGCATTTTGTTTGTGCATTTTAATTAGTGAAAAATACAAAACAATATGTTGAATTTGCATTTAGGATTAAATTATACATTTTAGGATTAATTAACAAATTAGTTGTTTTATAAAAATGGGAAAAATCACAAAAAATAGTTTATTTTGCACTTTTTAATTTTAATCTCGAATTTTGGTAATTTTTCCTTGAATTTGGTTTTTAATAAGTTGTGGTAATTATTTAGAGTTAGTTAATTTAATTTGATAGGATAATTTGGTTTGGGATTTAATTTAGGTTTTATTTTTAATTTTTAATGTTGAAAAAAAAAAGAAAAAGAAAACTTGAAATTGAAAAAAAAAAGAAAAAGGGATTTGAAACAAGAGAATTTAAATTTTGGGCTTATCAATTGAATTCCCCCCCCCATGCCCAAACAATATTCCGCTAATACCCGGCCCAAACCCGTTACTGCATCCAGTCCAAGCCAGCCTGACCAAACGACGTAGAATAGGGGCGTTACTACGTCGTTTCGAGTTCACCAGTGTCGAATTAATCCTAGCCCTCCATCCCGGCTCATCCAACGGTTGGGAAGTGGGGTCGTTTGAGTATTTAAATGTCTGAACAACCCCCCTACCCCTCACTCATCGTCCCTCTCTCACCTCTCAGAGCCCCCTTGTCCCTGATAAACCCTAGCGACGCCGCCCTAATTCCCACCGCCTTAGCCCGGCGGCGCCAAAGCCATGCACTACCAAAATAACACCCCTGAATCCCCGTCTCACCCTCATTCCAGAAATCCACTCCTTTCCTTCGAATATTAGTGAAGCTCCTTGAATCTGGATTTGAAGGGACAACCCTAAAAGTCCAAAGGTCAGAATCAGCGAGGGTTAAAAGATTTTAGGCCTAAATCGATGTTACTCGTGTTTTCTTCATATTAAGAACCTACGATTAACTTCGGATCGGGCCGGAATCGATGAGTTGAAGGTTGTTCCTTAGGCCCTTTTGTCCGGGTCCTCTTGGGTATGTCTCTTTTCTTCTCCTCAGTTCTTTTCCTTCTCTTACTCCTTCGTTTCTTCTATTATTTGTTTTCCTGTTAGGTCTTTTGTGCTTGTTTATGGGTTGTTTATTATGCATGTTATTTTAAAATATTAGGTCACTTAGCTTGATTAATGAGGTTGGTTTTTTATTTGGTAATTTCTTTAATTTTAGCCCAGTACTTGTTTCAATCAATTCGACTTGGTTTGGGTTTGGGTTTATGCCTCTGATCTTTTGATTTACTGGTTTGGGCTGAACCTGAATTAATTCAATTGGGTCGAATCGACCCATGCTCTGTCCGATTCCTTCAAGTAATAATAGGGTCATTAAGGGATAATTTGGGTAGTCTAGGCTTGGGAATCTCTTTGTAACTGACTAGGGAAGCTTCTAGGAAGCTGGGGTGGGGGCTAATTGGTAAATCTGATTTTTAAACTAAGGTTTCCTGAGCAAAAATAAAAATGTAAAAAGGGTTGAAGTGTAAAAATTGACTCCTAGAGTCTGCCCTAGTAGCTTGCCTATAAAGGCATCCATAACTTGCCATTCATGGCAAACCCAAGAGCTGAAGAGATAAGAAATCCCCAGAAAAACAAAAATGGCTAAAAAAACAAACTGGAGGAGAACACTGTTTCATAGAGCTTTTCCTGCTTAAATTTCGGGATCCTCAATTTGCTGAAGCAATGCATGCTTTATTTGAGTGTGAAATGGTTTGAGATCGAGATTGGTTGAAAGATTTCTGGTTTATTATTCGACTGAAGTTAGTTTCTGGTCTATTGTACCTCATTGCTAGGTTTCAAAATTGGTTTTCTGGTTCATTTCTTGTTGCTGAGTTCTGTTGTTGTTGTTGTTTTGTGCTTTCACCCCTTTTTCTTTTGGCAATCAGCAGTTATGCCCTCAAAAACATGCCATGGAACTGAATATTGACTAGCATGTATGAAGATCTGGAAATTCAAGTTGAAGCTTAAATGGAAACATTGAATTTTTGATGTAATTACTGTTGGTTACTACCATTATGTGCAATTAAATGCTTCAATTTTGTGGCAGTCCAGTTTTTGGTTCATGTTGGTTTGTTTACTCATGATAGTAGCTTAGAATGGTTTAGTTGTTTAGATTAAATGTGTAATTTCAGAGTATGGGGTTACTGTAATAGTGTTTGAATCATATTTGTATGAACGAACTGTTAAATATTTTTGTAAGGGAAAACTGCTTGAAGGTATCAGATAGTTGTCTTGGTTTGAAATCAAGGTTTGTTGTATTGAGTGGTGTCCATGACTCTGCTTTGCACTCTGAAAGGCGTCATGGTATTGTATTTAGTTAAGAGAGTAATATGTTACAGGTTCTCGGGCTTGTCTCATGAGCCCAATGACTTGGGTTGTTATCGTAAGGCCCTTCACTTAGTAAATTTGACCCAAAAATGCAGGCTGGGATAAAATCGCAAGTTCATGTCAGTTGACTTGTACTTGCATATTGGAATTTAGAGATGGAATTGTTAATACAATAGCGTGTCTCGATTAGATTTGCATTTTGATAATGTTTATGCCAGCAATTGCTTTTGTCTGAAATCGGGGCTTAAGTAAGTCCAGTAGGGGAATTGACATTTGTTTTGACTGCATGGCCTAAACCAGAAGACATGGGCCAGTGGGGTTATATGCTCTTGCATTCTTGACTCCTTCTTTGTAGTTGATACTTGGGCCTCAATTTAGGCCCAAGCTTTGAAAGATGAAGTACAGATAGCCTTATATTTAATAAGTTGGGTTTGAGCATTGACTTAAAAGCAGCCAATAGTTTTCTTCAAATTTTATTTAGTTGGTTTGGTTAGTGAGAGTGCGCCATCTTAAACAAGAATAGCTTATGGCCCACATGTACTAGTTTATAGACGCTTTAATTAGAATAGATTGAGGTGCGCCATGCTTAACAAAAGTGACAATTGCACGGCCCTCATTTTAACTAACTTCATTTTGATCTTTAGAATTCGAAGTGCGCCATTTAGCAAATTTCCATGGCCCTCGCAAAGTTGCAAATTCGTAATTGCTTTAGGCGCGTTATTTTAATAAATTACCTTCCTAAACTAGGGTGCACATTTATGTGACCCAAATCCAAATCTCAACAACGTTAGATAAAATATGTCGAGAGCCGCGGGTGTATTTATGTGACGTGGTTCAAGACGTATTTTAAATGACGCTGCAATCTTACTTAAAAGTAATTCAAAGCGGCATAAAGTTAAAATTTGTACATAGGTACATAATTGTTTAAATCAGATAATTAAGCTGAATATAATAGTTGAGCGACCGTGCTAGAACTACGGAACTCGGGAATGTCTAACACCTTCTCTCGGGTTAACAGAATTCCTTACCCGGATTTCTGGTCCGCGGACTGTTAAACAGAGTCAACTTTTCCTCGACTCGGGATTTTAAACAGGTGACTTGGGACACCTTAGACTATCCCAAGTGACGACTCTGAATTTTTAAAAAAAATAATCCTGTTTTGATTGTCACTTTAAATTGGGAAAAACTCCCTTATACCATTCTCGAGGGTGTAGGTAAAAAAAAGAGGTGTGACACTACCTACGCACATGGAAGAGTGCAGGGCTATAAAATTGCATCTGTGTTGATGTGCAAGTAGTCCAGACTACAAAGAATCCTTTTTATCTGAAATTCATTCAAAATTATAGTAAATTCAGATAGACCAGTTATTTCAGAGCGATGCTTTGACTAGCCTACACGACTCTAATCAAAGGAGATACATACATTTTTAACACTTTAGCATGATGTACGTATTAGTAGAAGCTTGAGAAGTAAAGTAATGATGGAATCTATGGGTAGAGCCATAAAGGGTATTTTAATTTGTTTAAAGAGAGGATCTTTGTGATGACCCAAAAGGCCATCATCTTTTTTAGAATCCGATTTTGTATTTCGAGGCCTTAAAAATCTTTTTTTTACCTCTCCTCGATTTGCATTCGCTTTTCAAGCGTGCATTCGGAAAGCCCTTCTGTGAAAAAATTATGAAATGATAACTTTTGACTTAAAAAGATGATTTTTTTTTACTTCGGTCAATGTTTTGGGTAAATGTACCTGGACCCGTATTTCGACGGTCCCAGAGGGTTCGTAGTAAAATATGAGACTTGGGTGTATGCCCGGAATTGAATTCCAAGGTCCCTAACCCGAAAAATGAATTTTTGAAGGAAATTGATAAGACTGAAAATGCAATAATTTAAATGAATTGATCTTGCTGATATTGGGCCCGCATTTTGTTCCGGAGCCTGGTACAGGTCCGATATGATATTTAAACTTATCTGTAAATTTTGGTAAAAAACAGAATTGATTTAATGTGATTCGGACCTTTGGTTGAGAAAATAGAAGTTTTGAAACTATCTTGAAAATTTCATGCAATTTGGTACTAAATTCATAATTCTAGGTGTTATTTTGGCGATTTGATTGTATGAGCAACTTCGTATGATGTTTTAAGACTTGTGTGCATGTTTGGTTTAAAGCTTCGAGGGTTCGGGTTAGTTTTGGATATGCTACGGAGTGGAATTTGGACTTAGAGCATATCTGATGCTGCAATACCTGTTGCAGGCCTCTGATCACGCATTAGCGAGATCTTTTGCGATCCTCATAGGTCCCGCATTTGTGAGTCCTTCATCGCAATTGCGAAGGAAGGCAGAGCCAGCAATGATCGCATTTGCGAAGATTTCTCCGCAATTACAAAGAAAGGGGGGAGGAGCAGTGATTGCAAATGCGATCTTTTTATCGCATTTGCGGAGGTCCCTGTTCGCAATTGCGATTACCTTGGCATTTGCGAAAGCAGTAGAAAGGCAACAAAAATGCGAAGTGTTCACATTTGCGAAGCTTTTCTCGCATTTGCGAGCTTCACAATTGCGAAGCTTAGGTCGCAAATGCGATATCTGCAGCTGTTCAAAACATAAGTTAGACGGGATTTTCTTCCATTCTTCACATTTTTTAAATCATAGAACCCTAGAGGCAATTCTCCCAAGACCAAATCTTCCCCAAAACTTTGGGAAGTGATCCAAACCCACTTTCTTTCAATTTTCCATCATATTTCATGAATTTCCAACCAAAAATCTAAGATTTCTATGGTATAAATTGGGGGTTTGGGTAGAATAAGGGATTTTTATAAATTGGGGATTTAGACCTCGATTTGGGGTCGGATTTTAAAACCAATTGTATATCCGGGCTCGGGGGTGAATGGGTAATCGGGTTTTGGTCCGAATTTGGGGTTTTGACTAAGCGGGCCCAGGGTCGATTTTTGACTTTTTGGGGAAAATATTGGAGAATCTATAATTATGCATTGGAATTGGTTTCTTTAGCGTTAATTGATGTTATTGAGTTAATTATGACTAGATACGAGTAGATTGGAGGTGGAATCGAGAGGTAAAGCGGTATTTGAGCTTTGAAATACCCGTTAGCTTGGGGTAAGTATTTGGTCTATCTTTGACTTGAGGGATTAGGGATCCCCGACTTATTTGCTATGTGAAATCCCATGTGTATGGCGTATAGGTGTGGTGACGAGTACCTATGTGCCTCCAAATTACCTGTTTAGCCTGTTCCCTTCCCCGTTTTTAATATATTATTTTTGTCTTAACTGCTATGTGCTTATTGATGTTTCCATGTCTAATTGTTTCTTGTTAAATGTTGTTTTCTCTATTAAGGGTATCATTTATTCCTTAGTTTTATTATATTACATTGTTTGTTTAAATTGATTTATTGGTACTTCATTGTGCACTTTGGTTGGTCTCGATGTGTAGTAGTAACTGATGAAGTTTCATAATTGTATAGATTTTCCGTTGTTTGGATTTGAGGTATAAACTTTGTGGAGGGTTTTAAGTTAATTTGTGAAATACTGCTTCTTATTTTGTGATTGGTACTGATATGGTGGGATCGGGTTGAATGCCGCAACATGAAGAATAATGGTGAAATGTGATTGTCTGGTGGGATCGAGTTGCACGTCGCAACAAGGAGTAATAAGAGTGGACAGGTGGGATCGGGTTGCACGCCGCAACAGGAGGAATAAGGGTGATATATTGAGGAGTAATAAGGGTGGATTGGTGGGATCGGGCTGCTCGCCGCAATAAGGAGTAATAAGGGTGAATGTCCATATTATTATTGATTACATAGTGGGATAGGAATGCGCGCCGCATCAATTGTTGTTTATGTATTCTTCTTCTGCTGAGATTCATTATTGTGGTGTTGAAATTCTCTTAAGGATTAGTTATAGTTGAGTATTGGTAGAGCGACTGGGTTCCGTATTTAGTTAATGCAAGTTACCGTCCTATTTCATTTCGTATCTTCTTTTTGCCTTATTATAAACTGTTACAGGATATATTGTTTATGCACCGCTGTAGCCTTGTCACTTACCAGTAATTGTGATCGGTTGTACTGATATTGCACTCTGCACTTTCTGTGCAGATTTCGGAGCTGGTAGTGGCTAATCGAGAGGCCAGTGGTTGATACTTCATTCAGGAGATCCCAGGTAGTCATGTAGGCGTCCGCAGGCCCTGGCGTCCCCTCCTACATTCTATATCTCTGTTTTATTTACTTTCGAGACAAATGTATTTTTGTTTCAGACCAATATTTGTAGTAATCTATAGAAAGTTCGTGAGTTGTGACACTAGTTTCAAGGTGGTAACTGTTCGATTTTGTTAATTGCATAAGGATAATCAGTTAATCATGTACTTCCGCTTTTATTTTCGCAATTTAGTCTTTGTTAAATTTTTAATTATAAAAAGGTAAAGGAAAAAGGTGAAAAATTCTATAACGTTGGCTTGTATAGCTAGTGCAATATTAGGTATCATCACGATCCCGAAGGTGAGAAATTCGATTCGTGACATCTCTACTGGTGATGGAATCAACACCAAACAGGAATATCAGCATCTTTTATAAGTTGTGGGTGATGAAATGTTCCAAAAGATGAGATGGATGAGGCCAAAGAAAACACATCAGATATATTCTTGACCAGATTGAACATCAGTTTAAAGTATTACTATCTTTTTCTCTTACTTTGAAGGAAAAGAAAGGACTTTAGCCAATGAAAGATTAGTGGTCATATAATATTCTTGTCTGGATATGTCTCATCTTTTTCATAGTCAAATGTGTGATTTGCTGAGAATTGAGATATATTTGTCTTCTGAGCTCAGGGAGGTATATAACAGTGTAATTAATTGCGCGAATTTTGATTCAGAATGAAATTTTCTTCCCTTTTCCCTCTTATAAGCAAGTGGACGGCAAAAGGCATATCCAAACAGGTAATTTGAGATATGCAAAATATGCTGTTTCTTTTTGGAATGTTTCTGAAATTTCGCTTGCTCAAAGATAAAGAGAAATTCCTATGTGATCATTCATGGAAAAATCATTCGTTTATCCGAATCAATATTCTTGCTTTCTTGGATGGCACAAGTTGTGGTCATAAATCCTGTGTTAGCTGCCTATTTGCTGCCTAGTTCAAGGAAGATAATTTATCATAGTTAAGTGATAAATTGAGGTTAAAGTACGTATTAATCAGCAATAGTTAAATAATAAAAGTGTACATAAAAACACATGCCATATCATTGTTCTGCACAACTAGTCAGGGTAAGACTAAATATGCTAGAAATTAGTCACTCATTACAGCTGTTCGGAATCAAAATGGATCCTTTTCGGCGACAATATTATGTGTTAACTGATTTTCATACAGTAGCATAAGTTCTTTGATGTCTAATACAATTTTCTTTTTTTTTAAGTTTATCAGGAGGTTGAGGCGTTGAGCTAGTTGAAATGGCAAACTATTTTGCTATTAATTGTATTTCCTGATTGGGTAAGTTGACCTAATGACCTTGACTAGAGCACAATTGATAATATGCTAGATTTACGTGTAATCCGATATACTTTACCTCTATTTTGGTGTGTTTATAGGTATTTTAAAGTTTGAAATATGACCAATTGAGTTTAATGGTTGAAGTTTATTATTTAGGAAGTCAAGAGTAAAAAATAAAGGTGATTTGAGCAATATAATGAAGCTAAAATGCAATTTCTGAAAAAATAAAAGGAATCGTGACTCATATAGTGAAGTAATTGCCCATAGAATAGGAAAATCACACGAAAATTGTGACCCCAGGCAGCGAAGTAACTTCCCATAGCACTGGAAAAGCATAGGAAAATCTGGAATTTCAACCAAATCTTATGTGAGGCACAACTATAGCACCAATACAAATTTTCCTGTGTTATCTTAAGGGAAAACTTAGTCATTTGGCTCAGGAAGTGATATAAAAGCTTCTAGCCCTTATTTTAGCCGCACACTTGACCTGAGAAGGAGAAAAATACCATTGTTGAAGCAAATTTGAACCCGGAAGATCCTCACGTCCTTTCCACAAGACGAATCGAAGAGTTTCTTTTTTCTACTTTTCTATCTTTATTTCTATGGATATAGGTTTGACAATGGTTTATGTATTTTTGAGTAGTATTATGAGTAGCTAAACCCTTCATCTACGGTTTTGGTGGAACCTTTTGAAGAATAAATTCTTGTTATGTTTTATATAATTGAGCCCTTTAATTTTTCTACTTGTTCAACTGTGTGCTTATATCAGTTGATTGAACGGCCATCGATTAATTATACCTATTTATTATGCATTGCTTGGGAGGGGTACATATTTAGGTGGTTGTTGAACAATGTCTTTCCTAACATATGCGAGAAATCAATACGGCAGGTTTAAAGGTAGGTTTAGGAATAACAATGTCTTGACGTGGTCATAGTGACTGATAAGATAGTGCTGGCTGATATAGTTCGGAAAAATATGTGTAGCTAGTTTTTGTAGTTGCTCGGGAGAGAATTATGACACGTGAAGTGCGCACGATCAGTATAAAATACTTGGGCGAAATAATAGGAAACGTAGCCAAAAGAATTTCGACATTTGGAAAAATCATAACTCTAGATCTCCTTAATCTTGTTTTCAACTCCATCCTCCTTAGTTAATAATTTGTATTGCTTTTAATAGTTGTTAATTATAGTTTAAAGCAAGAATAACAATCTTTATAACTTAAGAATTGTTCGAATTTGCTTTCGTAGTAATATTAAACAGTTGCAGTTAAACCTTAGTTCTATGTGGGATTTGATTCCAGACTCTTAGACCAAATTATATTTGCAGCGGCTGCTTAATCCTTTTTATAAGGTATAATTGGGCGTGATCAAGATTCAAATTTTCTTGAAGCACTAATGATTGTATAACTTTCCACAATGTGAGATTGTAAATCTCAAAAATTCATATAATTAGATTCCTTAAGCATGCATCATCTCACAATAGGATTTTTACCTATATTATGTAGCAAATGGCTGCAAAAAGTTCTAAGTTGCAACTTTGAATTAGTAAGCAACTTTATACCAGATAACATAAAAGCTCTTTTCAAATCAGGATCAATTATCTGAATTTTCGTATGGGAGCCTAGCCAGTTTCCTGAATAGTTTCATCTTTTTGTATAAAACTACCGGTGATCATGGCATTAACTCTTTGTGATTACAGATTTTAATCACTAGCAGTACCAATTTTTATTTTTTTTTAGCTATTTTGCTTTTCGAGTTTCTCTCTTGGTTAAAGGAGAAAATTTAACCTATGATTTCTACCAAAGGGCTTAGGTCCAGTTAGGACCATGTTGTAAAGTTCATGTTATTCTGAAAGCTTCCCAAAATTACCAAATGGGGAGAGTATCGCCTTTAAACAAGTTGCTTGGAGATCTTTCTGTTCTGAGATGGTGCTTGCTAATATGGAATTCTCAAATATCACAGAAGTAAAAGTTGCAGTGGAGTATTGAGACTCTATTTGATATACCATAGAATCTTGATACATAAGAATCCTTATCATCAGAATACCTCCTCTGTTTGGTAATCATGGAGCAGTGTTTTTATATCAAGCACTCTATGATATTGTGGAGTCAAATACTGTCAGGTTCTGAAAAACCAGAAGCAACATCAATTATTTAAAATTACCACATTTCCCCTAGAAACTGTGTTCATTGGCTCGGAGAGCCTCCTTTCCTATATTAGAAATTATGGAGCATGTCAAGCCCTTTATAAAACAGTAGTGTCTAAAGGACACTTTGTAGAGCCAAAAGCAAGATAAAAACTAACTGAAACATAATGTATAAGTCTTTGGAGAGGTTAGCCATTTAAATGTGAGAGTTAGCTACTTTTTAGGGGGAGAGAAGACTTTGGAGAGGCAAGAACACGCTTGGAGCAAGGAGAAGGATTCAACTTTATATTTTTCCCTCTTTTTTTCCCTATTCCCATTATTGGTTATGAATTCTAGTATTATAGTTTTACATACTATTATGAATAGCTAATTTGTTATTTAGGGTTTTGATGGAACCTTTTTGATTATGTTCTTATTATGTTTTTATATAATTGAGCCGTTGGATTTCGCTATTTGTTCAACTACGTGTTTGTTGATGTTAATTGAATGATCAACAATTAACTGTGTATTGCTTAGAAAAGGGTACATATTTAGGTAGTTGTTGAACCACATCACTCCTAACATATGTGAGGGCAATACAGAGGATTTAACGTGGGATTAGGAATAACGAAGCCTTGGTGCGATCTTAGTTAACGGTGCACTAGTGCCAGCTAGCGTAATTCGGAAGAATACGTCTAGTAAATTATGGTAGTTGCTCGGAAGAGAATTATGACACCCGAAGTACTCGCGATCAGTAGAGAATACTTAGGCGAAATTATAAAAGATGCAGCGGAGAAGACTCCGGCAATTGGGGAAATCATAACCTTAGGCCTCCTTAATCTTGTCTCCGATCATTATTCTTGTTAATTGATAGTTTTTGTGCTTTTTAGATTTGTTAGTTAATTAAATGGAAATAAACATTATAATTTTTATAATTAGGAAATAGTTCAAAGTATAATCTTTTTCTCGCACTTCGAAGGAAATGATAAAAGATATCAGTTAAAGAAAGATCAGTGGTCATATAATATTCCACTAGTCTGGATATTCTCATCTTTCCGGAGTCAAATGTGCGTGAATTGCTGAGAATTGGAATATTTGTCTTTTCAGGTAGGTTTAACAGTATTGTCAAATATAATTTTGATCAACTTTTTCTAGGTTGTGATAATAAAATCGATGGCAAAAGGCAAAATCACAACAGGAACTTTGAGCTATGCAGAATCTACTGTCTTTTTTTTACCCTGCAAATTAAAGGGGATGTCATAGGATTTTAAAACTCATTGGTCAGAAAATCTCTATATAATAAAAGGAAAGACGGAGCCATCATATTAAGTGTACGTAGTTTATTATTTAACTAGTAAATTTATCCGCGCTTCGTGCAGTTATAAAAACACATTTAATTCATAAATAATTATTTTAGAAATTTAATTGCAATAAAAGAGATAAAATTTTGACGTACATATATAAATAAAAAATAAATACTACATATTGATTGAGGTTAGATGGAAAATAATTTTCATAATCTGATTTTTTTTTAAATGAAAAAAATATATAAGAAAAAAGTTCACTTAAATATGTGTTTGTGTATGCGCACCTTATTCCCTTAGTCTAATGCATATCTAAAATATACCCATTCTTTCGTTAGATAGTACAACTTTAGTTTTTCTTCTCTTTTTTTAAAAAAAAAAAATAATAAAATCTTCTATGCAAATCATATATAGAATTTGAAATGAATGCAAGGCAACTAAAAAAGAAAAAAGAAAAAGTATTGAATTATATTCCCAATATCTAATTGTTTTCCTATTGTTTTTCCTTTTTCAACTTTTTCTTTTTGAATCTGCTCGATCATTATTGATTTCTTTCCTCTTCCCCCCTCTTAATTCATCTATTTTAGAAAACCCTTTAAATCTCTATTATCCTCGATAAATTATAAGAATTACAGTTTAAGTAACATACATTGATAGTTATTTTTTTTTTATATTATGAGGTTACCTAAAAGATATTTCTACAGGTGATTTAACATAAAAAAAATTATAATTTGAAAAAATATATACTATATATTATTTGCTTATTTACTACAATAGGTAAATATGATATGATATTGTAAACTAATTTTTTATATATCATCAATATATATAAGTAGAATAAAACACTTTGCTCCCTTCTTCATAGTATTTACAAATCTCCAATTTCTTCTACTAACTCTCTGCAAAATTTCCAAAAAGTTTGCTTCTTTCTCTTTCAATGTTCGCATCGCCAATCCTACAAATTGAAAAAAGTAATTCATTCAAAAAAAAAAAAAGGATCCAAGTATCAGAAAGAGGATAAGAAAAATTCTGGTTCCTCCTTGTTCTTTTTTTTCTTTTGTGTCAACACTCAAGATATATTTTTTTGTTCACATAATTATATCAGTAGGATCCAAATTAAAGAGCAAGAACAACAATATTATTAGAGCATTTCCACAGTAATTTATTTTTATTATTTCCTTCCTAACAATGTGAATAGCAAGATACCTCAATAATATCAACTCCGTTGGGTAAAAAACTAGCTCTAGCATATCGCAAATTCAGCATTCTTAAATACTTGACGCTGGATGTAAACTTCGGAAGATGAAAGTCCGTCTAAAATCGGTTATAAATTAAATTCTATTTTTTCTAACATATGATCATATCAGTGGAAAAAATAGGGAAAAAGCAAAAAAGGTAACAGTAAAAAATGAGAATAAATAAATATCAATTTAATCATTGTTTTAATCACTGTACTTGTCTTGTTTCTTATCAAATATGCTTTTTAGAGGGCATTGGACAGGAAGAGACTCTATACCCACGAAAATATTTTCTACTCTAAAATAAGCAACATGTTGAGAAGCCAGCGATTTTGTCTTCTTTCAAGATTTTTACAATAGCTCTTAAATTTTCCGACTCAAGAATATTTCAACGTAGCATCCTTTGTATGTAAAGACATACCGGTTCCATATGATATATTTTCGAGTACGTATCATCCACAAAAATAATCCAAATTGAACACAAACTCTACTAATTTTAAATTTTCAGTACAATTATATTATAGTTATCCATACAGAAGAGTTCCTAAACTCATTTCAATTAATGTTACAACTATATGAGTCATGTCCCTTCGAGGACATCCAAAAAAAAAAGAAATCTAAAAATTATACTACTATTAAATAAATAATTATTTCTTGCCTAAGAGAATATCGTACCCTCAATTAATCATTTAGTTGTTGTCGGGGAAGTGAGTATATTTCTAAGAAAATTACCGTTTTCCATCTTTTTTTGCAATGTAGTGATCCCACTTCAATCTTTTTCCTTCAAATGAGCATTTGCACAGAGAAAATAAAATATCTATATTTTCTATTCTTCTTCTTGTCTTTTGCTTCATATAACCTTTCAGAAGAAAAATAGAAAAAATCAAAATAAAAATAAGCAACCAGTATATACCGTTGCTGGTTTTTCGTGAATTGTGTAAACATAGGTTAGATGTTCTTAAAGCAGTATATGTCTCTCATCCCACACCTAGAAAAGAGAAACTGAAGTAAACAGAGTCAAAAATTTATAAAATAATAGAAAACTTTAATCTTTTTAAGAAATGAAGCAACCAACAACTATTGGCGCTTCGAATCAGAAGGGGCCGCAACTGTGCTTTGAGATGGTGAAATAGTTTCTTTGTCTGCAATCGATACCATTTTGATACTATATTTATCATATAATTTTCTATTCAATTGGTATCATTGCTATGGAGGAGATGTGGGTGTATTCAGATACTTTTAAAAGTGACTTTGGTATGGAATCGGATGAGGCATTTAGTTTGGGGCTTTAATGTTAATGATGATAAGAAACGGTTGTCTATAATTAGGCTTTATTACTATAGATGCAAAACGGTTAGCTTCTAAATTGAAAAGAAATGGGAGAGAAAGAAGAGTAATGGAGGGAGGTATAATTAAGAGAATGTAAGAAAGAAGTGAATTTTGGATTTTCTAATGTAGCACATACCTAGGAAAAATGTCAAAAATTTGAGCAAAAAGATAAGTGTGATTCTTGCCCAAAGAGACATGCCACATCACTTTTTTAATATCCACATTTATATATATATATATATATATATATATATATATATATATTTATACTTTTTAAATAATATTTATATAGATGAGAACGGATAAATTATTAGAAATAATATTTTTCATATGACTATAAAAATTAGATTCCAAAGCTTTCTTCTATTTTCTTGGCTTGAAAGCATGCTAAAAATCACTTTAATTATTTTTAATTCGAAATATTTTTTTATACTTTTTAAATAATATTTATATAGATGAGAACGGATAAATTATTCGAAATAATATTTTTCATATGACTATAAAAATTAGATTCCAAAGCTTTCTTCCATTTTCTTGGCTTGAAAGCATGCTAAAAATCACTTTAATTATTTTTAATTTATTTTTCATGTGTAGAAGTATTCAAAATACTATTAAAATAGAAATGGCCTCAACAAAATAAATAATCTAAGTATTAACGCACTAATTTTGATGTGACATAATAAATAAGATATGAATACCAATATACTACAATTAGTTATTTTTCATATTATATGCGCATCGTACGGGTAGTTAAGTATTTGTTTATCAGAATGAAAATTCTTGCTTTCTTCGATGACATAATCCAGGTTCGTGATATTTCAACGGGAATGGTGCAATATTGATAAGTTTTGGTTATAAACCATGTATTGGCTGCCTAGTTCAAGGCAGATAATTTTATCTACATCCTATATTTATACCAAACTATAAGTGACAAATTGAGGTTAAAGTACATATTAATTAAAACAGTCAAGTAACAAAGTGTAAATAACAACACATACCCATCGTTGTTCTGCACAACTAGTCTGGATAAGACTAGATTAGCCACCTTGTTACAACTTTTCGGAATCAAAATAGATCCTCTTCACTGACAACATTATGCTTTGACTGCAACTTTCATATAGTAGCATAAATTTTTAGAAGTGCTTATATTTATTTTGAGTTTCATATGGAGAAATTCCGATGTGATCATTCATGGAAAACTTATTTGTTTATCCAAATTAATTTTTTTTATTTCTTTGATGACATAATCTAGGTTCATGATATTTTTACTGGAATAGTAATGTTGAGTGTGCTAACATATTTGATGATTTTCCTAAAGAGATGAAACGATCAGAGAAGATAGACCTGAAGGAGGGAGCTTTGAGTGCATAATGAGTCTTAAAATACAGCATTGTTTGGGATACAATAAACAGTATTAAGGAAACAATAGAAGGTGACTCTGAAGCCTGCGAGCGAAATAACATGTATACATTGAAGTCTCCACATTAACTCGGAATCAGCTCACTAACAACTGGCACGCTCTGAGGTACCTGGATCTGCATAAAAATGTACAGAAGCGTATCATGAATATACCTCAATCGGTACCTAGTAAGTATCAAGACTAACCTCGGTGGAGTAGTAATGAGATTCAAGTCAAGACACACACTAAACAATAATCTGTGCAGAATATCAATACAAAACTAATAACGGAAAGCATAACAAGATAAATAGCAACAAATGTGAGAGATGTGATAACACGATAAATCAATCAAAACTCGTAAAATAGAACATGAAATCATTTAAGGGAAAAAATGACATGTTCAAATCATCAACCGTTCCAACAGAAGAATAACAAAAGAGTCACCAGGAAATACCACATGGCATAATAAAAAATCACTCTTATGACGCCGCGTGAGCTTCACATTTAAATATTTTCCCTATATAGCTTCACGCGCATAAGCCCCTTTATCTCGCCACGTGTGCATCATAATGAAGTATTTCCCCTTACTTGCAACACGCACATAAAACCCCTTATCTCGCCGTACGCGTATTAATAACACCACCCATAAATCAGAGGAACGACGAGATGCAAAGGGAGTTCGTGTCTCGGTTTCAGATGGAAAGAATGGAGTTACCGCTGGTCTCCGACGATTGGGCAGTACGGGCCTTTATGCAGGGTCTGAATGAAAGGAGCTCGATTACATCTCGGCAGTTGAAGCAGAACTTAATTGAATACCCAGCTGTGACCTGGTCGGATGTGCACAATCGTTATCAGTCGAAGATAAGGGTCGAGGACGACTAGTTAGGAGCCACCTCGGGTTCAGTTCATCCTATCAGATTCACAACCAAGCCCCCAAGGGATACAGATCGGGAACCAAGATTCAACAAAGAATGGTATCAGCCATATGGCAATCGAAGGAACAACGGCCCGAGCCATAACACTCCTCAAAGAGATCGGAAAAACGATCGAGGTCAAAATTCTCAGGGACTCATGAGTAAGAGTGGGTTCGATAAGCACACCGACCCCATCGAGGCTCCTTGATTATCAAAGTACAACTTCAACATAGATGCATCAGGGATCGTCTCAGCTATTGGGAGAATCAAAGATACCAAGTGGCCCAGGCCAATACAGATCGATCCTTCTCAAAGGACGAACTTGATGTGCAAGTGTCATGGCACACATGGTCATAGAACAGAAGATTGCAGGCAGCTAAGGGAAGAAGTGGCTCAGTTATTCAATGAAGGAAACCTCGAGAATTCCTAAGTGATCGGGCTAAGATTCACTTCAGGGAGAGAGATGCAAGGAAAAACGAACAAGAAGAACCACAACATGTAATCCACATAATCATTGGCGGAGTCGATGTCCCTTAACGACCCGTGTTCAAGCGCACCAAAGTATCAATCACTAGAGAAAAACAGACTCGGAGCTCTGTGCCCGAGGACATCTTATCATTCTGTGACGAGGAAGCAGAAAGCATATCCCAACCTCACAATGACGCCCTGGTAATCTCTATCCTTTTGAATAAAATTCAAGTTAAACATGTTTTAGTGGATCCAGGTAGCTCGACAAACATAATCAGATCAAGGTTCGTGGAACAACTCTGCCTACTAGATCAAATTGTACCTACATCCCGGGTCTTGAATGGCTTCAATATGGCGAGTGAAACAACAAAGGGAGAAATTATCCTGCCGGTGAACGTAGCCAGGACCATACAAGATATGAAGTTCCATGTCATCGAAGGTTATATGAGGTATAATGCGCTCCTCGGGAGACCATGGATACATAACATGAGGGTAGTGCCTTCAACTCTTCACCAGATGATGAAATTCCCGACAAAGGAAGGAGTGAAAGCAGTCTACGGAAAGCAACATGCTACAAAGGAGATGTTTGCAATCGAGGAGGTGGTGCCGATACCAGAGCCTTCGACCTCGGAGAAATCGAGCGTCGAGGGTACATAGGTGGCCAAATAGTAATTATCTCCCCCAGCCCCGATGGAATCAGAACAACAGGTAATCGAAGACGAAGATGAGGATTTCCTTAATCCCTGAACCTTTGTCGTTCCCGAAGAGTCTGATACTACCAAATCAACTATCGAGGAGCTGGAGCAGGTCATCTTGATCGAATACATACCCGAAAAAAAGGTATACCTAGGGATAGGATTGACTCCTGAACTCAGGAAAAAACTCATTCAATTTCTTATTGACAATATGGATTGCTTTGCTTGGTCCTATTTAGATATGACAGGATTACACCAGAGAATACCACGCATCAGCTAAGCACCGATCCCAGGTTCAAACTGGTGAAGCAAAAAAGGAGGCCTCAGTCTGAGGTAAAGCACGCTTTCATAAAGGACGAGGTAACCAAACTCCTTAAAATAGGATCTATTTGGGAGGTGAAGTACCTCGAGTGGCTAGCCAACGTAGTTGTAGTCCCTAAAAAATAAAACAAACTTAGAATGTGCGTAGATTATAAGGACTTGAATAAGGCATGTCTCAAAGATTCTTTCCCATTGCCCAACATCGATCGTATGATCGATGCCACGGCCGGCCATGAGATCTTAACTTTTCTCGACGCCTACTCCAGGTATAATCAGATTCAGATGAACCCAGGGGACCAAGAAAAAACTTCGTTTATTACAAAATTTGGGACTTATTGTTATAATGTAATGCCCTTCGGGCCAAAATATGCAGGAGCTACATACCAACGCCTAGTTAATAAAATGTTTGAAGGACAAATAGGTAAAACAATGGATTTTTACATTGATGATATGATGGTTAAGTCCCTGCGCGCAGAGGACCATTTGAATCATTTGCATGAAACATTCAAAATTTTGAGAAAATACAACATGAAACTCAACTCGGAAAAATATGCCTTTGGAGTCGGCTCGGGAAAGTTCTTCGGCTTCATGGTGTCGAATAGGGGCATTGAAATTAACCGCGATAAGATTAAGGCCATCGAGGACATCACATTCGTGGATAGTGTGAAGGTCGTGCAAAGGTTAAGAAGTCGAATAGCCGCTCTGGGTCGATTCATCTCGAGGTCATCAGATCGGAGTCACCGGTTCTTTTCCTTGCTCAAAAAGAAAAATGATTTCGCATGGACCACAGAATGTCAACAAGCCTTAGAAGAATTGAAGTGATATCTGTCAAGCCCACCTTTGCTTCACACCCCGAAATTAGATGAAAAGCTTTATTTGTACTTGGCAGTGTCCGAGATAGCAGTAAGTGGGGTACTTGTTCGAGAAGAGCAAGGTACGCAATTTCCTATTTATTACATAAGTCGAACTCTAGGAGATGCTGAAACTAGGTACCCTCACTTAGAAAAATTAGCACTTGCATTGATAAGCGTATCTCAAAAGTTAAAACCATATTTTCAATGCCACCCTATATGTATACTAACCACCTACCCCCTTCAAAATGTTTTGCATAAGCCCGAGCTATCGGGTCGATTGGCAAAATGGGTCGTCGAACTTAGCGGGTACGATATCGAATATCAACCCCAAATGGCCATCAAGTCTCAAATACTAGCTGACTTCGTGGCTGATTTTATGCCAACCCTCATGCCCGAAGTGGAGAAAGAACTCATGCTAAGCTCGGGTATAGCGGCAGGGGTATGGATACTTTTTCACAGACGACGCCTCGAATGTGAAGGGGTGCGGGCTCAGCATTGTATTAAAGCAGCCCACGGGTGATACCATTAGGAAATCTATCAAAACTCCTAGATTAACTAACAACAAGGCCGAGTATGAGGCCATGGTTGCAGGTCTCGAGCTAGCCAAAAGCTTGGGAGAAGAAGTCATCGAAGTTGTTTACCTTGAAAATGGTAATTACAATTAGATTTGATTCTGTGGTTCTAAAAATGCGTGATTTATTTTTATGCTACTTGTTAGGCACTAGATGCTAAGTGTGAGACTAGAAAATAAGGTAAGAGCTTGATGGTAGTATGTTAAGCAAACCGAGAGGTCGAGAATCGGGGCCTTGAGCTGGCCTATATGTGGCCTCGATGTCAAGCTAAGCGTTAGGCTACGAGCGGCTGATGAAGGGCTTAACAATTCTAAGAGCTTTAATCTGAGATCTTTATGACCAATAATGAGCAATAAATGAAGAACAATTAACGAAACGCAATAAATGTAAGCAACAGAAGCAAAAGAGAATGTGTTTAAGTTAGAGAGCAGAGAATGTTCTTGTATTCAATGTTGTGTGTTTACAAAATGACAAGGGTCCTCTTTATATATGAGGGTGAATCCCAACATAGTACAAATGCATTTATTACAAAGATATATGGCTAGTACAACCATTTAATGCCACGGTACTGGCTCATACTAGCCTAATAGACTTGGTTAGCCTAAATCACGTGCATTGGGAACTTCCCATCTTTCCATCATAATACCGATCTCCACTGCCCCGAGGTCAAACGTTGATAACCCCTCGGGGTTCAACCTCGACCATTGTCTCGAGCCTTTGGATACGTGCCTACAAAACGTCATAATGACTATAAAATCGGGCCCTCTGATTTTTACTGCATACAGATAGTCCTGCGTTTCTTAGAGTGAAAATGACAAGAAACGGTCTTGAATTCTTACCTCTTCGATACTACCCCTGTGATGTCAGCCTATCAAAGCATTACATGCCATAATTCAAAAGGCTGCTCAGGGTTCGGTGTCAACACGACTATCGAGAAGCCCATATACCGCTATTGGTTCAACCTTTCCACTTTTAAAATGTTGCTTATGTGTCTTCTATAAATACCTCAACCGTTTTGCCATTCATACTTTACTAACACCTTCAAGATTTTATAGTTAAGTTCACAATCTTCTGCTTTTTTCTCCCTTCTGTGCTTGCCCTTTACTTTCCTTCGTAGAAACCCCTCTTTATCATAGTCATGGCTAGAACCTCTAGAATGGTACCCCAGAAGGAGGGAACCGCCTCCTCGTCACGCCCATCGAAGGGCAAACAAAAAGTACCCCAACTGTTGAGCAGTGTACCCCTACCAAATTCGATATTGTATCCAATTTTTCCATCAAAAACCTCTCTGCTACACCAGGCTGATGTGAGCACATGTCTCGATACATCAGCATGGTGACCGATACGAACAGAGTGAAGAAAGATTGTCGATGGGGGGAGGCAGCGTTAGTAGAAATCCCAAATTTTGGGGAGAGCATAGTATACCAAAAAGATGGCTTCCTCAGCGTTTATACATACCCATTTACTCTAGGCCCCGTATATTCTTTGGATCCTTCTTCCTCGTTGATAGATCCAGTGATTCTAGATTTTTGCAATGAGTACCGAGTGACGCTCGGTCAGATCTATCCTTTTTTCTAGAGGATCGTTCATATGCTCCGCTACTTTTCAAACCAGGTCTAGGGTATGACCTTCACCCTCAATCACTTGGTCAGATTATACAGCCCTCATCTCTTCCGGGGTTTGATCAAGCTTCATCCTCGATCAGTGAAGCCATTATTTTCGAGCATCGATGAGGATAAGGATCGGGGGTGGATGAGCCGGTTTGTCCGAGTGAGGACCTCGGACATTATTCCGGCTAATAGGATGCCATTCCTGGAGGAGTGGAATATGAACTGTAAGTGCCCCTGCCTCGAACATATTTTATTGACATGTCTTCCCCTTCTGTAAAATGATCCTCTTTTGCTTATGCATCCACCGTTTGGTACCCCGGTGCAGTTCAGAACCTAGTGGGATGGATCAGACAGTTGGACTCCATTTTCCCCTATATCGAGCGTTCTTGGCGTGACTTGGCCAAAATGCGGTGGTAGGCCAAGAACCATGGTATGCTCTTTACTTGCTATCTTTACTATGTTTCCTTATGAGTATATTTTGCGGTAGTAAGTCTGATGTATCATGCTTGTATAGGCCTCGGGGATGGAGTGTTGATGAGACTGTCTCCTGATGGTGATGAAGGGACCTCGAAGCCCGGTAAGGGCAAGAAGTGGAAGAAAGAGGCGTCGATTGCATCTCCAAAATCAGAGAGCCCTAAAGTTCAAAGGCCTCGGGCTGACGCCAAGGTCTCAACTTCGGTTGTTGTGGCAAGTCCCCGTGCCGAAGATAAAGGTGATGATGATGATGATGGCCCTTTGGTACAAAGGACGAGACGAGATAGAGATGCTCCACAAGTTGTTGGGCGGAATGCCGACGAATCGGGGGTGGTCGATATGGAACAAACCCTTGTTGAGGAGACCCTTGAGGAGGGCGTGGGCACAGTCCTCGAGTTTCAAGTCGAACATGGTATAGTCTGTGCCGATGAACCCATTGCTGGTAACACCGGAGGGCCTGAACCCGAAGCTTCTCGGGGGCAAGATGAGACCCTTAGAGAAATTAATGCCCTGAGTGGCTTTAATTTGGGCCATTCGTACTCACCGGGGGAAATTAGGGATGCCCAGGACTCGGATACTACCGATGTGGGGGCCTCTTATAGAGGGGAAGATGTGCTCCGAGACATCTTTTTTGGTGTAGATGAGGACATTGACCTCGATGCTCTCGTTGCTCTCGAGGAGACGGAAAGGCTTCAACAGCAGGTGATACTCTTGACATATCATTTTGTGCTTTAAATCTTTGTTCTTGACTTTCTAACTTTTCTGTGTTGTTGCAGGCTAAAAAAATGTATGATCATGCATTCTCTAGGCTTCAAGACGAGCTTTCATGTTGTGGGAAGGATATCGAGAAGCTCACCTCGAAGTTAGAGGAGTCGAAGATTTCTTCTGCCCGAAAGGGGGAGGAGTTGAGCAGGCTTCAGGCTGGTTTGGAGGGAGTGTGCCAGGAAAGGGCTGGCCTTGCTGAGCAGGTAACACAACATCCATGAATTCGTTTTTTATTCTTACAACTTGATGTTTACCCGCTCGTTTTGCCTTGGCAGATCAGGCAAAAGGATTCCCTCATGGGGCAACTTCAGGAAGAGGTTATGGCCAAGGATGCGGAGATCCTCGAGCTAAGGGGGCAAAATGAGGTTGTGACATCGGAGAGAAAGTTTTTGCAGATGGAGTTGTCATCGACCCAGGGTCTTCTCCGAGATGCTCAGAAGGAGGTTGTTGCACTATTTATGGCCAAGTCTGAGGACGAAGAGAATGCGTCTTCGTACATGAAAGATGTCGTTACTACGAATGAACGAGCCCGAGAGATATTAGAGAAGGCCAAGCAGAAGCTAGCTCGGGCCATTGCTTACGCCCGTTCACAAGCAAGGAGGCAAGCTCTCGAAGAAGCAAGCGCCAAAGGCATCGATCTCTCAACTGATATTGAGGAAGCTCGATTCTTAGAGGAAGAATCAGCATTCTCGGCCACTTCGAACGAAGGTTCTGGAGATGATCCAGAGAGTAGTGATGCCGAAGAATAGTCCCATGTTATCTTCCTTTCTTTTTTTTGTGTATGAACTTCTCGGGGGAAAAGGTCTTGTAAAGGCACCCCTTGTAAATATATTTTTGGTAATGCAAGAAGACTTTTCTGCTTTATGCCTTCAAAAAATTTTATTTCATCGTTTATGCGAAGTTAGCCTTTGGATTTTGACGTTGGCTCTTCGGAGCCCATACTTGGAGTAATCGGGACCTTTGAGATCGGGTACCATCTCGAGATTAGGCTGATAGCTTTCTAAAATTGATGCTTGCAATAACAAAAATCCTCGGGGTCTCAATAGCTCCCGAGCACTATGTGACAGTATCAGTTATGTGACATGGTTGTGGAGTGACCGGGGTGGTCCCACCGGTAAACTTCCCCGAAAAATGGCACTGACATGGTCAGAATTAATTGGCCTTCATGATAGGCGAACAGTTGTTGCTTGCTCTATATATGCATTCGCTTATTTCTTATATGAGGACTCTGTTAGTTTGAGTAACTATCCCTTTTATAGAGCTCTTCTTCTTTGCGCTAATTCTCTTACCATTTCAACTCAAATCTTTCACCCAAATCTTCATCTTCCCATTCTTACTTTACCATAGCCATGGCTGCTACATCCAACTCCATTCACCAAGGAGAGGAGAGTTCTGCCTCTGTTTTGCGCTCGATCGGTGGCACATCGCCGTGTCTGGTGAGCTAACTTCGAGGTGCTTTGTCATGAGGAGGGGCTTTGCAATAGAGAGACTTCCCAACGTTCAAGTCCATTGGGAGCATGCATCGAGGTTTATCTCCTTAATAGGGGAGGAGCACCTCGAGGCAGTTAGAAAATACTGCAGATGGGGAGAAAAAGTGGTACTGCAGGTACCTTCCCTGGAAGAGAGCATTATGGCTCATGTCGAGGGGTTTTTGAATGTATATATGTACCCCTTTACATTGGTCCCTCTCGATAGGGTCGTGCTCGAATTTTGTAGAAGATGTCAAGTTACCCTAGCACAGGTTCACCCGTTGTTTTGGAGGATAGTGCTGATGATAAGGTATTTTGCAGATAAGGCTGGGCTCGAGTTCACCCTCAGCCATCTTTTTAGACTGTACCGACCCTTGCATCATCGAGGCCTGATTACTCTGCGACATCGATCCACTCGGACCTTTTTGCCAGCAATAAAGAAGATGGGGACTGAGGGTGGATGAGTCATTTTGTCCGAGTGCGGACCGTCGATATTATCCCCGTAGAGTTCCTTCCATTTCTTGAGAAATGAAATTTCACACGTAAATGGTACACTTGTGTTCTTATTATTTTTGCCAATGGTAGAGGCGAACTCTGCAAAGATGCTTTCTTTTCCTTTTCTTTTTTGCAGCAATCCCGTGGATGCCATACGAGGTTCCCGACCTAGCGGATTGGTCTCGAAAACTGGCAGCTTGCTCGACTTACGATAAGCATAAGTGGAGAGATCTGGCCAAGGGTAGATGGGAGGCAAAACATCATGGTATGTGGTGTGTGGCTTGGTTTCTTTGAAAGGTACTTTCTTTTATGTGTACTAACTCCGTCACCACAGGCATTGGAGAATTTTTTGAGATGCGCCTATGCCCCCTCGGGGAGGAGGAAGAATCGTCGGCTTTGGGGTCGAGGACTGATAACAAACGGAAGAAGTCCTCGAAGAACGAGGGTGCTCATAGCGAGGCAAGCCCTGCTCGGAGGCTCAAAGAAGATGTATTAGCTGAACCTGCGGCATCTGAGGCTTCTAGCCTTGGAAAAGTGGTTCATCCTTTGCCACCGTCTTCATTTCTCATCGAAGTTACTTCGAGGGATACAGGTGTTTAGCCGTCGTCCTCGCCCCCCGTCGAAGGTACTTCGAGGGATGTTCGAGACTAGGGAACGCTTAAATCAAGCGGGGTCTCGAGCGACCATGTCCCTACCGAGATCGGTTCAACTAGGGCCGGTGAGACCAGGCCAGTAGATGCACGCTCAACCTTTGAAGAAGCTCAACAGCTTTGTTCTACGGCGAGCTTTGGTCGACTTCGTTGACCTTCTGATTTTGCATTTTCGTTTTCTCATTGAGCCTCTTTTTCATAGTCCTTTGACAAGCTCAAGTCTGAGCTGCTCCACTGTGAAGTCAGGTTAAGTAAAGCCTTGGATGGGGAGAGATCCCTCAGACTTCTTTGTGATAAAAGGGAGAAAGAATTGAGGCACCTTAGGTACGAGGCGAATTGAAGCCTGAACTACGAAAGCCAGCTCGAGAAACAGGTAACCTTTGCTCCAAGGGAATGCATGGTTCTTCTTTTATCCTCAAAGATTAATACTTTGATACTTCAGTTGCAGAGCAAGACAGCGGATATGGAATTCCTTCGGGGCGAGGTTGGCCAGTCCAAGCGTGAGTGTAATGAGCTAAAGGCTCAGATAGATACCCATATTACGGCCAAGGTTTCTGCCCTCGAGGTACAGCTCTAGAACGCCCGTTAGAATAGCTCGGTTCAGAGAAGCAGGATTGCGAGGATTGAGTTCGACCTTTTGGAGATGAAGGCCGAGCTCGTGGACGCCCGGGCTAAAGCTGAAGAGATTCAAGCTAAGACCAACAAAAAGTGGTCGTCTATTTAAAAGATGTTATCGAAGATCGGGCTGAGATGAGAGGGGCTTCTAAACGAGAGAGCGGAAGTAATGAATATGCCCGATGTAAATCTCGTAGGGAAACCCTCAAAGAAATTCATGCTACGGGCTTTGATCTTTTGGAGGAGATAGCGCAGGCCAAGACAGATGAATACGATGCCAAATTCCTCGTATCTAATGCCGAAGATAATGGAGAAGAGGCCGACGGGGCCGCAGTCCCCAAGGGGAAAATAGACTAGGCTTTTTCTTTTTGATTCTTTGTATAGGTCTCTTAGAGAGCATTTGCAAATATAGCATTGCATTGTTTCATATGTGTATAAATAAAGAAACTTTTCGATTTTCTCCTTCCATGAATTTCCCTTTGCTTGAATATGTCTTTCTTTGTTTTGAACTTATACGTTTGTCGATGATTGGCCAGGTGAGCTGGACTACGAGGTAAAACCCTTAGGTTTGCAAATCGGCCTTGAGGCTCGTAGGCTCTTACGCATTTACCCTTAAACATTTTTTAGTTAACTATCGTAGGCTCTTACGCGTTGGGTCGGTACGATTTCTTAATATCGGCTGACGACAGTGGTTACCGACCTCTTAATATAGGCTTTTATTTTCCCTTGTTAAAGACTTTTTTGAAGTTTTTTTGTTCGCCCGACTCTTCGACGGCACGATAAGATCCTCGATTATGAGCCGTTATATAGCGATAAATAAGCACCTTGGGAGGTTTCACTCGATGGCTGAATGTTTAGAAGCCTATTATTTGGAGTTAATATGATCGAAGCTATTTTGATTATGCCAAGGTAGCCTCATTAACCATATCTTTTCGAAATTTTTTTGAAGAAATTGAAGGCATGTGATTTTATAACGACAATCGGCATCCCCGAGTCGCGTGAGTTTGGCCGGAGCCTTGTGACCAGAGTCATTGTGTTTGGCCGGAGCCTTTCAGTCCCCGAGTGAAGTAGTTTCGGTGTTTACATCGAGGGTATGCCTTTTTAGGGGTCTTACAAGTTCGAATGTATAGCCTTAACTTTAAGATCTGGATTTATGCCTTTTGTAAGGTCTTATAATTTTAACATGCCTTACTTGAGGTTTTACAGATTTGGTTACTTGGTACAAGTATAATTCATGCCTTGCTTGAGGTCTTACAAGTTTGGTTACTTGGTACAAGTGTAATTCACGACTTGCTTGAGGTCTTACAGGTTTGGTTACTTGGTACAAATATAATTCATGCCTCGCTTGAGGCTTATAGTTTTGGTGTTGCCTTATAGAGGTCTTATTTTGTTGATAGTGCCTCGTGGAGGTCTTACATTTTCTAGTATTGCCGCATGGAAGGCTTTCAGGCTCGAGGTTGCCCGCTTGGGGTCTTACGGCCTTGAGTTTCTGATAGCTCGATGGGATGATAGTCGATGACAGTCCCCGAGACGTCGAAAGTTTTTTGGCTCTAGAGCCATTTTTTGTAAACTTGGTGTTGCCTCATTGAGGGCTTACGAGTTCGAAGTTTCCGACTCGGAGTTCATACGGCTTTGGGTTTTAGATGTTAGTCCCCGAGTGTTCGAGAGATTTTTTGGCTCTGGAGCTGTTTCTCGTAAAAGCAGCAGACTTCTTTGAAGCATAAAGTGTTTTGATAGAGGAAAAAGTATTCTTTGATTACTTGGCATAAGTATACATGTTTTCACCGTCAAGGGCTTAATTATTCTATGCACGCACAGTTCATTCGACCATTTGACCCGATACATCTTTCCCCTATCGAGACCCTTTTTGGCTCATCTTGACTTCTTCGAGAAAGCGGCCTCCCGGGGGGATGACCCCTAGTATTCAAGGTTGATTGAAGAGAAGCCTTGAATACTTGTTAAGTTCTCCTTAGGTAGCATATAGATGTTGCCTCATTAATAACCTTGTCGGTAAAACCCTTGTTGGGATAAAACCTGTTTACCGCGAAAATGGTAATAACAATTAAATTTGTTGATGTGACTCTAAAAATAAGTGATTTATTCTTATGCTAGTTGTTAAAGCAGTTGTTGCTAGATGTGTGAAGAAAAAGGATGAAATGTGTGCTAAAATAGAGTTATAATAAAACCAAGGGGTTAGCTATCGGGGCCTTGGAATAACCGACGAGGGGCCTCGAGGTCGATGCTTGGGATCGGGCTCAAGCTATCGAGGATAATCGGGAAGGGATTAACAGTTAGTATATAATTAAAGAAGGCTCTTTATGGCCAATAACAAGCAATAAATGAAGAACAAGTATGAAAGAAGTAAGCAATAGCAATAGTGTCGGGAGAATATATTAGAGATAAGAGAAAGAGTTCTTGTATATTTTGTGTAGAATAGTTGGAGAAATAGCAGGGGCCTTACAAAATGGCAAGGATCCCCTTTATATAGGAGGGGAATCCCAACATTGTGCAAAATGCATTAATTGTAAAGGTATGGAGATAGGATGACTAGACTTGACACCAGGCACTGCCAGTGCTATCTGCTCGCCTTGGGAACTCCCCATCCTTTGCATCGTTGTTGGGTCGAGCGTAAATGGACATCAAGGGAGAGAACTCGACCGCAATATCGCAGCCTCGAGATCTTGAGATGACTTCCTGAAACACCTTAATGACGAGGAATTGGACCCTCCGATTTCACCGTATACAGATAGTCCTCGCGTTTCCTAGAACGAAGTAATAGGAAATGATTTTGAGTCGTATTTCCAAGAGCATCATTGGCGTGACGTCAACCTATAAGAGTATTAAATACCATGTCCCAAAAAATCATGCAAGGGTCGCCGTCAAATGCGATTATCGAGGAACCTACAAACTGCTATTGGCTCGTCCTTTCCGCTTCCCAAGCGGTTCCTATAAATACATCTGTTTGATAATCCTCATCTTTGTAGCATCTTCAAATTCACGAGTCCATACCCATCTTCTTTTACACCCTTCCATCTTGCTTTCTGAGAGGAAATTTTACCATTGCTATGGCCAGGACTTTTAGAACGGTTCCTCGATGGAATGAAGCTGCATATTTATCTCAGTCGTCCAAGGAGAAAACCAAAGCAGTACCCACCTTGGAACAGTGCACTCCCTTCAAGCTTGACATGTCAAAATATTTTACCGTCGATGCCATTTCATCCACACAAGGCCGATGTGAACATGTGTCTCGATACATTAGTGTCGTGACCAACATCGAAACAGTGAAGACAGACTGCCGATGGGGCGAGGCAGTGAAGGTGGAAATTCCCTGCCCTGATGAAAATATAATGGACCACAAGGTCAGCTTCCTTCATGTGTATACCTACCCATTTACCTTAGGTCCTGCTGAGTCCTTTGAATCTTCTGAACCTTCTCCCCCGGAAATAGATCCGGTTATCCTTGATTTTTGTGACAAATATCAAGTGACGCTCGGCCAGATCTATCCCGCTGTCTGGAGGATAGTATTGATGCTCTATCATTTCACCGAAGGGGTTGCGGGTGAAGTTTTTACCCTCAACTATTTGATTAGGTTGTACAGCCCTCAATTTTATCGAGGTTTGATCAGGCTCCATAATCAATCCAAAAAATCATTTTTCTCGAGCACCGACGAGGGGAAGGACCAAGGATGGATAAGCAGATTCGTCCGGGTAAGGACCTCGGACATCATTCTGGCCTAGAGGATGCCTTTCTCAGAGAGATGGAACATATAGCATAAGCAACTCTCCCTTAACCATGTTTTGTAATTTTATTCCCTTTCCAACCGGAATGATGACCTCTTTATCATTTCACGCAGTTGTTGCTTGGTACCTCGAGGCAGTTTCGAACCTGCTAGGGTGGATCAGACGGTTGGACATTGCATTCCTGTATCATGTTCAGTCTTGGACCGACCTGGCCAAGGAGCGATGGGTGGCCAAGAATCATGGTAGAGTTTCTTTGTTGTCTATGTCTTAGATTTGCATTTCTGCGTTTCACCCTACGCCCCTTGTGCTGACAAATTATGGTTATCGTGCTTGTGCAGGCGTTGGTGAAAATATGGAGATGAGGCCTCCCCTGGTGGTGGGACGGAGGTTTCGAAGCCCGACAAGGACAAGAAGAGAGAGGGCAAGGCGGTTCTTGACCTTTCTACGGCAAAGAAACCCAGGTCACTCGAGCATCGAGCCGCTGCAAAGACTTCCACTTTAACTTCAGGGGCAAATCCTGGCACCGAGGATGAGGATGATGATGAGTGCCAGTTAGCATGGAGGACGGGGTCGCGCGTGGAAGCCTCGCAAGTGCCTCGATCGGAGGCTGCTAAGTCTGGAATGGCCGACTCGAATCGGTCACTCAAATTGGGGACCCTTGAGGAGGATGTTAGTGTGGGCTTAGACCGCATGACCAGGTTTGGTGTAGTTTCCATTGGGGGACCGCTGCCATCGATCCTGAAGGGTCGGGGCCCGAAGCATTTCAGGAGTGGGGTTGCCTTTTGGGGAAATCGGCGACATGAATGAATTCATCTCGTGCTTTCAGGTCTCGTCAAGGGAACTGAGGGACGCTCAAGAAGCGAACGCTATCAAAGCAGGGATTCCTCCCAAAGGGGGAGGCCCCCTTGCCAACATCTTTGACAGTGTTAGTGATAAGCGTCGGTCTTCACGTTCTTGGTATCGTCAAGGAGGCAGAGGGACTCATGCGGCAGGTGATGGCTATCTTTCATATATTTCTTTTAATCTTGGGCGTCATTTTTCGTCTTTCTAACTCTTCCGCTATGTCGTAGTGCAAGGATAGGTATGATCATGACCTCCTTCAGCTCCGCGAGGAGCTTTCTTACCGAGAAAAGGAGTGCAAGAAGCTTACCTCGATGCTGCGGGATTCGGAGGCTCACTCTGCCCAAGGGGAGAAAGAGTTAGGAGAGCTCCAAGTTGCTTTGGAGAGAGCACTCCAAGAAAAAGCTGACCTGGCTACGCAGGTATGTCACCCTACTTGTATCCAACCTTTGCTCCCATATTCCAACACAAATTGGCTTACCTTTCTTTTGTAGGTCGAGCAAAATGGTTTGCAGATTAGTCAACTTAACACGGAGATCCTCAGGCTGAGGAAACAAAGTGAGGTAGCGACTGAGGAGTTAGCGTCATCCCATGATCTTCTCAAGAATGCTCGTAAGGAGATTGTTGCCTTGGGCGTGGCCAAGTCCGAGGTTGGAAGAAATGCCACCACTTATCAGGATAACGCAGCCACGATGCATAAAATAGCTCGCAACGTATCGATAGCAGTTGAGAAGAAGCTAGCTCGAGCTATTAATCATGCTAAGGCAGAGGCAAGAGAGAGACCTTGAAGGAGATCGGAGCCAGAGGCGTCGATCTGTCAGTTGACCTCGAGGAAGCCCGCAAATTGGAGAGAGAATTGACGCTTTTAATTGTCCCAGATGAGGGCGAAGATAGTGGTGATGAATAGTAGTCCCTACGTTGTTTTGCATCCTCTCTGTTTCCTTTTGTATGCACCCCCTCCCCACCCGGAGGGATGTATCTTATAAAGATGTCTCTTTTGGATACGTTTCTGGCAATGTAAAAAGAGAGACTTTTCTTCATTTAATTTTTTTGGTTTTTCGTTTTTGTTCCTCTGCTTTCGCGGATTTAGACTTTCGACTTTTGACGTTAGCCTTTTGAAATTCGTTCTTGGAGTGACCGGGACCCTTAAATTGGGCCATGCCTCGGGGTTAAATCGGCAGCTTCTCATAGGCTGGTGCCGGTGATACCGAGGAGCCCTTGAGGCCCTGCAATTTCTCGAATTCTGCTAGGTTACAACATTTGCTTGACATGTAAAGGGGGCCCCGAGGTGATTATATCAGTGCGTTTCCCTAGGAGAGGGTGATGTTAACGTGGCCAGAATTCATTGGCCTTTTAGGTAGGCGGGTAGTTGCTGCTCTTCCCTTATATATTCATTCACTTGCCTTTCCACTGGTGATTCTGCTTCTTTGAGAGACTACCTCTTCCGTAGAGCCTGGCGCTTTGTATTAGTCCTTCCGTTGCTTCAACTCAAAAATTTTACTCAGATCCACATCTTTTTCCCCATATTCTATCGTAGTCATGACTGTTACGTCGACGTCCGACTGCCAGAGAGAGGGGAGTTCTTCCTATGTTCCGCATTCGGTTGGTGATAGTGACGCATCGTCGGTACCCGGTGAGTGGGCCTCGAGGTGACCTACCTCGAGGAGAGCCATCACGCCAGGGAGGCCTCCCAATGTTCTGGGTCACTGGGAGCATGTGTCAAGGATCATCTCATCAGTGGGAGAGGAAAGCCTCAGAATGATCAGAAAAGATTGTGGATTGGGAGAAGGCGCGGTATTACAAGTACATTCTTCCGAGGAGAGCGTCACGACATACATCGAGGGGTTTTTGAGCATATACATGCATATTTTTGCGTCGGGTCCCCCCGATCGGGTCGTGCTTGATTTCCTCAACCATATCGTGAGGCTATATCGGCCACTGCATTATCAGGGTTTGATTGCTCTTCAGCATCGATCCACCCGAGCTCCTGTCTTCGGTAGCGAAGAGGAAGAGGATCATGAATGGATGAATTGGTTCGTACGGATTCGAATGAACAATGTCATCCCTAGAGAATTTTTGCGATTTCCTGAGAAATGGAACTTCACACGTAAATGTCTCATCTGAACTATTATCATTTTGACCGGAGGCAGGCTCCATAATGATATCTTTCCGTTCCATATTTGTAGTAACTCATTGGTCGCCGAACGAGGCCCTAGATTTAGCCGAGTGGTCTCGTAAGCTAGCAGCTTGCTAGATTTATGATAGGCACCGGTGGTGAGATCCGTCCAAAGGGGGATGGGAGGCGTGCATCGTGGTAGGTGTCCGATGTTTTGTTTCCTAAAAATGGCGCTTTTCTTGTCGGCTTATTAATTCAAATACCGCAGGTATCGGAGATTTTTCCGAAATGAGGTTGTGTCCCCTGGGGGAGGAGGATAGATCACTGGCCTCGGGATCGAGGATTGATGACAAACAAAAAGATGCTCTGGGGCGCGAAGGAGCTTGCAGTGGAGCGACTCCTACTCAGCGGTTAAGAAGAAGCAATTCCGTCGATTATCTACCTTCTGAAAGTAGTAAGCCATTGGATATTAGCTCGGCCTTTGGCGAGGCTCAGCGGCTCGGCTTTATGGTGACTTTTGATTGCTGTAAGATTATTCTGGTCCCATACTTTTCTTTTTTCATTTAGTTTTCTTTTATAGGCCTTCGGCAGGCTCAAATCCGGGTTGCTTCGCTGTGAGGCCCCATTGCGGGAAGCTTTGGGTAGGGAAAGATCCCTTAAGCTTCTTTGTGCAAAAAAGGAAAGTGAGCTGGTTTCCCAGCGGCGCGAGGTGGACCGGAGCCTGAGTCGTGAGATCTACCTAGAAAAATAGGTACCATGCATTCCATGTTGGCTTGCACTCCCCTTTTTCATCTCGGTGACTTGATGTTTGATATTTCAGTTGGATAACAAGGCGGATGAGCTGGGACAGCTCTAGGGCGAGGTTGGTTGAGCCAAACGCGAATTCAACGAGCTGCAGGCACATGTAAGTACCCATTTTGCAGCCAACTCTAGCCATATTTTCTACTCTTGAGGTGCAAATCCAGACCGTTCGTGCAAATGATTCTGCACCGGCGAATATGATCGCAAGGCTTTCATCCAAGATTTCAAAGGAGAAGGACGAGGTGGTGAATTTCTAGGCCGAGGTTGTGATGAGCAACACCAGGGCAGGATAGAAAGCGACAGCCTATTTGAAGAGTGTTGCCATTGCTAAAGCTGATCTGAAGAGAGCCATTGATCGTACGAGCAGTATCAAGGAGTATGTGAGGTGCAAATCTCTGAGGGAAGTTCTCGAGGAGATTCATGCCAGGGGATTTGATCTCTCGGAAGATATCGAGCAAGCCAAGGGGGAGGAGTATGATGCCAAGTTCCTTCTGTCCGATGCTGAATATGGCGAGGAAGGGGTCGCGGGGCCATAGTCATAGAGGGGGGACGTTTACTTCCTACCTTGTTCTTGTGTACATAGATTTCATAGTATGTTGTAAACGGAGCTTGTATTTTATCACCTGTATGTATAAGGGGGGAACCACACAATTTATGTATTCGGTGTTTCTGTTTTCAAGACTTCAACTAGGTCGATTCAACCTTTAAGCTAGTAGAAATCTTTAAATCTGTGGTACGGCCCTGAGGCTCGTTAGGCTGGCGACAATGGCTCTTACCCTTTGCCCTTGGGCATATGCATTTTAACTATTTTGGGTTTAGTCTCCGAGTTGGGTTTCGACTCGAGCTTAATCGACCCTCAAGTTTTGTATTTGTGAGGGCTGGCGACAATGGCTCTTATGCCTTGGGTCGAAGCGACCTTCTATATGTGTGGCCCTGAGGATCATTAAGCTGGCGACAATGGCTCTTACGCTTTGCCCTTAGGCATGTATAGTTAACTATTTTGGGTCCGGTCTCCGAATTAGGTTACGACTCGAGCTCATTTTGACCCTTAAGCTTTCAAATTTTAAACTGGCGATAGTGGCTCTTATACTTTTGGTTGTTCCGACCTTTTAGTGTGTGTGGCCCTGGGGCTCATTAGGCTGGGGACAATGGCTATTACGCTTTGCCCTTTGGCATATGTAGGCTTTGTTTTCTTCTCGTTAAGGACTTTTTGAAATGATTTTGCCTAACCCGTCATCGGTTCGGGAAGAACCTCGATTTCAAGTCATTTGCGGCGATGTTCGAGCACCTCGGAAGGTTTAGCTCGTAGGCTGAGTAGCTCGAAGCCTTGTGATTTGGAGCTGACATGGTCAAAGTTCTTTTTCCTGTCGAGGGTATCCTATTTAACAGGTTCTTTTCGAAGTAGATTCGAAGTAATGGCCTATGATTTTGTAGCGCAGGTCGGGCATCCCCGAGTCGCGTTAATTCGGCTGGTACAACCATATGACCGTAGTCATTTGTGTTTGGACGGAGCCATTTTTGATCCCAAGTGTAGTGTTTTAGGCGTCTATATCGAGGGTATGCCCTTTCGGGAGTCTTACAAAATTTTCATTCCTTTTGAGGTCTTACAGTTTTGTTGATACTTGGTACAATTATGATTCATGCCTTGTTTTAGGTCTTACAGTTTTGTTGATACTTGGTACAATTATGATTCATGCCTTGCTTGAGGTCTTACAGTTTTGTTGATACTTGGTACAATTATGATTCATGTCTTGCTTGAGGTCTTACAGTTTTCGTTGCTGCCTTGAATAGGTCTTACTAGACAGAGTCTTCCCGCTTGGGGTCTATGGCCTCGGTCTTTTAAATGAATGGCGATTGGCGACAGTCTCCGAGTCATCGAGTTTGCTTAGGCTCGGGGGCCGTTACTTGTGAGCTCGGAATTGCCTCATTGAGGGCTTACGATCTTGGAGATTCCAACCCTGGGGTCATATGCTTTCTGGGTTTGCGATTCCAGTCTTCGAGTGTTCGGGACATTTTTCCCTTTTGGAGATGTTTCATGATTTCTGTGCTGCCTCATTGAGGACTTATGAGTATGGAGTTCCGACCCTGGATTCATGAGGGTGTCGAGTTATTGACGCTAGTCTCCAAGTATTTTGGGGCGTTCTCGGTGGAGGGATCCTCGATTTGAAAATGCTGAATTTTCTTTGGAGTACGAGATGCTTCGGCGAAAGATACTCTTTGGTTGTTTGGCATAAGTACATATTGTTTCATTGCCGTGAGACCGGCTTATGCGGACACGGTTCATGTGACCGTTTGACCCGGTACATCATTTCCTATTGGAACCTTGTTTGTCGTTCCCTGGTTCTTCCGAGTGGATGACCTCTCAAGGGGGTGCCCTCTAATGTTCGAGGTTGATTGCAAATGAAGCCTCGTACGGTTGTTGGATCCTCCTTAGGTAGCACGTGGACGTTGCCTCATTAAAAACCTTGCTGGTAAAAACCCATTTTAGGATAAAACTCGGTCGAAGGAAAGAGTACAACAGACGTTTTGGAACCCCGAGGTCTTCAGGCTGGATCGGCATCTCGACTACTTTGGTCGATGGCCTGCGCAAAAGTTATTGTAAAATAAAAAATAGAAAAAAGAGGGAGATGATTATACCTTAGTGGCGATGGTGCTCTTGAGTTTCGGCGTTTGTCTGGCGGACGTGATGTGATCCTATTTTTAAATACAGCCGATGGTGTGTCTTAAAAGATCATGTGGATGACGTGTTACGATTCGTCTGCTTTGTTCTTTTTGGTCGTTTCTCTTTCTCGGGACTGGTTCTTAGCTCGGTCGTTGAGGAATTCCCGAAGGTGTCCGTTATCGAGCAGCCGGGCCACTTCCTCCCGGAGTTTCCAGCAATCCTCGGTTTTGTGTCCATGCTAGTTGTGAAACTCGCATATCAAGTTATAGTTCCTTTGTGAAGGATCCGACTGTATAGGCATTGGCCATTTGGCATCCCTGATTTTGCTGATGGCAAAAACAATGCCTGATATATCAACGTTGAAGTTGTATTCTGATAGGCGAGGTGCCCCCACTGGCCCTGTGTCCCCGTCGAATCCGCCTCTGTTGATGAGTCCCCAAAGGTTCTGTCCTCGGCTCACCAATCGATCGTTGTGAGGCGGATTGCATCTCACGGCATTCCTCCTATCTTCAGGGTACAGCTAATACCTCTCTTTGTTCGGTTTCGACTCCTTCGCCAGGAATCTACTCGGATATACTGAGCCCGAGGGGGCTCCCAACTGGTCATCCTCGACCCTGATATTTGACTGGTACCGGTTATGGACGTCCGACCAGGTTACGGCAGGATACTCGATCAGATTCTCTTTCAGCTACCTTGAGGCCATTGAGCTTCATTCATTCAGGACTTGAGTGAAGGCCTGCACCGCCCAGTCATCGGAGATCGGGGGTAGTTCCATTCGTTCTAGAAGCGAGATATGAATTCTTGCAGCATTTCATTCTCCATCTGCTTACTCTTGAATACGTCGGACTTCCTTGTTGCTACTTTAATGTCACTGGCGTGTGCCTTTATGAAGGAGCCTGCTAGCATGGCAAATGACTCTATGGAGTTGGGAGCCAGGTTGTGATACCACATCATGGCCCTCTTCGAGAGTGTTTCTCCGAACTTCTTCATTAAGACGGACTCGATCTCGTCGTCCTTTATGTCGTTGCCCTTTACTGCGCACGTATAGTGTCACGACCCAAACCGATGGGCCGCAATGGGCACCCGGTACCTTACTCGACCGAGTACCAAGGTAACGTATCTTTCTTATTACATCATCATATACACGTGACATACGGTCCTAATAGGCCAACATAATCATTTATAAACTCAAAACATAGGCCAACAAGGCTGTACAATTTTTCACAAATATGACATATGTCTATAAGCCTCTAAGAGTATATAAATGTCATAAAGGTCGGGACAGAGTCCCGCCATACCGAACAATACACATCTAAATTATACTAACCAAACGAGCAACTCCGAAGCAAATGGAGCGCACCAACATCTTCCGCTGAGTTGATAGCCTACTTGGAGGGCTCTCGACCTATCTATCGGGACCTGCGGGCATGAAACGCAGCGTCCCCAGGTAAAAAAGGGATGTCGATACGAATAATGTACTGAGTATGTAAAGCACATAAATAAATACATAAGAGACATGGAAGAAATGTAGAGTATATGACTCAACCTATATGTCTGAATAACTCTGTAAATTCTAAAATACTTTTAGCATCATGCATATGTGTATGAATGTCATATCGTGCATAGGTACATGTTTCATAACATCATCAGCCTCTGAGGGCATCCCATTATATCATATCGGCCACTGTGGACAAAATCATCATCGTATACCAACTGATCAGGTGGTGGTGCGTATATAACGTCATAACCTTTCCCATATCCCATATACATATATATACATACATATATAAGCGTATATAACGCTATTTGAATCATATTTACATATATACGCATATATAACGCCGTTTGAATCATATTTCAGCCACTGTGGGAAACATCATTATCATATACCAGTTGATCAGGTGGTGGTGCGTATATAACGCCATAACCTTTTCCCATATCCCATATACATATATTTACATGTATACGTGTATATAACGCCATCTGGTCATGGGTCAATGCACATGTATAATGAGTGAAATGCATGAAAAATACATAATAATCTCGATATTCCTTCCGGATAAACTTTTCCAACTGCGTATTATTCTGAGACCCATGAACAGAAGATAATAATAATTCTCATGGGGAATCAAGAATATAGACACCCCTACTATTTCTATGAATAGAGTAATTTATAGAAACTGTACATTTGCTTATTTCTTTAGTATAATTTGGATCATGCCAAAAAAAAAGGGATAGACTTAACATACATGTTCCTTGAATTATTTGCACGAAACGAAGCTTCTGCTTGAACGTTTCCTTTGCTCTAAATTTGAAACGAAATTTGAAGCAAAATTTGTTACTGAATTTGGCGTTGAAATGCTTGAACCAAGAAAGAAAGGTTCTTTAGGAATTTTTGGTTCTGGCAGCGTTAGACTCTATTTGTTTGAAAGCCAACTTCTAGTTTTCTAATTGTAGTAAATATTACTTTATTTTGGAATGAAGGCTTCCAACGTTGAAGTCTTGATTTTTCACTTACCCTTTCTTGATTACAAGCCAAAGTAATGAAATGAGCTAAAGACTATTAATGGAGCTAGAGACAGATTCTTGGATAGATTTTAATAAGTCTTTCTAAGACTTGATTTTAAATGATTCATATGTAGCCACCTAGAGTAATGAATACTTAGTCATTGTCTAGGATTTGTGGCTTCTTGCCACATGGGTGGGGTGATATGATTAATTATTTATCCACTTATTGGTTAACCGGGTAATGTCCTGTTACTCGGTAATTAATCAATTACCGGCTTAATTTAAAAATTGCCACAAATTACTTAAAATTCTATTTATTTTAAAAATACTTTATATATTATACTACCGTGGTCATATGGTACCTTGCATGGTAATAGTTTATAATTATCGGGTATTATCGCTCGACCCGTATTTTATTCCAAATTGACCACTTTTAAAGAAACTCGGTTTCTTTAACCCGTGTACCCCTTTATTCTTCATAACACTTATTCATCACTTACAATCCTTATAATCTCCAAATAATCTTTTCCTTGGACTGATGTCAATTACCTTACGACAAATTCCACTTAAAATACTGCAGGATGCAACATCATCGTAACTTATTACTGCGAAGTGTAACATCACCGTAATGTAATATTGTCGGATATAACACTGTCGTAATATAATACTGCAGGACGTAATATTGACGTAATATTGCAGGGCATAACATATAGGCAGTGACGTGTTCGTTGGGATCTGAGGTCCCGTTGTATTTTGGGAGTTCTGGCATTCTGAACTTGTTTGGAATGGGTTTCGGAGCCGCTTCTTCTGGGAACGGCCATTGTACGAATTTCTTTGAATCTACACCTTTCAGGACCGGGGGTGCACCCGGGATTTGATCGACCCTGAAGTTATAGGTTTCGACCTTCTTGCCGTTGGCTGCTATCATTTTCTGGCCCGAATCGATCCTTTTGGTAAGGTCCTCGAGCATTTTTACGATGGCAGGATCGGCTGCCGATCCGTTGTTGCTCGATCTCTCCGGTACCTGTTCGGCCGGGGGAGCAGCTTCTGATGCTATTGTGCTGGGAGTCTTCGGGTGGCTTTGCAACTGAGCGATAGCCAGTTGTTGTGCCTACAACATTTCAAAAATAACATAAATACTAACTTCTTGTTCTTCCCGAGCTGGGGTTTTTTGGGCTTCATGTTGGTCATCATGTTGTATGCTCCTATCGGTATGTGAGGTTTCGTCGACCTGTTGTGCGTCTTGCGAACCCATGTCTGCAGGAATCGGTCCAGGTGCGTTATCGGGGTTTTGTGGCGGCGCGCCAATAATTGGAACATCCACACTGTTTTCTTCGTGGTCTTCAAGGTTGTCGTTCTCAACTCTGTTCACTGAGCCAGACATTTTGAACTGAAATCGAAGATCTTGGACAAGAAAAAGTATGAAAGAAAACATGTGTTGTGTAACAAAACCAGCAAGAAAATAATCACTATTATTTTTAGCCCCACGGTGGGCGCCAAGTTGTTTACCGTAAAATGGTAATAACAATTAAATTTGTTGATGAGACTCTAAAAATACGTAATCTATTCTTATGCTAGTTGTTAAAGCAGTTGATTCTAGATGTATGAAGATAAAGGATGAAATGCGTGCTAAAATAGGGTTATAATCAAACCAACGGGTTAGCTGTCCGGGCCTCGGACTAACCGACGAGGGGCCTCGAGGTCGATGCTTGGGCTTGGGCTCGATATATCAGAGATAATCGGGAAGGGGTTAACAGTTAGGATATAATTAAAGTGGCTCTTTATGGCCAATAACAAGCAATAAATGAAGAACAAGTATGAAAGTAGTAAGCAATAGCAATAGTGTCGGGAGAATATATTAGAGAGAAGAGAAAGAGTTCTTGTATATTTCATGTAGAATAGTTGGAGCAACAGCAGGGGCCTTACAAAATGGCAAGGATCCCCTTTATATAGGAGAGGAATCCCAACATAGTACAAAATGTATTAATTGTAAAGGTATGGAGATGGGACGAGTAGACGTGACACCAGGTTCTGCCAGTGCTATCTGTTTGCCTTGGGAACTACCCATCCTTGGCATCGTCGTTGGGTCGAGCGTAAATGGACATCGAGGGAGAGAACTCGACCGCAATCTTGCAGCCTCGAGATCTCGAGATTACTTCCTGAAATACCTTAATGACGAGGAATTGGACCCTCCGATTTCACCGTATACAAACCCGATCGAAGAAAAAGAGTGCAATGTATGCTTTGAAACCTTAAGGTCTTCAAGCTGGACGGCGCTTTGACTGTTCCGATTGGTCACATGCACAAAGGTTATTATAAGATTTTAAAAAAAGGGAGATGGTTATACCTTAGTGGTTATGGCACTTTAAGCCCCGATATGCTTTAAACGTTTGCTTCGGGGATACGGCACGGTCCTTTGCTTGTTTTATTCAGGTGTAGCTGAGAATGTGTCTCGTGATTTCTACTTCACTATTTGCTTATCCTTTGGCTCCTTCGAAGTTGGAGGTATTGATGCCTATGCCATATCGTGCACCGCGAACATTTCCTTCGCTTCATGTTGTTCCCCCGTACACAGTTTTTATTCCATCCTTCGTTGGAAACTTCATTATTTGATGAAGGGTTTATGGTACTGCTCTCATGCAGTGTATCTATGGCCTTCCGAGCAAGGCGTTGTACCTCATGTCGCCTTCAATGACATGGAATTTGATATTTTAGGTCGTGCCAACCACGTTGACCGTGAGGTTGATTTCTCATTTCATTGTTTCGCTCTCCATGTTGAATCTGTTGAAGACTAGAGAGGCGGGCACAATCTGGTCAAGCAGTCCGAGTTGCTCCACCACCCTCGACCTGATAATGTTGGTTAAGCTACCTGGATCCACAAGCACACTCTTAATTTGAAATGTATTCACAAGAAAAGAAATTACCAAGGCATCGTTATGAGGTTGAGACAGGGTCTCGATGTCCTTATCGTTGAATGTAAGAGCATCTTCGGGTATGTAACCCCGAGTCTGCTTCTCCCTAGTGATGGATATTTTTGTTCTTTTGACAATGGGTTCTTGCGGGATGTCGATTCCTCCAACAATCATGTGGATGACATGTTGCGACTCATCTATTTCATTCTTCTTATTTGCCTCTCTTTCCTGGAACTGATTTTTGGCTCGGTCGCTAAGGAACTCCCAGAGGTACCCTTTGCTGAGTAGCCGATATACTTATTCTCGGAGCTGTCTATAATCTTCAATACTATGACCGAGTGTGGCGTGAAAATCGCACACTAAGTTGGGGTTCCTCTGCAATGGATCTGACAGTACAGGTCTTAGCCAACTGATGTCTCTGATTTTACCGATGACATATACGATGTCTGAAATGTTAGTGTTGAAGTTATATTCCGACAGGCGAGGTGCCTCTGTCGGTCCTGTGTGTCTGTCGCATCTAGCTCTTCTCATGAGTCCTTGAGGATTCTGACCTCGATCTGTCCTTCGATCATTTCGAGGTATGTTACGCCATGGGGCGTTTCTCCTATCTTCGGTGTATGGTTGGTACCTTTCCTTGTTTGGTTTTAGCTTTTTCGCCAGGAGTCTGCTTGGATATACCGAGCCCGATGGGGCTCCCAGTTGGTCGTCCTCGACCTTGATCTTCGACTGATATCGGTTGTGGACATCCGACCAAGTCACGACCAGGTATTCAACCAAATTCTACTTCAGCTGCTTCGAAGCCACCGAGCTTTGTTCGTTCAAGCCTTGGGTGAAGGCCTATACTGCCCAGTCATCAGAGACTGGTGGTAATTCCATTCGCTCCATTTGAAAGCGAGATATGAACTCCCGCAGCATCGTGTTTTCTCTTTGTTTGATTTTGAAGATGTCAGATTTCCTTGTAGCCACCTTGATAGCACTGGCATGTGCCTTTATGAAAGAGTCAGCCAGCATGGCAAATGAGTCTTATCGAATTTGGAGCTAGGTTGTAATACCATATCATGGCCCCTTTTGAAAGTGTTTCTCTGAACATTTTTAGTAGGACGGATTCGATCTCATCGTCCCTTGGGTCATTGCCCTTCACCGCACAAGTGTAAGCAGTGACGTGCTCCTTGGGGTTCGAGGTTTTGTTGTATTTGGAAGGTCGTGCATTCTGAATTTCTTCGGGATGGGCTTCAGAGCGGCATTTGACAGGAATGGCTTTTGTACGAATTTCTTTGAATCAACACCCTTCAGGATTGGGGGTGCGTCCGGGATCTGGTCGACCCTTTAATTGTAGGTCTCCACCTTTTTGTCGTTAGCGTGTTTCATTTTTTCGCCCGATTCAATCCTCTTTGTGAGGTCCTCGAGCATCTTCATAATAGTAGGGTTGGATGCTGACCCGTTGTTACTCGATATTTCCAGTACCTATTCGGCTCGAGGAGCCGTTTCCGGTGCTGCTGTGCTTGGAGTTTTTTGGTGGCTTTGCAGTTTAGCAATCACCAGTTGTTATGCCTGTAACATCTCAAAAATAACGTGAAGGCTAACCTCTTGCTCCCCTCGCGCTGGGATTTCCTGAACTTTTTGTTGGTTTTCTTGGCGTATACTCCTGTTGGTGTGGGAGCTTATGTTGACGTGTTGGGCGTTGTGCGAGACGACGTCCACTGGAATTAGTTTTGGTGCATCCTCAGGGTTTCGTGGTGGTACACCAATACCTGGAACAGCTACACCATTTTCTCCATGGTCCTCAAGACCGTTGTTTTCATGTGCGTTTACTGAGTTAGACATTTTGACCTAAAATTAAAGATTCTTGGACAAGAAAAAGTGTAAAGAATAATTTGCGTTATGCAGTAACCAGCAAGAAAACAACCACTATTATTTTTAGCCCCGCGGTGGGTGCCAAACTGTTTACCTTGAAAATGGTAATTACAATTAGATTTGATTTTGTGGTTCTAAAAATACGTAATTTATTTTTATGCTAGTTATTAGGCAGTAGATGCTAAGTGTGAGACTAGAAAATAAGGTAAGAGCTTGATGGTAGTATGTTAAGCAAACCGAGAGTTTGAGAATCGGGGCCTCGAGGTCAAGCTAAGCGTTAGGCTACGAGCGGCCGATAAAGGGCTTAACAATTATAAGAGCTTTAATCTAAGCTCTTTATGACCAATAATGGGCAATAAATGAAGAACAATTAATGAAATACAATAAATGTAAGCAACAAAAGCAAAAGAGAATGTGTTTAAGTTAGAGAGCAGAGAATGTTCTTGTATTCAATGTTGTGTGTTTACAAAATGACAACGGTCCCCTTTATATATGAGGGGGAATCCCAACATAGTACAAATGCATTCATTACAAAGATATATGGCCGGTACAACCATTTAATGCCACGGTACGAGCTCATACTAGCCTAATAGACTTGGTTAGCCTAAATCACATGCCTTGAGAACTTCCCATCTTTCCATCATAACTACTGATCTGCACTGCCCTGATGTTAAACATTGATAACCCCTCGGGGTTGAACCTCGACCATTGTATCGAGCCTTTGGAGACGTGCCTACGAAGTGTCATAATGACTATAAAATCGGACCCTCTGATTTTTACCGCATACAGAAGCCAAGTGTCATTCTTTGTTGGTGGTAAATCAGGTAAACAAGAGTTTCGAGGTTCGAGAGGATAGAATGCAGCGGTACCTGGATAAGCTACAGGTAACTTTGCACCGCTTCAAGGAGTGGACTCTGGATCACATACCCGGGGAACAAAATAGTGAGGCTGATGCGCTTGATAATCTGGGATCTTCGGTCAAAGAAGACAACATTATTCCGGGGACTGTCATTCAACTATCAAAGTCTATGGTTGAAGAGGGTCATGCCGAGATAAATTCAACTAGTTTGACATGGGAGTGGAGAAATAGTATATTGACTATTTGAAGAATGAAAAACTTCCATCGAATCACAAAGAATTGAGGTCCCTACGAGCCAAGGCTACTAGGTTCGCATTAGATAAAGATGGTACATTGTACCGAAGAACATTCGATGGACCATTGGCGGTGTGCTTGGGGCCGAGTGACTCTGATTATATTCTACGAGAAATCCATGAAGGCACTTGTGGGAACCATTCCGGTGCCGAATCTTTAATCCGTAAAATTATCAGAGCAGGATACTACTAGGATAGCATGGAAAAATATACTAAGGAATTTCTCAAAAAATGTGATAAGCGTCAACGATTTGCACCGATGATTCATCAGCCCGGAGAACAACTCCACTCAGTCTTATCCCCGTGTACTTTCAAGAAATGGGGAATGGATATAGTCGGCCCTCTACCAACGGGCCCAGGTAAAGCTAAATTCATTTTGTTTATGACCGATTATTTTTTTAAGTGGGTGGAAGAACATGACTTTGAGAAGGTCTGAGAAAAAGAAGTCATCGATTTTATCTGGGACCATATCGTGTGTCAATTCGGGATACCCGTCGAGATTATGTGTGACAATGGAAAGCAACTCATCTTAGCAAGGTAACGGGGTTCCTCGAAGCGCATAAAATAAAGAGGATTTTATCAATACCGTACCACCCAACCGAAAACGGACAAGCCGAGTCAACGAATAAAACTATCATTCAGAACTTGAAGAAAAGGTTAGATAATGTGAAGGGAAAATGGAGAGAAGTTGTACCCGTGGTTCTTTGGGCATATCGAACGACATTATAGTCTAGCATGGGGGCCACCCCATTTTTGCTAGTATATGGTTTCGAGGCCCACATCGCCATCGAGGTTGGAGAACCCAGCGCCAGGTTTCGACATGCATCAGAGGAGTCAAATCACGAGGCCACGAATGCTAGCCTCGAATTATTAGATGAAAAGTGAGAAGCGGCGCTCGTTCGGATAGCCATGCAGAAGCAAATGATCAAACGATACTACAATAGAAGGACCAACCTTTGACTCTTTGGAGTCGGGGACTTGGTTCTTCGAAAGGTCACCTTCAATACTCGAGACCCTAATGAAGGTAAACTAGGCCCGAATTGGGAAGGACCGTACCGAGTCCTCGGAGTTGCCGGAAAAGGATCTTACAAACTTAGCACAATGTAATGTGAACAACTACCAAACAATTGGAACATATCATTACTTAAGCGATACTACTGCTAAGGTATGACTTTATCCATTTTGTCCATTTAGGTCTAAAACTAACCTATTACAGATTTTCAATCGTAGCTCTCAAAGTCACATGATCTTTAAGCCACCCTTTTTACACAAAGGCCTTAGGTTTTAAAGCATGTGTTGCACTCTTTTTCCCTTAGATCGAATTTTCTCCAAAATGGGTTTTATCGGCAAGGCTTTTAACGATGCAACAATTATGTGCTACCTAAGAAGGACTCAACAGTATCCGAGGCTTCTTTTCAATCAACCTCGAATACTCAGGGGCATCACCCTCGAAGGTTATATTTTCAAGGAAAATACTTCACGTCTAAGAGGGCCCCGATAGGAAAACTTTATAATAGGCCAAACAGTCAGATGAACCGTTTCCGTATAGAATAGTCGATCCCCGACGGCAAAGCATGTATGCATGTATCAATTATTAGAAGAAGTACTCTGTTAATATCAAAAACACTTTGTGTCTCAAAGAAGTCTACTATTGTATGATCTCTACACTTATAATCCTACGGGAAATGGCTCAAGAGCCAAAACATAAAAACACCCCCGAATACTCGGGGACTGTCATCGATAGTCAGTACATTCGAGTTGTCGAAAACTCGAACATATAAGACCTGCACTCCCTCGGAACAAAGTCCAAGGACAATATACTCGGGGACTAACTTTTTCGAACAAGTTCGGAAAGTTATCGGGAAACAAGTCCAAGTGAAAAACCCGAAGGCTACGACCATACTAAAGACTACGGTCATATAAAGGTTATGCCCAAAATAATGCGATTCGGAGATATCCGACTTCCGCTATAAAATAAAGGCCTTCAAACATTGAAAAACTGGTTAAGTCAGGCTACCCCCGGCAAAAGAAAAATATAAAGGGCTTCAATAAATTCAGCCCCCCGAAAAATCTAAGGGCTTCGATAAATTCAACCCTCGAATAGTCCAAAGGCTTCGATAACACCAACCTTCGGAAAAACCTCTAGAGGTATTCGATTATGTCTATACAAACAAATGACTAATAAGGTTCCGATACATTGAACCTTCAAAAAAACCCAATGGGTACAAAAACACATGCTAAGGCATAACTAAAATTTCACTAAGTCTTTTAGCCGAACTGAGGGAAAAATTATATAGCCATTTTAGACGCTGAAACGGCCAACTTAAAGAGCCTAAGGGAAAATTTTAAAAGAGCCTAGGGCCGATATATAAGAGCCTAAGGGCCAGCTTAAAAGAGCTTAAGGGCCAAAAGCTTATAAGAGCCCGAGACTTCGTTCTCACTCAACTCGGACCCAAAAGCCCCATTGTTCTGAGCTCGCATCAAATTGATTTTAAGATTAGCTCGAGGACCGTCTAAAACCTTATGGGGTATTATCTTGATCAAGAAAAACCTAAGGGTTTAATACGAGTCTGAACCAGTACTCGAGCTGAGTATTTGAATCATCAAAATTTTCCACAAACGGGGACAAAATAAAATTCAACAATAATCGAGGATAGGGCAAAAAGATACTTTATATTCATAAGGGAAATTTATAAAACATATTTACAATGGCCACAAGGGGCTCTTTCACAAAAAAGAAAACCTAATCTATTTTCAAGGTAACACCCCTAGGAATATCGTCTTCAGAAACTGCATCTTCAACGGCTCTATCTTCGGGAGTCTCCTCTCCCTCGGGAACATCTTCTTCACCTTCCTCATCCTCGGAGCCACTCTTTACATCCTCATCATCAGAGGAGACAAGAAACCTAGCATCAGTTTCTCGCGCCTTTGCTTCGGCTATCACCTCGGCAAGGTTGAACCCTCGGGCATGGATTTCCTCGAGAGCCTCCCTCTTGTAACTACCCGGCCGGTCGTTTCATGAGTTACCGCTCTGTTTCCCTCATTTATGCTTATTATTGCCTTGTTCAGTTGTATTATGTATTATCGGGTTGGTTGGCTCGGGTTCGAAGAGGTTTTGGTAAGGTTTGAGACACTTAGTATCTTTTGAGTAAGCTTAAGTTGAAAAAGTCAACCGAATGTTGACTTATGTGTTAAAGGGCTCAGATGTGAGTTCTGATGGTTTGGATAGCTTTGGGAGGTGATTTGGGACTTAGGAGCTGATCTGAATGGGTTTTGGAGGTACGGAGTAGATTTAGGCTTGAATTGGTGAAATTGGAATTTTGGCATTTTCCGGTTGGTAGGTGAGATTTTGATATAGGGGTCAGAATGGAATTCCGAGAGTTGCATTAGATCTGTTGTGTCATTTGGGATATGTGTGAAAAATTTTAGGTCATTCGGACATGGTTTGATAGACGTTTTGATCAAATGCGGAATTTGGAAATTTTTTGAATTCTTAGGCTTGAATCCGATGCAAATTTGGTGTTTTGATGTTGTTTTGATCGTTCCAAAGGTTGGAACAAGTTTGAATAATGTTATGGGACTCGGGTGAGTTTCGGGTGGTTAAAAGGATCATTTCAAGTTGAGAAAAATTACAGAACATCTGCTGTGAGTGTTGCAGACTTTTGGCCTTCGCGTTCGCGAAGGGTTAGGTTATGAGGCTGAAGGTTTGGCCTTCGCATTCGCAAAGGGTTGGGGTCATTGAGCTACGCGTTCGCAAGAGGGAAGCCACATTCGCGATGGGTTATAAAGCTGAGTATTCGCATTCGCGAGAGGGGAGCCGCGTTCGCGAAGAAGGAATAAGTGGTCAATGTCAGGTTGTGCTTCGCGAATGCGAGGCATTGACCGCGGTGGCGATGAAGGATTTTTAAGTGCTGGGCAGAATGTTTAAAAGACTCATTTCTGCGATTTTGGGTCTAAGTTCCTCCATTTTTGGGCGATTTTGAATCTTTTTGACGGGGATTGAAGAGGGAATACTTGGAGGTACGATTTATGGACTTAATACTCAATCCTAATGCGATTTCTACCTAATTAATCATGGAATTTGTAGAATTTAAGCCTAAATATTGAAGAACTAGGACTTGTGATTGGAGACCTAGAATTTAGGATTTGAGGGGTCGTTTGTGGTTAGATTTTGGTGTTTTTGATATGAATGAACTCAGGAAATGATAAGGAGTCTATTGATGTAATTTTTATAGGATTCTGAGATGTGGGCCCGGGGGTCAAGTTTGGCCAATTTCGGGATTTGTGTTGTAATTTGATTTCTTTCGAGTGGGCTTTGTTCCCTTAGCATATTTTGATGATTTTGCACTAATTTTGGTTAGATTTGGAGCTTCTGGAGGCCAATTCGAGAGGCAAAGGCATCGCGGGCTAGAGTTTGGACCGGATAGAGGTGAGTAATGATTGTAAATGTTGTCCTGAGGGTATGAAACCCCGGATTTCACATCATTATGCTATGTTGAGGTGATGCATACGCTAGATGACGAGCGTGGGGTCGTGCACCATTGGGGATTGTGAGCTAGTCCATTGTGAATGACTGTTTTACCGCGTATTTGATTGAAAACTATTTGCTATCATCATGTTTTGGGCTGAATGCCGTATTTGGGCCTCGTGCCAACTGTTTTGGACTCTTAGGGGATTTTTACTGCTATTTTCTCACTATTTGGAATTTATATTTGTACTTTATCATGCTATATTCTACTATTTTTATAACTCAGCCATGTTTACTCTATTTTAACACTTTAAATGATATTTTGGACTGAGCATCATATTTTACTGTACCCGAGTGGCTTTTAGAGATTTCTGACTGAGCAGGGCCGAGGGCCTGTGTTGTGAGGATTATTATGGGATCAGGTTGCGCGCCGCAGCAGTGTTTTACTGATTATGATTATGAGGCCGAGGGCCTGAGCTGTACGCCATAAGGTAGCTTGATATGACGCCGAGAGCCTAATTGATTATGCCACGAGATGGCTTGATATTGCGCTTGGGTCATAAAGGGCCCCTCCCGGAGTCTGTACACCCCTAGTGAGATTACTCACTGAGTTGGAGTACTCACATTACTCCCTGCACCCTATTTGTAGATACAGGAGCCTCGAGTCCTGCTAGCAAGGGCTGATTGCTTCTAGTGGGCTATTCGGAGTTCACTAGGTAGCTGCTCGGCGTTCGCAACCCAGTGTTTCTCCCTCTTATCTTTACTTTCCCCTTGTACTAGATTCTGTAATAGACTGTGTAGTCCATTTTCCATACTCTTAGACTCATGTTAGATGCTCATGACTGGTGACACCCCGATGTCGGGCTATGTTTATTTCCGCGTTGTTATATTTCACTTTATTTTGGGATTTATCATTTGTTAATGTTTTAAATTGAATTATTATAACTATTAAAAATGGATTGGGAGTTTTTGTTAGCTGGCCTTATTTCATGATAGGCGCCATCACGATCAGGTCTGGGTTTAGGGTCGTGACACCTCCGGGTCTAGCACTTGGCCAATTTATTGCTCTGTTTTCCCCAGTTGGAGGCCTCCCTCAACTCATCTTGAATGGCCGCGGCTTCCCTCAAGTATATGGCGATGGATTTATGAGCCACAACCTTCGTCTTCTCCGCTTCAGCCATAGCCTGTACAGCTTTGGCCCGGACTCTAGCTAGCTCAGCCTCTAACTCCTTGATTTTCCTGGCGTGAGCTAGACCCTTCCCTTCAATGCCTCGGATCTGAGCTTTAGCCGAGGCCAGTTGGGCTGTAACAGCTTCCTTATCGGCCGCAAGTTGATCCATGTTCTTCTTCCACTGATGACAATCAGCTCGAACTTGATCTACCTCGCCCCGGAGATGCCCAATTATATCTAGCTTTTGTTGTAGATAACATATCGATGTGTTAGCCTCTGAAGTAGGGCCGAAAAGGCCGTACTCTATTAAAATCATAATTACCTGCTCATCTAGTTCGGACTCGCTTTTTTGAGCTTTGGCCAATGCGGTCCGGAGATCCTTAAGCTCCTCTTCCTTTTGGCTACAGAGAAGCCTCAGGGCCTTCTCTTCACCCAAAACTTTCTTGAGCTCAGCCTCACATTGGCTCAGCTCAGCTCAGCTCTAAACTTTGCGATGGCCTATACATGAAATGGAGACATATCAGTCAAAAGAAAAGAAAGAAAGAAAAAATTACAATATTGAAGATGAGTACTTACCTGGGAAAGGAGATGTTGAGCCTCTTTGAAGGTAGTGGACGCATCATTAAGGTTATTGGCATCCTCAATCCCAGCGTAGCAACCCTGAAAGTGATCGTCCTCAATGACCTTGCTTGGGTCGGGCTTAGGCAGAGTGTTGGCTTCTTCAATTTCCCCCTCAGAATAAGTTGGCAAAGAAAGGGAGTGACCTGTTGTCACGGCCCCGAGCTCTTCACTAGGGGCATTCTCATTAGCTTTGGGGGTCTCAGCATTTACCCCCTTCAGTATAGTAGTTGAAGACGAAGGGACAATCTCAACCTCCGGGGACACGGAGGCCTTGCCTACATCTTCCTTTGGGGTTTCCTCACCACGGGATGAGGTTTCCAACTCAGAAGGCTTGGTGGCCTCGATAGGTTTTCTGGTTCGAGTCACCAGTGCCAACTCTTTACCATCATCTTCTTTATCATCCACGGGATCATGGGTCGAATCCGCACCCGTTTGAACAAATCTTTTCCGCAGCCTTCGAGCAGGGGTTTTCTTATCCTGAGGTTCATCAGGCTTCCAAACCCTCTTCCTTTTGTTGTCCCTTTCCGATTTTGGAACCGGAGGCTTGGTCTTTTCCCCGGGTGGAGTTGGCCTTATCTCGGATGCATCACCAAGGCCTGCACAGGTAAATGTGAGTAAGTTAATGCCACCGATATGAGAAAAGTTTTTAAAATTGTTGAAAGGCACTTACCATGGTTCTTGTCCTCTCACTGGCCCTTCGATAATTAATGCCACTTGCATTCATCGTAAGAAGAAGTGGCAGCTAACTTTTGGACTCAATCCTCGAGATCAGGCACCGTTGGGGGAGCCCAAGCATTGGCTACCAAAAGAAGGATAAAATCATTATGAAATATGGAAGCAGAATATGAATAGGTACTAGGAATACGAACTCCACTTACGGTTAAAGTTCCACCTCTGCAGGAATGGCATTTTATCCCCGGGGATGACGTTCGAAGTTCTTACTCTACCAAACCGACTCATCCAACTCCGATCTTTGAGTTCATCAGTACTGGCAAAGAAGGTTTTTGTTGTTCGGCGTTGCATCTTGATGAGCCCTCAAAATAACTGGGGACGATACAATTGAACCGGGTAGCTGAGGGTGAATCCCAAACCTCAACCTTTTCAGAAATATACCGTAACATGATCACGATACGCCAAAAAGATGGGTGAATCTGACCGAGGGTGACTTCATACGTTTTGCAGAAGTCGATCACCACCGGATCGAGGGGATGCAGTGAGAATGGGTAAGTGTAAACACTCAAAAACCCCTCCACGTGGGTAGTAATTCTTTCATTGGGGTTCGGGATCTGAACCTCGACCTTATCTCCACAGCAACAGTCCCTCTTTACATCTTTGATAAGCTTCTTCGTTATCAAGCTAATATATCGAGATGCACGCTCGCATCGGCCTGGGACGTCTGGAAGATTCTCGATACTAAAGTCCTTCTTAATAATGCAAGGACCGGGGGTGATTTCCTCTGGTGTTGGCAGCACCACCGGTTTAGCCGACCGGGAGGCAGAAGAAGACGATGCTTTATCCTTTTTGGGGATCGTTTTGGAAGTTTTGGCTATGGTTGTCAGCTAAAGAATATGGGTTTCATAGGGATATGGTGTTTCTGGCAAGAACTTGGCATTTTCCGACGCTTAAAAAGGCGGAGGAAATGGGTGATTAGAGGAAGAGATGAAGATGGGAAAGGTGCGAAGAAAGGGTAAAGTTCTTTATTGATAACTAGGGATTCTAGTTTTACACTCCTTTTTACTTGAGTTTTGATTAAAAATGTATACAAAATAGTCCCAAAGGCTTATATGTTGTACTTGTTTGCAGGGTTTGGTCAAAAAGGTGACAATTAGTCAAAACCAGCTCAAAAAGGAGTGAAAAATGCAGAAGTACCAAGAACAAGTCAACGCACAGCTGAAACAGACCTATCGCGGCTGCAATCCATTTAGTGTGGTCCTCAGTGAGGAGATTCAGAGAGGTGCACTTTTGGAGCCTAAGGCAACCCCGAAGGATTTATTGCATCCGCGGTAGCCTCTCCGTGGCTGCAATCCATTTTGTGCGGTCCGCGGAGAGGGGGTTCATAGAGTTGGGAGTTTGAAGATAGAAGCCAATGCTGACCGCAGTTGAAGCCACCACGGCCGCGGTGCATTTTATGCAGCTCGTGGTGGCCAGATTCAGAGAATATATAATCAAGCCAAGAAGCCTCATCACGGTCTGCGGTGCATTTTATGCGGACCACAGTACCTCGTCAGGGGTATTTTTGTCTAGAAAATTTGGCCTAGTATAAATACTTTCTTTTCCCATTTTTAGGGTATCTTTTGTAATCTGTTAAACTCCAGAGCACGTGAACGACTGTTTTGTTCTATTTTGAGTAATTTGTAGCTACTTTAACACTAAATCTTCATTATCTTAGTTTGTAATTACATCTTATGGGTTATTCTTCATTTATTTTTCTGATTTCTTCCATTATTATGAGTATCTAGACCCATTAGCTAGAGTTGTGGCTCAACCCTAGTGTGGGTATTTGATGGGTCTTTTGATTTAAGGCTTAGATGTTTATGGGTAGTTGATATTTGGACTGATTTGTATTTTTTATGTTGAATTAGTGGTTGAAAACATTATTTGTGTCTATTTGACTTGGGCTCTTCTTGAGAAAGAGAGCTTGAGTCTAGGAAAATTAGTCCAACAAAGAATTGGGGTGTAATCAAGAGATTGATAGCCCTAATTAAAGGGTCAAACCTAGAGATAGTAATACCCGACTTGAGCCTATATTGCTTGCATAATTTTGACACCCAATTGGTCTTGAGAAAGTCAATTAGGGCAAAGTCACTCAAGCTACCGAGAGGTATAGAGTAAGTAATTCCGTGCATTGGCTATATTGCAATCCCCAACATAACTTCTTTTCCTTAAGCTTTAGATCCCGTCAAGTATTCACCTAGGAGAAAGTCACTTACCTAGTGTTTCTTTAACTATTTAGAAAACCTTACAAGCAATCACTCTTAGTTTAATTTAGCATACTATTAGCATAAAAATTAGAAGTATCAAACAACCAAAGATGATTGGAAGTGTAATTAAGAGCACTACGCACTACTAGTTTAGATAGGAATCCAATTCCCACTTCTATCTCCCAGTGGATTCGATCCCGACCATCTTAGGTAAAAGCTGCTTCGACCGCTCTCGCCACTTTGTAGTGGTGTAGGGTTGGCACCGATCATTTTTTGGTGTCATTGTTGGGGAGTTAACGGTTTTGGCTATCTATCTAAATAATATTGTGTATTGTTCTTCTTTCCTTCTACGTTACTAATTTGTGTGTATCACAAATTCAGGTACAAAATGGCTGCAAACAACGCACCTCTTGGAGATCTTCCGTCGAGGGAGGAGGTAGATGACAATATTGATTATGAGGTTCCTATTGTACCTCGAGGACAAAGGAGAGGCCGTCAGGCCAATGATAATGCTCCAGACCCTCCCCCGCCACCTCCAAGAGTGGCTCCTCGAGTGCTTCCCAACCAAGGATATGCTAGTGCAATTGTCCCACCCCGGATCCGAGTGGGCAATTTTCAAATTACAAATGTGATGCTGACATTGTTAGAGTAGCGAGGGTATTTCACGGGTGCTTCCCATCAGAATGCTTACAAATATCTCAAGGGTTTCGTCGATACCTGTTGGGGGAGAAAGCAAACTAATGTGTTAGAGGATGCAGTTCGGTTGAGATTATTCCCTTTCTCACTTAGAGGGAATGCATTGGACTGGCTCGGGAGGCTTCCTAACCATTCCATCACTACTTGGGATGAGTTGGCGGATAAATTTATTGCAAAGTTTTTCTTGCCAGGACATATGGCAGCTTTGACGGATGAGATCTTAGCTTTCAAGCAGGAGCCCAATAAACCATTACATGAGATATGAGAGAGATACCGAACCATGGTAAAGGAATGTCCCAACAATGATATGACTGAGGCAATGATACAACATACATTCTACTAGGGCATTAACACAACAAATCAGTGCATAGTGAACCAACTTGCTGAGGGTAATTTCATGAAGTTGTCTTATGATGAGGTTTGTGACATTCTTGATGAGATGGCTGAATGTCCTCAGCTTGGCAAAGTACAGCCAATGTGCCACAGGGTGACCCCACGATCATTCACTTGCACAAAGAGCTCCATGATCATGGGCAGGCAATAGCAGAGCTGACAACAATAATGACCCAGCTAGTAAACGCATAGTTACAGCAGGTTCAAAATCCACGCCAAGTAAATGCTATGGAAGGTGTCAACATGTTAGTGAACAAAAGAAGACAAAGAGGTCAACAGAACCAAGGGAGTTCAGATCAATATGACAATGATAGTGGTGGATTCCAAGATGATGGTTGTGATGGGCAGAATGAAGAAGTGCAATATGTGAACAATTATCAGAGCCAAAGGGGCAATTATTCCAACCAACAACAATGGAGACCTCAAAGCAATTGGGGAAATCAACAAAAACAAGAGAATAGTAATTGGGGGAACAACAACCAAAATTCCAATTGGGGCAACCAGAACAATAATCATAACAATAAGGGTAATTGGAATGGCAACAACAACAAGTAGGGTGGAAACAACAATCATGGTGGTTGGAACAATGGCAACCAAGGAAATCAAGGGCAAGGCTTTCAAAGACCCCCAATGTATCAACAACCAAACAATCCACCCCCATTTCCATCCTAAGGTTCTAGTTTTTTCCAATAATAAAATGGGGAGAATTGAAATGATGTTTGAACAGATGATGAAAAAGAATGCGGACTTTGATGCTCAGTTGGCTTCCCACAATACTTCAATCAAAAACTTGGAGGTTCAATTAGGCCAAATCTCACAATCCTTGAATATTCGCCCTAAGGGGGCTCTACCAAGTGATACGGTAGTAAACCCGAAGGGTGGGAACAATTTCGGGCATGTAATGGCGGTAACTACAAGAAGTGGGCGAGGCGCTGATGTGAATGCCTCCAAACGAAAAGAAATTCTAAGTGATGAAGTTGAGTTACAAGAGGATGAGATCCCTTTGGTAGTTGAAAATGTGATTGATGAGAACGTGAATGAGGAAGTGAGGATTGATATCCAAGATGTCGAGGTGGAGACTCAGAATGATGTGAACCCGTCTAGGGCACACGTAATAGACATGTCGGAAATGGTTGTGCCTAAAGCCAAGGCTCCTTTGCCAAGGACACCTCCACCTTATCCTTAGAGGCTCGCGAAGCAGAAAAATGAGAATCAGTTTAAGAAGTTTATTGACATGATGAAGAGCTTATCCATTAATATGCCTTTGGTGGAGGCTCTAGAGCAAATGCCGGGTTATGCTAAATTCATGAAGGACTTGGTGACAAAGAAAAGATCCATGGATTGTGAAACTATCAAGATGACACAACAAGTTAGTAAAATAGTGCACTCAATGGCCCCGAAGCTAGAAGATCTTGGTGCTTTCACCATTCCTTGCACCATTGGGAGTGCGGACTTTGCAAAAGCTCTATGTGATTTAGGGGCAAGTATCAACTTGATGCCCTACTCAGTTATTAAGACTTTAGGTATTGGGCAACCGACGCCGACTTCTATGAGACTGCAAATGGTGGATAGAACTATGAAGAGACCATTGGGTATTATTAATGATGTTCTTGTCCTGGTGGACAAATTTATCTTGCCAGTTGATTTTGTGATCTTGGATTGTGAGGTAGATTATGAGGCTCCAGTCATATTGGGAAGACCTTTCCTTGCTACTGGGAAGGCCTTAGTTAATGTGGAAGCAGGGGAAATCACATTTCGGGTGGGTGATGACAAAGTGGTCTTTCATGTGTGCAAGTCAATGAAGCAGCCCAACAGTTCTGAAGTGTGCTCTTTTGTGGACCTTGTCACTGCAGTGATAGTTGATGATACTAGTGCAATGATCAATGTGGAGGACCCTCTAGAGGCAGTATTGTTGAATCTTGATGTAAATGAGGATGAAGGCCGAGTGTAGTGTGTGAATGCTTTGCATGGAATGGGCTCTTACTCTTATGATCCTAGGAAACTCTCTTTGGATCTTGAGAATAGGAAGACTCCACCAACAAAACCTTCAATCGAGGAACCTTTGGTGTTGGAGTTGAAGTCGTTGCCTCGACACCTCAGGTATGAGTTCTTAAGCCCTAGTTCAACTTTTCCAGTTATTCTCTACTCCTGTCATACTAACATGCAAGTTTATACCATATTGGCGGTGCTCCAAAGCGGAAGAAGGCAATTGGATGGACCTTAGATAATATTCGGGGGATAAGCCCCGCATTCTGTATGCACAAGATTATTCTAGAATATGATGCAAAGCCCTCCTTGGAACATCAAAGGTGGTTGAACGAGTCAATGCAAGAAGTTGTGAAAAAGGAGGTGATCAAGTGGTTGGATGTCACGGTTATGTACCCCATCTCTGATAGCTCTTGGACTTTGCCAGTGCATGTGTGCCGATGAAGGGTGGTATGACCATGGTTACCAATTCGCAGAATGAATTGATTCCAATAAGGACTGTCACCGGGTGGAGGGTGTGCATGGGCTACCGCAAGTTGAATAAAGTGACCCGCAAGGATCACATTCCATTGTCTTTTCTTGATCAAATGTTAGACAGACTTGCTAGACATGCCTTCTACTATTTCTTGGATGTTTATTCTGGGTACAACCAAATTTTTATTGCTCCAAAAGATCAGGAGAAGACCACATTCACTTGTCCATATGGCACCTTTGCCTTTTCTAGGATGCCTTTTGGGTTGTGTAATGCATCGGCTACATTCCAGCGGTGTATGATGGCCAACTTTAGTGTTGTGGGTGACTCGTTTGATGAATGTTTGAAAAATCTTGATAGAGTGTTGGCCCGTTGTGAAGAAACCAATCTTGTGCTTAATTGGGAGAAATGCCAGTTCATAGTTGAGGAGGGCATAGTTCTTGGGCATAAAATTTCAAAGCATGTTGTAGAGGTGGACAAAGCAAAAATTGATGTGATTTCAAGGTTCCCTCCCCCTACTTCAATCAAGGGAGTTAGAAGTTTTCTTGGGCATGCGGGGTTCTACTGGAGATTTATCAAAGACTTTTCGAAGGTAGTGAATCCCTTGTGCAAGTTATCGGAAAAAGATGCCAAGTTCGTGTTCAATGAGGGATGTATGCAAGCTTTTGAACTTCTCAAGTAAAAGTTGACCACCACTCCTATTATTACCACACCCAATTGGAGCTTGCCTTTTGACTTTATGTGTGACGCTAGTGATGTTGCAGTTGGGGCATTCTTGGGTCAAAGAGAGAACCAAATGTTTCATCCGGTGTACTATGCGAGCAAGACAATGAATGATGCTCAAGTGAACTACACGATGACTGAGAAAGAGATTTTGGCTATTGTGTTCGCAATGGCAAATTTTCGGCCATATCTCATGGGTGCCAAGGTCATAGTTCATACCGATCATGCCGCACTTCGGTACTTGATGACGAAGAAGGATTCCAAAGCTAGGCTGATGCAATGGGTCTTGTTACTTCAAGAGTTTTATTTGGAGATTGTGGACCGGAAGGGTAGCGAAAACCAAGTGGCGGACTACTTGTCCCGCTTGGAGGAGGAGGGGAGGCCTCGTGATGGCCTAGAGATCAATGATTCATTTCTCGATGGCACTCCTCGAGCAATCATAAGTGATGATGGGTCTCATTTTTGTAATTGAGCTTTTGACACTTTGCTTGCAAAGTAGGTGTCAATCACAAAGTTTCTACTCCTTATCATCCTCAGGCGAGTGGCCAAGTTGAAGTCTCAAACAGGAAAATCAAGAGTATATTGTCAAAGACGGTCAATGCAAATAGGACTTATTGGTCAAAGAAATTGGATGATGCTCTATGGGCTTATAGAACTGCTTACAAGACTCCGATTGGTATGTCTCTGTACCGGTTGGTGTTTGGGAAAGCTTGCCATCTACCGGTTGATTTAGAGCACAAGGCCATGTGGGCTTTGAGGAAGCTAAATCTTAAATGGGATGTGGCAGCAAATCTTCGTGTGGGCAGCTTAATGAACTTGATGAATTCTGATTCCATGCCTACTCCAGTTCGTCCTTGTATAAGGACAAGATGAAGTACCTTCATAATAAGTATGCTCGTGGCAAGGAGTTCAAAATGGGTGATTTGGTTCTCTTGTTCAATTCTCGGTTACGTCTGTTTCTGGGAAAGCTTAAGACGAAATGGAGTGGACCTTTTGAAGTGGTGTTTGTGACTCCGTTTGGTGCACTTGACTTGAAGAACAAAAATGGGGAGGTTTTCAGAGTTAATGGGCACAGGGTCAAGCACTACCTGTGAAAAATTGATGACAACCACGTAGTGGCACTGCTCCATCTAAAGTGATTTGATGGTAACCTGCATCGTGCCACGACGTTAAATCAGGCACTTCTTAGGAGGCAACCCATGTGTCTTTATTTTTATTTTTCTTTGCTTTTCTTTGTAGTATAGGATTTGCTTTTGGTCTAACTGGTTATGAGATGTGTGTAGGATTGGTTTGATGCAGTGCAGAAACTAAACTGGAAAAAAGGAAAAATGATACTCTCTGAAGTTTGGGCTGCTACCGCAATGCATTTTTTGTGGCCGCAATGGCCTTGTTGCGGGGGCAAAATTTCAATGCGGTCCATGTGAGCACGTGATTTTTGCCCTATATGAGTTACTCCCACAAATTCAAAACAAAATAATGTTTTCCATTGTTTGCAATTTCGTGGATTTTCATAGCATTTTTGTGTTATTGCTTGCATTTGTCTGCGCATGTTAATTTTGTTTAAATCATAAAAAGTACAAAAATATGTTACATTTGCATTTAGGATTTAATTTTACGTTTTTAGATTAAGTAGTAAATTAGTTATTTTATAAGAAATAAAAAATCACAAAAATAGTTTATTTTTGCACTTTTAATGTTAGTTTGGAATTTTTGGTAGTTTTCCTTTAATTTTGGTTTTAATTAATTGTGGTAATTATTAGTTAATTAATTCAATGTGGTAGGATTAATTAGTTTAGTTTAATATTAATTTGAAAAGAAATCAAAAAAAAGAGTTTGAGAATAAAAAGAAAAATTTCAAAGGAAAAGTGAAGAAACGGATTTTTTGGTCCAAATCAATGCATTTTCTTCAGCCCAAATTAATCTCCTTAGATACTCATTCAACCAGCCCAAACATTTCTTCACCAAAATCCGGCCCAATTCCACCCCTAACCCGGTCCGTTCCCTCCTCCCCCCCTCCCCATTAAACCAAACGACCCTCATTTTGGTGGTCCATGTTCTGAGCCGTTCGATCCCGTTAAATCAACGGATGGGAACTAATTTACTTGACACTATAAGAGTGTCTGAAGAATACCCCCCCCCAGAACCCCCCCCCCCCTCTCTCGTCTCTTTCGAAACTCACCCCTCAGAGACCCCCAAAGAACCCTAGAAACCGCCATCGTTCTCCCACCGCTTTAGGGTGGCAGTTCCACCTCCAACCCCTCCCAAATTAACACCCCATGAGCCCCACGACCCCCTCTTCCCAAATCCCGGGTCAGTTTCCTTCGAATCTTTCTGGAGCTTCTCGAATTTTAGATCGAAGATGAAACATAAAAATCCCAAGTCAAGATTTTGTTGATATCTCGGGTCTAATCTGATTTTATTCGTGTGCTTTTTGTAAGAGCACACGATTAACATCAGATTTGGATGGAAAATCTGAGGATTTGAAGATTTGTCACAACCTTTTATTGTCCGAGGCTTTTAGGTATTTCCCTTTTTCTTTTATTATCTTTTCTTCGATTTTTCTCTCTTTCCCTATTTTTCTGCTTCTTCTTTTCTTCTTGATTCTTTTTTTTTATTTTGCTCCAGAGGTATTGGGTCATGCATGAGTAATTGTGAGTATTTTCTTAATTAATGTAGTCAGTTTGTAATTAGATTAGTGTAAATCTATTAGTTTGATTAATTTTTTTAGTAAATCATTTAGGCTAAATTCTTAATGGTCGAAAATTTTCAACATGTGTTATTTGGTTAATTAGATAATTTCTAGTTTGGGCCGAGTGGGTTTTTGATCCTGTGGGTTGGGCTTGGCTCAATTCCGACTCATTTTGGGTCTGGACCATTGGGTCAAAGATGACCCATAACTCGTTTTGGTCTCAGGGGTTATAGGGGTAAATTGGAAAATTGGATAAGGAAATCTATGGGTAACTGATTAGGAAGCTTCTAGGAGGCTGGGGAAGGGAACTTATTTGAACTTCTGAATTTTTAACTAGGGGTATCTAGGCTATAATAAAAATTCCAAAAGGTCTTAATTGCAAAACTGAGACTTGGAAGCTGCCCTAAATGTCTTACCTATAAAGGCACTCTACCTTGATATTCAAGGCAGACTGGAAGGGAGAAAAAATTCAGAAAAATAAAAAATGGCTAAAAAAATCTCATAAATCACTGTTTCATTCAGTTTTCCTATGTGATTCTTGAAGTTGTCAATTTTTGACTCATCTGGGGTAAAAATGGACTGAACTTGGATATTGAAAAGAGCTGGTTTAAGTTTGCTAATTGGTTTACTGTTCTATTGATTCTTCTGAGTGGATTTTCACTAATTCAATTGCTGAATCTGGGGTTGTATTTTGCTACTGTTTACTGCTGATCCTTCACTCCTTTTTCCATTGCAATTTCCAGTTATACCTTCGAAACTGTCATGGCATTGAAGCCTGACTAAATCTGTGTAAAGGTCTAGAAGTTTGAGTTGGAGTTTAAACGGAAACATTAGTTCTTGCTGTGATCACTACTAGTTTATACTATTTTGTGTGATTAAATTCCCCAGTTCTGTAGTAACTTAGTTCTCTTGCATGTGTTGGATTGCTGGTTCATGTTAGTAGCTTAAGGTGGTTTGGTTATTTAGATTAGGTGTTTAATTTCAAAATATTGGTATTGTAATAATGTTTGAACTCTATTGTATGAATGAACTGTTAGACATTTTGTAGTGGAAGATTGCTTGAGGGTGTCAATTAGTGCTCCTATAGTTTGAAATCAAAACTTGTCATATTGAAGTGTTGTCCATGATTCTGCTTTGCAATTTGGAAAGCATTGCAATATTGCATTTAGTCAAAACTGCCTTTTAAATGGTCTAAGTGGGCTTAAATTCCCTATGTTTGTTTGTGGGATTAGTTTGAGAATTAAATACAAGCATGGTTATTTCTGAAGTTAAGGTGGAGATTTATTCTAAAAATGGTTGAAAACTGATTTTGAACTTGATGATCAAATGATTGTCTGATTTGAAGACTTGTAGTCAGAATGTTTATATGGACATTTCGTAATTAAAATCAGAAAGCTTGATAAGTAGTTGGTGTCTGATGTTTTAAAATCAGGGTTTTAATTTGTTAAGTTGATTTCATCCCACGGTAGCATCAATTAATTGGCATCAGTTGAGGGATTTGAGTAATTTGGAGCATAAGAACTTGGCCTGATGCAGGCCCATCCGAAGAGCAATTGAACTAAGGCGTTTTCCTCTTCATGAACCAAGCCCATTTCGAGCCTAAGCTGGAAGGCACTTTCCAAAAGTGGCTCATTCATTTATTTTCGTTGAATTAGTTTTCCTTATGCAATTGGTTGGCTCGTGTGATGAATTTCAGTTAATTGGTATGGCCGAACTATGAGCTCAAGGTCATTAGAACTCCGTAAGCTTTCCTTAATTAATAGATTGGGTCTTCGATTAGTTGAGGTGTGCCATTCAAAACCAATAATAGTCTATGGCCCTCATTATTTATTTTAAAACCTCTAGGTCAGAATAATTCGAGGCACGCCGTGCCAAATAAAACCTTAAATTGCATGGTCCTCACTTAATTAGTTTTTAATCCTTAGAACTCGAGGCATACCATTTAGTAGATTTTTTCATGGCCCTCGCAAAGTTGCAAACGCGTAGTTTGTTTAGGCGCGTTATTTTAATAACTTACCTTCCTAAACTCGGGTGCGCATTTATGTGACCCAAATCCAAATCTCGACAATGTCATATAGAATGTGTTGCAGACTACGGGTGCATTTATGTGACGTGGCTTAAGACATATTTTAAATGAAGCTGTAAATCTTTCTTTAAAAAGGGTTAAAAGCGGTTTAAAGTCAAAAATGCACATAGGTTTGAACATGTACTAAAATTAGATAATTGAGCCGATTATAACAGTTGAGCGACCGTGCTAGAACCACGGAACCCAGGAATGCCTAACACCTTCTCTCGGGTTAACAGAATTCCTTACCCGAATTTCTGTGTTCGCGGACTGTAATACAGAGTCAATCTTTTCCTCGATTCGGGATTTGAACCGGTGACTTCAGACACCATAAAATTATCCCAAGTGGCGACTCTGAACTTTTTAATAAAATGATCTCGTTTCGATTGTCACTTTAAATTGGAAAAACTCTCTTATACCCCCTCTCGGGTGTAGGTAAAAAAGGAGGTGTGATACTCCGCACTATTAATTGGAAAAAAATGAATGCTCTCTGAGGTTGCCACCGCGGCGGCATTGCCTTTCTTGCGGTCTGCGGTGCCCTACTGTGGCCGCAGAGCATTTCTTGCGGTCCGCAGTGGTTTCCTTCCCAGTGCTTCAGACTTTTGAGTACCGCGGACCGCGATGCCATTTTATGCAGTGAAGTGGTGGGTAGGTGAAGTGGTCCCCAGGTCCTTTTTCTATAAATAGGACCTGTGGCCTTCATTTAAAAATTTTCGCTCATTTGCTTTCAAAATAGTAAAAAAAAATTTGTTTATCCCTAAACCTAATTGCATGATTTCAACCTCTAATTCTCATTCATCTGTGTTGTATCTCATTACTGGTACTTTTAATCTCTCCTTAGTCTTTAATTGTGTTTTATTTTCTTTTAATTGATTAGTTCTACGTCTTCTTCTTCCTTTTTTCTTTTAATCGATAACTTAGGGTTACATAACACTGTCATAGTAGGGTTAATTAGTTAAATACAATGATTAACTACCTAGTGGGTTCATAATATGCGCATTTAGGCTCAAAATGAGAAAAATTTGAAACCCTAGGTTGGTGTTGCTGAATAAGGTTCACCACGGTCCGTTGTGGAATTTTTTTTACAGTCTGCGTTGCTTCTCTACGTTCCACGATGGCATTTTATGTGGACCGCGGTGTTAAAATTTCAGAGAGTGAAGGTTTGAGGACCACGGCCGCGGTGGATTTTTTACGGTCCATGGTGCCTTACCGCGGCCGCACTACAATATGTGTGGTCCGCGGTTGTCTTTATCATAGAGAGGGTAGTTTGACCCCACCTCAATGCGTATCGCGGTAACATTTTGTGCGGTCCACGGTGGTCCCTTTGCGGCCTCACTGCATTTTTATGCGGTCCATAGTTTGCAGTTGTGCTTTACATTGTCAACTGTCTGCAATCATAATCTTCACTGCTTCATCTGGTACTATGATACTAACAATAACTGAATAAATTTTCCTTGCAGATAATTGTGAAATCACGAGGCGGAGGTGATAAACAGAAAGGCTAAGGAGAGTCCTCCCAGGGTAGGGGACGAGGCATGATCATATTGACCCCACAAGTCCGGCAAGCAATTAAGGACACAAGAAAGTCTATAAGGGCTGCGGATAGAGCTGTTTCCCATTCGAGAAGTGAGTATTTGCCCTCCCTTGAGGCATCCAACTCTGAGTCAGTGCTGGAGTACGTTCCTAACTGGACGGAAAGGCGAAGATTGAGAGATACACCTCCAGGCACTCCTACTGCTCAAGCTTCAGTGGCAATTTCTTCTGAGTCGTCTGAGGGCTCAGCTGAGAGCAGTGATGATGTTTCTTCTACCTCACCTACAACTTCAACACCCGGTGAGGATCCCATAGAAGAAGAAGGAGGAAGGGGTGAGCCAAGTAGGAGGGGTGGCTAGAACCAGAAAACCGGAAGCTTGGCAAGATAGGTTTGTTAGTGAATTGGCATACAACAAGTTCAAAGAATGGTGGCCCGAGAGGAAGTTAATACTTGAATAGAGATTCATTGACAAGGATCTTTTACCTCACAACTCAAATGTGCAGAGGCAATTCAGAGAGAGGCTGGGCTGGGACAATTTCACAGGCAACGTTGAGGATGCAAATGAGCACTTGGTGATGGAATTTTACACTAATGTTGCCCACATCAAAAAGGGCACTATAGTGACTAAGGTGCAAAATTTGAAAGTAAGGTTTGATGGGAAAACAATCAATGACTACCTCGGATTTCCGGAGGAGGATGAAACATTATACTTAGAAAAGGTAGCATTGGGGGAGGATGCACGTCCGTGGTTAGCAGAGTACTTGGAATTCCCAGGTACACCCCAGTATGGTTGACGGCAGGAGTCAAAATTTTAAGAAGAACCCTGAACTTTGAGGCAAAAGGGTGGGAGACATTTGTTTGCAGCAGGCTAGACCTTACCACTCATGAGAACTCTCTTCCTATCTCCCGGGCAATTTTGGTAGCTTCTATCATGGCGGGGTACCCGATTAACATCGGGAATGTTATGTCCAGGGTAATCACACTGGTGGTCAATGAAGGTGATAGATCATACCCCTTCACAAATTTCCTGACTATGCACTTTGAGGATCAGGATGTAGAAAAAAGGAGATTTGATGTGAAGGTGAAACCAAAGGCACCCGTTTCCTGGTACAGCCTACAGGGTGATGACAACCCCAAAGGCAAAGATCCTAAAGGCAAATCCACTGCTTCTACTGGACAGTCTGAAGAGCCAGTAGTAGTAGTAGTAGCTCATACTCAGCCTCTTTCAGCTACCCCAGATATGGCCCTAGGACCCTCTACTGCCACTACCCCAGATGTCCCCTCATCTTCAGCCTACCCATTGACTGCTCACTGTTTATGCCAGACCCTTGCCAGTATCAACAACCGGATGCAGGTAGCCACTTCTAAGCTGTCTATACTTTCTACCTCGGTGGCAGCCCAGTTTGTACCCCCTCAGCCATAGTTCCCACAATTAGTGGAGGACACTCTCAAGGAGCTTCTGAATAACCAGAAGAAGCTCCTAGAGAACCAGCAGTTGATAGTGGAGGTTGTCGGTACACATGGGAAAGCATTGAAGGAGCTCACAAAGGAAACAAAGAAGTTGAGAAAGACTCGGGCATCAAAGGAGTCAGTGAAAGAGTTGAGGGTGGATGTACAGAAATTGAAGGCTGATCACTTGCCTTTTGAGCTATTATTGCGTAACCCGGCTCCAGCAGCCCAGCCTGAGCCAGAGCAGGAGGTGGAGAGGCCAGCAAAGAGGAAGAGGGTGATTCCTCGTGTTGATGATGCTGTGATAGAGTCGGAGAACCCGTAGGGAGGTTCCTCTAACTAGCCTCAGGCCCCAGTGCAGACCTAAGACCTAGTACAGGCCCAGGACCTACAATCCGAGGACCTAGGGACCCAGACTCATGATCCTATGCAGACGGAGGGCCAATAGGGAGTTTCTTTTTACTCTCTATCTTTTATTGATCTTATTTTGGTTAGTTAGCATTGAGGACAATGTTAGCTTTCATTTGAGGGGGTAGCCCTATTTTTATGACATTGGGTTGTATATATGACACTATTTTCTTTTATTATGCTTTCTTTTTACTTTTGGTATGTATATAATTTTACTAGTTTATTGCACTTTTCGTACTTTGAAACTTTGGTCTGTATATAAAATTACCTTCTAATGTATATATTCATCCCCTCTTATGTATATTCGTTAAACCCCCCTATTGTACATATTCTTTTTACTTTCCGCATTTTTATTTCATAGCTTCTTACTTCACTTTCGTAGCTTCTTGTTTTGCGTTTTGCGTGTAATAAACCTTTGGTTTTCTTAATGTTACGGCTATTTCCAAAGGTGGAAATTGTGTGAATCGGGTGGCTCTTCTCGATGATGGATGACATGACAACCTTCTTAAGGGCTTGAGTCTGTTTTCATTTGCTTTTTGTGTAAATAGTAGTTAGGGAGTAATGGCGCCTCAAGCAAAGCTTCACTTGGGCCTAACACATTTGCCTTTGATCCTATGGTCAAAAACAAATTGTTGTGTATAGGATGGTGAAAGTTGTGACCTTGAGACTCTTGTGTTGGCCGATAATCATCAAGTGGTTTTTCGGGACTATTGTGTTGCTCAAATCTTATCTAAGGTTGTTGTGGGCCCGACTCTATCTCTTTAGCAATTCTATAGCTTGTGTGGTGAGAATTTGAATTGCAAGTCCAAGTCCCGAGCCATTAGTCTAGAACTTGCCCTGAATGTTTGTCTTAGCGAAATTCTAAGTGTAGTTTGACTTGAGATGTGATTATAGGCTCTCCTTGATCTAAATGATATCTTGAAAACTTCCATAGCCTACCAATGATAATATCCCTAGTCAACCCTTTTGAGCCATAGACATTTTTCTTTCAAAAACCACAATACAATCCTTTACCCGTTCTAAAAATACCATCTCTTGGCACCCGATCTTTCCTTAGCACAAGGCAAAAGCATAAGTTTGGGGGAGAGACGAGGAATACAACAAAGTGGTAAAAGGTACAAAATGAAGAAAAGGAAAGGCAATGAAGAAGAAAGAAAATCAAAAGGTCAAAAAGAATGATCAATGTAGAAAAAAATAAAGGGATTCAATAAAAGCAAAGAGATAAAAGGTGTGGAAAGTTGAGAAAGGAGAAAAAGGTTTGAAATGAATAAGAAAGAGTGACAGTGTGTCTCTCTAACCCCTAAGAAAGAAGTTAATGACTCAAAAAGTTAAGAGAATGTGTGCCAAAATGAAGCAAATGAAGTGCTTAAGGGAAGATGGAACCTACTAAGACCAAATATTTCCTACCCTAAACCAAAAGCCTTCACTATATCTCCACAAAAGTCCTATATGATCTTGAGTTGAATGAAGCTTACATTAGTGGTGACTCATATAAGGGGAAAGCCTTCACTTAGAGCCGGACTTGTGACCTTTCTTTGAGAAAGATGAGTGTGTTTTCCACAATCCTTGTTTTGAGTGCTACAACCTAAAAGTGAGGTTTGCTTAGGGAGAGTTGAGGAGTATGAGTTTGGGTTCCACAATGACCAAAGTAGTAGAAAGAGTTTCTTTGATGGGTTGAGTCAACTCTTGATGCTCTTGTGTCGCACTAAATCCATGGTGCTTAGAAGGTCAAATGTTGTTAATGATTCATTTGAATTGAGTGCAATTGTTAGTCCCAATTGATGCTAGATGAGGTCACTTTAGGTCAGCTAAATTTTCTTGGATTTACTCTTAAGGAGGTGGGTCTTATTTTGTTTGTTTGAGGACAAGCAAAAGCTTAAGTTTGGGGAAGTTGATAACTAGGGATTCTAGTTCATTTTACACTCCTTTTTACTTGAGTTTTGATTAAAAATGTAAACAAAATAGTCCCAAAGGCTTACTTGTTGTACTTGTTTGCAGGGTTTGGTCAAAAAGGTGACAATTAGTCAAAACCAGCTCAAAAAGGAGTGAAACATGCACAAGTACCAAAAACAAATCAAATAACAGCTGCAACAGACCTACCGCGGCTGCAATCCATTTAGTGCGGTCCGCAGTGAGGAGATTCAGAGAGATGCACTTTTGGAGCCTAAGGCAATGCGGTCCACGAAGGATTTCTTGCGGCCGCAGTAGCCTCTCCGCGGCTGCAATCCATTTTGTGCGGTCCGCAGAGAGGGGGGTTCAGAGAGTTGGGAGTTTGAAGATAGAGGCCAATACGGACCGCTGTCCTTTTTGTGTGGACCGCAGTTGAAGCCACCGCGGCCGCGGTACATTTTATGCGGCCCACGGTGGCCAAATTTAGAGAATGAATAATCAAGCCAAGAAACCTCATCGCGGTCCACGGTGCATTTTATGCAGACCACAGTACCTCGTCAGGGGTATTTTTGTCCAAAAAATTTAGCCTAGTGTAAATACTTTCTTTTCATATTTTTTAGGGTATCTTTTGTAATCTGTTAAACTCCAGAGCACGTGAACGGCTGTTTTGTTCTATTTTGAGTAATTTGTAGCTACTTTAACACTGAATCTTCATTATCTTAGTTTGTAATTACATCTTATGGGTTATTCTTCATTTATTTCTCTGATTTCTTCCATTATTATGAGTATCTAGACCCATTAGCTAGAGTTGTGGCTCAACCCTAGTGTGGGTATTTGATGGGTCTTTTGATTTAAGGCTTAGATGTTTATGGGTAGTTGATATTTGGACTGATTTGTATTTTTTATGTTGAATTAGTGGTTGAAAACATTATTTGTATCTATTTGACTTGGGCTCTTCTTGAGAAAGAGAGCTTGAGTCTAGGAAAATCAGTCCAACAAAGAATTGGGGTGTAATCAAGAGATTGATAGCCCTAATTAAAGGGTTAAACCTAGAGATAGTAATACCCGACTTGAGCCTATATTGCTTGCACAATTTTGACACCCAATTGGTCTTGAGAAAGTCAATTAGGGAAAAGTCACTCGAGCTACTGAGAGGTATAGAGTGATTAATTCCATGCACTGGCTATATCGCAATCCCCAACATAACTTCTTTGCCTTAGGCTTTAGATCTCGTCAGTATTCACCTAGGAGAAAGTCACTTCCCTAGTGCCTCTTTAACTATTTAGAAAACCTTACAAGCAATCACTCTTAGTTTAATTTAGCATACTATTAGCATAAAAATTAGAAGTATCAAACAACAAAAGATGATTGGAACTGTAATTAAGAGCACTACGCACTACTAGTTTAGATAGGAATCCAATTCTCACTTCTAGCTCCCTGTGGATTCGATCCCGACCATCTCATGTAAAAGCTGCTTCGACCGTTGTCGCCACTTTGTAGTGATGTAGAGTTGGCACCGATCATTTACCTAGAGGAATCGCCTCATATTTATAAAAGGGCAATGACGGTTCAGCGGCACTAGTGGCCGACCAATACTGGCATGCATTCAATGTTTTTGGGAAAGTGGACCGACGGGACGTTTCGGTCACTTTGAATGCTTGCATCACGGGGATGACGTCATCATAAGAGGTTCGAGAAAATTGGGGTTCAAATCGCTTCTTATCATCTTACTCTAAGAAACGCGGGGACTATCTGTATACGGTCGAGATCGAATGCCTCCGATCTCTATACTTGAGAGGACGTCCTGAGTTCGAGTCCGGGCAAGACCAAGTCTGAGCTCGAGGGACTAGACCCAAGTTCTAAGGCGAAGCACGATGCACACCGAGGTCGAGTGTGATCAACCCTGAAATAGTACCATTGTGGATTTGTACTGGAACGAGTTAGATTCATTCCACGTTTCCAATATCATGGCACAAATCCCAGAATTTTGATTGTACTATTCCGTACTAGGTGGTTAGACAGCTGTACCAAGAATATTCCTTACTGTAAATAGAAATATTCCTTAGTTAGGGCTCCCTTATTAGATAAAGGGGACCCCAATCATTTGTAACGACACATTATTATGATCACTGAGCAAAGAATAGACTCTCTACCTTTTTACTGTTCAGCAGCATTGTCCTTTAGCTCCATTGTTCTTACTTTATTTTGATTACTTAACTGTTCTTACTGTCCTAAGACACCTCGAGGTCACCGTCTCGAGGTCACCACTGTCAAGTACTATTAGTTTGATTCACTTCTATCTTTCATTTCTACTTTACATTCCTTGATTATTAATTGGTATTGAACTAAATCACATATCTTTAAAACGACTAATCAAGTTTAATTGTTACTCGAATTTTCGAGGTAAACAATAGTATAACAATATGAAATTAGTTTTAGAATACGTGCGTTGCATGTATAAATTAAGTCTATTAATAAAAGAATTATATTTAACAAATATACGAATATATAAATATTATTTCTTCCTCGTCTCAAATGTAACAGTCCATCAAAGGCCTTGTATTGTTGCAATTTAAAATTCTTTTACTAATCCATGTTAAATAAGTAAGATTCTTATTGAAAATTAAATTTTCTTAAAGTTGATTTGCACACATTCGGTTGTCAATTCCTTTGAATCAAGTGTGCACAAGTATTTTAATACCTCAAAATATTTTAAAAACTTTAACTCATATGCAGATAAGATCTTTAATTGATATGAGTTAGAATATCTAACTGATTTTTAATTACGGAATGCAATACTCCAAAACTTACACAAAATTTGTAAATGATTCAATTAATTGTATACGAGAGATTGTAAGTAAAATTACAACTGATTTTTTTTTTTTAATTTACAATTGTCTATTAAGAACACTTGAACGATTATTATTACAAAACTTCAAGAACAAATTAAAGGTTAGAAAGCTTAAAGCAAATTATGCAAATTTACCTCCAAAAACATCGACATTGTGAAGAGTTTGTGATAGACAATTTCTAATTAATAGTTACTAAAGTCGTAAGCGGAAAAATTAATAGTTGAATTCTTCTACGAACCCACGAAATTTGAAGAGCTCCTTCCGACGGCCAGTTGTATGATACATATAATAATTAAAATGAAAATAAAAGTTGTTAAGAACAGAAAGATATACATAACGAAAATAAAGGCGGTTAACAAAAGATTTGTAGCCTAAAGTAATTTTGGTAAAGGGATCGCAAACCTAAATGAAGAAAGACACAACCACCGGTATTAATTTTGGTAATAGAATTCTAAGAGCGTGTTTGGCTAAGCTTATAAGCTGGTCAAACTAGCTTATAAACATTTTTCGGCTTATTTACGTGTTTGGTAAAGTTAAAAGTGCTTATAAGCCAATTGTTTATAAGCTTAAGTCAAAAATAAGTCAAAAGTCATAAGCTGGTTACCCAGCTTATGAATTTTTAGCTTATAAGCACTTTAAGTTTGACCAAAAGTTTTACTATTTTATCATTAAAATATTTTTTAGAACAAAACTCTTAGATCGATATTCACTGCCTCAAGTATTGTTTCAACCTAAACCCCCCTCACCCCTGCCTCTTCAAGTCTGCAATTCTCATTGACGCTTTGAATTGTATGTAATGAATTAGGACATATCAAATTTATGGTGTATTGCTTTCTAGGTGTTGTGGTGATGAAAATAGTGTTTGTTTATCTTCAAATATTTTGTCCTATTTAGGTTTATTTTTTACTGAGAAACTTTTGTCAATTTACTATTATTATAACTTATGATTATATACTTATCATAAAATAAATTATATTTATCATAAAAGTTATCTTATCTAAGCACAATTGTATTTAAAATAAAATGACAAATAGAATATTTTGTATTTGAATCGATCTTGAATCTTAAAATTTGAAGAAATTACGCCCTTATAAGTGTAAATAGTTCTAAGGTTATTTAAGTCATTTTAACAGAAAAAGAGCTTATCAGCACTTTTTTATACAATACAACAGCTGCTTATTATCAATTTCAGCACTTGTATCCAAACACGTAACTGCTTATTTATTAAATCAGTTTCAGTACTTAAAAGTACTTTTCAACACCTAATGCTTATCAGCTACTTCAAATCAGCTAATCCAAACGGGCTCTAAATCCAAAGTGAATCCTAGACCTAAACAAAGAAAAACAGATCCAACAGAAAAGACAATAAAGAATCGTTTTTGGTTTTTTCTTCCCAAAAATATTATTAGAGTGTATAATTATAATTTTATCTAATATAGAATACAATTATAAAGAGCAAAAAAGTGAACGATATTTCAATAGGAGCTTCGTGCTTTTAATATAGTACTAGTCTCATGATACGCGCTTTGCGCGTGTACACTATCTCAATAATATTTTTTAAAAATAATATATTAAAATAATATATTTGAGTGATAAAATAAAAATTAATATTTCCTAAACTGATGAATCTTCGTACAAGTTCTCAATCATTAGTCAATATACTCAATTAAAATTTTATTTCAATTTTTAATTCAGTTACTTTAAATTCATAAGTTATCATGCTTTATTCCAATTTCAGCAATCACATATAATCCTTGAAAACTTAAGAATTGAATTTTTTATTTGAAAAGTTATTCCCAAGTTCATTTTAGAAGGCTCAAACAAGATTAGCAAATTGATAGTAAAGAATAATCTTTTTCAGGAGTAACATGCAAATTATTATTTTTAATTAATAATAAATATTATATGAATTATTTTCAACAAATTAGAAAATAAATAAATTAATGTAGCTCATTTTGTATAATCAAATTACATAATTATACGAAGAATAGGAGTTCTGAACAAGAAAAAGAAAATAAGTAATACTAAACCTAAAACTTAATAACCAAAAAAAAAAAAAGAGAGTTCGTAACCTAAAAGTGGAATAAGAAAAGGACAACAAGGACTCTTAAATAAAAAATTTACAACAAAAGATAATATTCGTAAACTTATAAAATACTTCTAACTTTAAAGGGATTTGATAGTGAAGGACTCCTAGAATCGGAAGGAAATTGAAAGAATTCGAATTAAATAATTATTGTTATAAATAGAATTCTATTTAAGGTGAATGTTTATATTTAGAGAGATTCTAGGGTTTATTGCTTGGTGGCTAAGCCAATCTCTCCCTATAAATAGAGGGTTCTATTCCATTGTAATTCATCCCAATATCAATAAGAATTCTCTCTCAGCTTTTCTCTGCAATACTGTTCTTCTTCTTTTATTGTTTCATAACACGTAATCAGCACGAGACTCTAACCAATTGAGTAGAAGCTTTGGGATTGAGCATAATGCTTGTCAATTGTTCTTTGAACTTCGTTCATGATTAAATTCTGGATTTAAGGTAAGTATTTTACTTTTCTCTTTCAAATTCTTGACATTCTATACTTTGATTTTAAATACAAGCAAAGACGATAAATTTTGATTGTCTAATGGAGTTTGAAAGAAATTATAACCACCCAAAATGGTAAAATTTATGTGCCTTGCCATGATCAAATTCATGTATGATTGTGGGAAAAGAATTGAATACCCGTCCCATTAAATTTGCTCCATTCTCATTCCCTTTAGAGAATGTGATAACAGTATGTGATAAGTCTGAAAGAAGACAAAATTACTACTATGAATGTATCAATGGATGTGGACGTGGCAATAGACGAATAAATTTTAATCATCATTATTGAGTAATGAGAATAATAAGGATTCTCAAAATAATCCTTCACTCTGTGAAAGTAATGTTTGTCATCAATTAGACATGAGATTTTATAAAGCACATATAGATGATTATGGTCCATTCATGATGTGAATGTGACAACATCTTATTTATGAATACATATTCATTCTTAGAAGAATATGAATGTGACGACCCGACCAGTCGTCTCGTGAGTTACCGCTCAATTTCCCCTATTTCAGCTTCTTTACGCTTCGTTATCCGTGTTTTATGGGATCGAGATGATTAGTTCGAGTTCGGAGAGGATTTGGTAAGAAATGAGACACTTAGTCTCTTTTAAGAAGGTTTAAGTTGGAAAAGTCAACCGGATATTGACTTATGTGTTAGAGGGTTCGGATGTGAGTTCTGATGGTTCGGTTAGCTTCGGGAGGTGATTTGTGACTTAGGAGAGTGATCGGAACTGGTTTTGGAGGTACGGTGTAGAATTAGGCTTGAATTGGCGAAGTTAGTATTTTGGCGAATTCCGGTTGATAGGTGAGATTTTGATCCGAGGGTCGGAATGGAATTCCAAGAGTTTCTGTAGCTTCGTTATGTCATTTTGGACTTGTCTGCAAAATTTGAGGTCATTCGGACGTGGTTTGGTTGGGTTTTTGATCAAAAATGGAATTTGGAAGTTCTTGAGATTCATAGGCTTGAATTCGATGTGATTTGATGATTTTGGTGATGGTCGAAGTGTTTTGATGATTGGAACGAGGTTGAATAATGTTTAGGATGCGTTGGTGCTTTTGGTTGAGGTTCCGGGGGCCTCAGGTGTGTTTCGGGTGAGTTTTGAGCAAGTACGGACACCCCGGAACTTAGAAAAATGGAGGGAGCAACAGTCTTGGCGCGGACCACGCTCCTTTTCGCGCTCGGCGCGCTGGCCTAGTGTTGGGCGTGTCAAAGTGGCCGCGGCCGCGGTCGTGAAGACTGCAGGTTGCTGGTCCTACTTTGGAAGCTCATATCTTTTGATCCCCAAGGAATTTTGAGGTAATTCAAACACGAAAATTGTAGCCCTTCGTGTCTAGTTTCCAGAAAGGTAAAGATATCGCAATTTGTACATCTGTAGCGAAAGGTATGGCCAAAATACTAAAGCATGTCCCTGCAGAGCAAGACCTGCGTAGCCGCGGTCGTTTTTGCGCGAACCCCGCTGGTTTTGCGCGGACCGCGGTCATTTTTGTGCGGTCAGCGGTGTCGGAATCCGAGGGGTACTCTATAAATACGAGGTTTTGGGTTTTATTTGATATTTTGACCTAGAGAACTAGGATTTTGGCGATTTTTCGAAGGTTTTTCAAGAAATTGGTCGGGGTAAGTGATTCTAACTCAGATTTGGTTAGAGTACATGAATCTATCACTGAATTCATCATTTAATTCGTGATTTGAGATGGAATTTGGGAAGAAAATTGTGGAACCTTTCAAAAATGTAAAATGATGATTTGAAGGACCAAATGGTATCGGAATTGGATAATTTTGGTGTGGTTAAACTCGTGAGGTTATGAGGATTCTGAAAATGTATATTTTACCCGATTTCGAGACGGGGCCCGGGGTGCGGTTTTGCTAATTTCGAGATTTTTGATATTTTTCGAATGTTTTCGCTTGGGCTTTGTTCCCTTAGCATATTGTGACGTATTCGTTCTGATTTTGGATAGATTCGACGCGTGTGGAGGCCAATTCGAGGGACAAAGGCGTCGTGAGCTAGAGAATTAGCCTGTTCGAGGTGAGTAATGGTTGTAAATGATGTTCTGAGGGTTTGAAACCCCGGATTGCACATCGTAGTGCTATATTGAGGCAAGATACGCGCTGGATGATGAGCGTGGGGTCTTTCACTACTGGGGATTGTGACTTGGTCCATCCCGATTGATGATTTTACTGAATATTTGACTGAAATTCATTTGTTATCATCATGATTTGGGCTGATTGCCATATTTGGGCTTCGTGCCAACTAGTTGAACCCTTCGGGGATTTTTATCACTGTTTCCTTACTGCTTGACTTATTATTTGAACTCAGTCCTGTTGATATCTACTTTTTTTACAAACTCAGCAACTTTTACTCAGATTTGAAACTTAAATAATATTTCTACATCATGTTTTGGGCTGAGAACTACTGTTTTACTAATGCCCGAAGGGCTTGTGATGATTTTCGGACTGAGTGAGGCCGAGGGCCATATGTGAGGATATGCTGAGTGATATGAGGCCGAGGGCCTGAGATACTTTATATGCCACGAGGTGGCTTGAGTGATGTGAGGATATGCTGAGTGATGATGCCACGAGGTGGCTTGATATAGCGCTTGGGCCGTAAGGGGCCCCTCCGAAGTCTGCACACCCACAGTGAGCGCCGGTACCCATGTGAATTGAAATAGTGGTAACAATTACATTGTATGATGCAATTTGGTCAGGTAACAATGGCTGACCATTATGCTGAGTGATTGATACTATGCCTGAGGGGCTAATATGAGTGATTGTGAGGTTACAGTGGTAACAATGACACTGTATGATGCAATTTGGTCAGGTAACAATGACTGACCAGGAATAACACCGTGCGGTCAGGTAACAATGGCTGACCAGGAACTAATTTGTGCCCGAGGGGCTGGTACTATTCTATACGATTGCCCGAGAGGCGAGGTTTATGTGTTCATTTTGCATACTTACTTGTCTTTTACTTGTTTAACTGTGGTATTTGTGCCTGAGGGGCGGATTTCTATGCATAGCGGCACCAATTGTTTTTAAATTATTTCACAACTGTTGAAAAGATCATTTTTAAAAGAGGTTTAGAACCGAGCCAAGGTATTTTCCAAAGAATTCACAGTTTCATTGATTTTTCTCAAGGAGTTTTACACTGCTTCTATATAGCATGTTGGTTGCTTTACGTGATTTCATGCTTCTCAGTTATCATTTACTTTTATTACTCACTGAGTTGGAGTACTCACTTTACTCCCTGCACCTCGTGTGCAGTTGCTGGTATTTATTCACCCGGTAGCTGGTATTGGCTGTGTGGAGGCAGAGTTGTAGAGGTTTAGCGAGGTGACTGCCAGCGTTCGCAGCACCACTGTCTTTCTATGTTATTCATTACTCTTGTTCAGTGTATTTCTAGACTGTAAAGTGGAAATTTCATTCTCATTGATGCTCGTGACTTGTGACACCCCGGTTTGGGCTGTGTCGGGATGGTTCCTGCTGTTATTATCGTTAAATTCCGCAATTTATGAGCATTATATTATATGTTATCACTGTTTATGATGATTAACTGTTTAAAAGAGGTGTTCCGTTTTGGTCTGGCTGGCCTTGTCTTCACGAGAGGCGCCATCACGACCGGGTTCGGGGATTGGGTCGTAATATTTGGTATCAGAGCCTAGGTTACATAGGTCTCACGAGTCATGAGCAGGTTTAGTAGAGTCTTGCGTATTGGTACGTAGACGTCTGTATTTATTCTCGAGAGGCTGCAGAACCTTTAGGAAAAATTTCATATTCTTGAAATTCTTATCATGCGTCCTTGAGTCAGCTTGAAAAGTAACTCTTGAAATTCCTTCCACGTGTTCGTACGCGCGCATGAGCGCTCATTATCAGATGTACCTTGATGGCTTGTGATCCCCCGATCGAGGGGCGAGATGCAATCTCTGTGAGTTTATGTTGGGCCAGTCTGGAGGACTTGAGGCCGGATTTTTGCCTATGGCTTGAGCACCGAGGCGCTGATTGTGTTTTGAACTTATATGCTCAGTATTGTCCCTAATAGTGGGAATGATGGCTGGATAGCTATGTGATGAATATGCTAATTCTGCGTGATGTTTCTATGTGACCTGGAAGTGTTGAGGAAGATTTGTTGGATGATAGATGGACTACTAAGTGTATGATTTCCATTGTGAGTGGAAGTGTAGTTCCGAGATTATAGGCGTGTGAAGAATCCTTTCAAGACTCCTAGTTGAGAGTGAAGTAAATTTCATGTTGCAGTATGAGTATAGACTCAAGAAGGTCACGTGACTGCGTAATGCTTATGTCGGTGGAAAGTGTGCAGAAATGTTGTATTGAGGCGAAGCAGGTGGGTTATCTCCTGCGGAGTGTTCTGAAGTGGCATGATCCTCATGTGTATGTCAGAAAATCTTATGTGTAATTGAAGAATACGTACTGAATTTGGAACGAATGCGAGAGTTGCAGAAGGTTTACATTACTAGACAATATGAGTTTCGCAAACTTATAAATGATTCGAGTTTAATCTCACTATGGTATTGTGCATCAATAGAGTAAAAGTGTTATGAGTATTGTGTGTTCTGATCTATGGCTTCGAGCCAAGTTGGGGAGCTTGCTATTGGTTAGCTTATTGTACGGTGGTGTTGCTATGTTGGTTCCGATTTGAGGCATGATGGCGAATCAGTTCTGATTGTGGAATTGAGATGAGGATGGCCCGAGTGAAGGAAAATTTTAATAAAGGTTATATGGTGCTTCGTAGATATGTGAAAATAATAAGATGTCTTGAGCTGTTGTTGGTAAAGAATGCCTAGCGTATAGAGAAGGAAGATGCTTGTTTGTATAGGGATAAGGTCGTATCCTGCGGTGTCAGAGTGCTAATGAGGCACAGGTGGTTTTGTTAGTTGAGCGGGCTAAATGCAAGCTGAATAGAGTGAATGGCTCTCAAAAGTGGTTCTAATGTGTTCGAGATTCTACATGTAATAATGGGGTATCTTAAAGTAGCATATGTGATTAGGAACCGAGTCTCCATTGGAAGAGGTCAAGACTTGTGGTATTTATATGTTAATTATGGGATTCTATATATTAGTATCTGGAAAGTAAAGGTAACGGATTTAGATTCGCAGGAAGTTCTCCGGAGTGGAGTATGTTGGAATGTGGTGTAACTGGAAATAATTGAGAGAGGATTCATTGGCTTATGAGTCTTAGACAGGGTTGTTTTGCGCGTGGGTCTCATGCAGTGAGCCTGGGTTGAGGAACTGTGGTGCTACAGCAAGAAAAATATCAAGTTAAATATGAATCAAAAGGAAATTTAGATAGATGGAGTAGCTTGATAGTAGACCAGATCGGCATGGTAAGGATATGATTAATTCTTTGTATGTGTTCGAGGTAATGAGTTCGTACAAGTATTTGGCAGCAATGCTCTTGGGATTTGTTGGCTTGCTTAGCTTGGTCGAGTTAGAAGGATTCTGTCCTGGCAGTTTAATTTATGCAAACGGAATTGAGAGAGTACTTGTTAATTTCTACCGTGGTTGAAGAGGTACATTTTCTACGAATATGAGAGACATGGGATGTGTAATGATTTTTCTTCTTAATGGGATTAATGGAAGTTCTTGACTGGTGGAGTGCATAGATGTCTGTGGCCCGGAAGGGAGGTAAGGTTTTCATGTATCCTCGGATGGTATGTTATATGCGGTATGTTGTGGAGGACCGAGACTTGGGTGTATTAGGTTACAGTTCAGTTCAGAAAGGAAGCTCATAAAACGCTTAGGCAGTGGGTAGCCTCAGATAATCAAGGAAAATGGTACTGCTATTTGAAAGGGATTTGACGAGAGTATATGTTTCAGAAAAGGGTAATGTGATCAAATGGATGGCACTTCGGTGGTATTGCGGCACTTTCTTGTTAGATCGACCGGTGATATTCGGGCTGGCTTGGTGACACAGGGAAATTTTAGAGTATCTATCATGGAATTGTTGGGTATTAAGGTGTGGTATGCTTTTAGACTGCGAAACTGGGATCAGGTGCGATGATTCGTGTGCTATATGGAGCTGGAGACTGAGAGTTCTCATGTACAGGCTATGTCGTGGTTGTGGACTGTATGTATTCGGCACCGTTCAGCGGCAATCGGGATTTGGAGGATCGGGTGGATCTTTATTTGCTGGTATGTTAGATTTTGGATGTGATGTTGAAATTCAGACTGGTTGTCTGAGTATTAGGTGATTCTGAACTATTGCGCTATGGGCTATGCCGAAAATGCCACGGGTTAAGTGGTGAGGTGCATTGGATTATGTTCTAGCAGAGTGGCTTATATTTCAAAGACTCAGCGGGCAACGGGGAAGGATTGTTTTTTTTAATTGGGCCTTCGTGATGATTGTCAGTGCAGAGGTTTTTACCATTGGTTCCGTACCGGTGTTAAGGGACTTTTCGGATGCATTTCTTGTGGCCGGGCATATCGCCGGGCGAGGTTGTGGATTTCGATATTTATTTGGTGCCAGGCACCGTATCGTACGACTCCGGCAGGATTTATAGTAGTGGAAGGAAAAGCTTTAGGCTTTCTTGGTAATGAGTTCGCTGGTAGGCCAATCTAGATACCCGTTTAGCTTGAGTTGGCTTAGTTTGCCCCGAATTGTATTGTTGAGGGATAGGTTGATTCGATCGTTATTGAGCTTGTTAGTGATATGAGGAGAGATATGGGTTGCTTTTCGGTGTAGTGAGACATCATGATTTGTTGGTTATAGGCACATGTAGTGCGGTTCTACTGGGAATTCATAGTGAAAGTTGAGCGAGAAGACTAATTGGGTGTTGTGCGGTAGATGGAGGATTGGTTATGACCTATCGGGTTGCGTGGCGTATGTTATTTGTTTCATCGTGGCTGTAATGAATTGCTTTGGTTCCAGACATCAAATTGTGTATGGCTGTCGGTTTTGAGCATAGTGACATGAGTGGGTTTCATGTGTAACAGTGTTTCGATAGGATCGTGCATTGTGGCGAGGCCACGTGGAGATATGACCGTTCGGGGTAGATTCAGGTGTTCTATTTCTATGATGTGAGACAGGGTCTCAGCCTTGTGTTGTGACGGTACAGATGATCTTGAAGTACAACTCTTTCGTTTGAGTCATTTTTCGTGATTTGAGTACGTTCAGACCGTTTCTTATTGGTGCGGGTATTATGCAAGTTGTGGCTTAGGCTCGTATTGATGTTTCATGTCACCTGGATGGTGTGTTTGATCAGGAGGGATCGTTGGGATCATCAATGAATACAAACAGACTCGAATTCAGCATGTTTAAGGGGTTAATATCGAGGTTCGGTTCAAATTTGCTATGGTAACTACCAAAGGGGAAGTGACCTCATGAATGGTTAACCTAAGAAACGGTTTCGGTTTATTGCATGTTTTGGTAACGTTACCAGTATATGAAAGTGTTGGAATGAGATTTTAGTCGATAAGAGCTTCTCTATCGGTATTTAGGTGTTGTGTGCAGCTGCTGCGGATAGGGGTTATGGTTGTGAGCATTAGAGCTAGGTGGTTTATCATGTAATGGCACTGAGGTTGAAGGTATGGGCTATTACAACTGGTTCAGGCTTATTCTGAGTATCTAATCGTGTGTATGGTTTCAGAAGGTGAAATGTGGTTCTATGGTTTACGGACTAGATGGATTGTGAAATTTCAGCTATGTGGTGTTATCGGACCTATGAGAGATAGGGTGACATGGGATCACCCCGGGTATATTGGTAAGGTTATCCAACTATTGGTTGGCTTCTAGGACAAACTCTGGGTACGCTTGAGGACGAGCGTTTATTTAAGCTGGGGAGGATGTGACGACCTGACCAGTCGTCTCATGAGTTACCACTTCATTTCCCCCATTTCAGCTTCTTTACGCTTCGTTATCCGTGTTTTATGGGATCGAGTTGATTAGTTCGAGTTCGGAGAGGATTTGGTAAGAAATGAGACACTTAGTCTCTTTTAAGAATGCTTAAGTTGGAAAAGTCAGCCGGATGTTGACTTATGTGTTAGAGGGTTCGGATGTGAGTTCCGATGGTTCGGTTAGCTTCGGGAGGTGATTTGTGACTTAGGAGAGTGATCGGAAGTGGTTTTGGAGGTACGGTGTAGAATTAGGCTTGAATTGGCGAAGTTAGTATTTTGGCGAATTCCGGTTGATAGGTGAGATTTTGATCCGAGGGTCGGAATGGAATTCCGAGAGTTTCTGTAGCTTCGATATGTCATTTTGGACTTGTCTGCAAAATTTGAGGTCATTCGGACGTGGTTTGGTTGGGTTTTTGATCAAAAATGGAATTTGGAAGTTCTTGAGATTCATAGGCTTGAATTCGATGTGATTTGATGATTTTGGTGTTAGTCGAGGTGTTTTGATGATTGGAACGAGGTTGAATAATGTTTAGGATGCGTTGGTGCTTTTGGTTAAGGTCCCGGGGGCCTCGGGTGTGTTTTGGGTGAGATTTGAGCAAGTACGGACACCCCGAAACTTAGAAAAATGGAGGGAGCAGCAGTCTTGGCGCGGACCGCGCTCCTTTTCGTGCTGGGCCCGCTGGCCTAGTGCTGGCCTCGTCAAAATGGCCGCGGCCGCGGTCGTGAAGACTGCAGGTTGCTGGTCCTAATTTGGAAGCTCATATCTTTTGATCCACAAGGAATTTTGAGGTGATTCAAACACGAAATTTGTAGCCCTTTGTATCTAGTTTCCAGAAAGGTAAAGATATCGCAATTTATACATCCGTAGCGAAAGTTATGGCCAAATTGCTAAAGCCTGTCCCTGCAGAGCAAGACCAGCACGGCCGCGTCGTTTTTGCGCGGTCCCCGATTGTTTTTCGCGGACCGCGGTCATTTTTGTGCGGTCAGCGGTGTCGGAATCCGAGGGGTACTCTATAAATACGAGGTTTTGGGTTTTATTTGATATTTTGATCTAGAGAGCTCGGATTTTGGCGGTTTTTCGAAGGTTTTTCAAGAAATTGGTCGGGGTAAGTGATTCTAACTCAGATTTGGTTAGAGTACATGAATCTATCACTGAATTCATCATTTAATTCGTGATTTGAGATGGAATTTGGGAAGAAAATTGTGGAACCTTTCAAAAATGTAAAATGATGATTTGAAGGACCAAATGGTATCGGAATTGGATAATTTTGGTATGGTTAGACTCGTGAGGGTATGAGGATTCTGAAAATGTAAATTTTACCCGATTCCGAGACGTGGGCCCGGGGCTCGGGTTTTGCTAATTTCGAGATTTTTGATATTTTTCGAATGTTTTCGCTTGGGCTTTGTTCCCTTAGCATATTGTGACGTATTCGTTCTGATTTTGGATAGATTCGACGCGCGTGGAGGCCAATTTAAGGGACAAAGGCGTCGTGAGCTAGAGAATTAGCCAGTTCGAGGTGAGTAATGGTTGTAAATGATGTTCTGAGGGTTTGAAACCCCGGATTGCACATCGTAGTGCTATATTGAGGCAAGATACGCGCTGGATGATGAGCGTGGGGTCTTTCACTACTGGGGATTGTGACTTGGTCCATCCCGATTGATGATTTTACTGAATATTTGACTGAAATTCATTTGTTATCATCATGATTTGGGTTGATTGCCATATTTGGGCTTCGTGCCAACTATTTGAACCCTTCGGGGATTTTTATCAGTGTTTCCTTACTGTTTGACTTATTATTTGACCTCAGCCCTGTTGATATCTACTTTTTTTACAAACTCAGCAACTTTTACTCAGATTTGAAACTTAAATGATATTTCTACATCATGTTTTGGGCTGAGAACTACTGTTTTACTAATGCCCGAGGGGCTTGTGATGATTTTCGGACTGAGTGAGGCCGAGGGCCATATGTGAGGATATGCTGAGTGATATGAGGCCGAGGGCCTAAGATACTTTATATGCCACGAGGTGGCTTGAGTGATGTTAGGATATGCTGAGTGATGATGCCACGAGGTGGCTTGATATAGCGCTTGGGCCGTTAGGGGCCCCTCCGAAGTCTGCACACCCATAGTGAACGCGGGTACCCATGTGAATTGAAATAGTGGTAACAATGACACTGTATGATGCAATTTGGTCAGGTAACAATGGCTGACCATTATGCTGAGTGATTAATATTATGCCTGAGGGGCTAATATGAGTGATTGTGAGGTTAAAGTGATAACAATGACACTGTATGATGCAATTTGGTCAGGTAAGAATGACTGACCAGGAATAACACCGTGCGGTCAGGTAACAATGGCTGACCAGGAACTAATTTGTGCCCGAAGGGCTGGTACTATTCTATACGATTGCCCGAGGGGCAAGGTTTATGTGTTCATTTTGCATACTTACTTGTCTTTTACTTTTTTAACTATGGTATTTGTGCCCGAGGGGCGGATTTATGTGCATAGCGGCACCAATTGTTTTGAAATTATTTCACAACTGTTGAAAAGATCATTTTCAAAAGAGGTTTAGAACCGATCCAAGGTATTTTCTAAAGAATTCACAGTTTCACTGATTTTTCTCAAGGAGTTTTACACTGCTTCTATATAGCATGTTGGTTGCTTTACGTGATTTCATGCTTCTCAGTTATTATTTACTTTTATTATTCACTGAGTTGTAGTACTCACTTTACTCCCTGCACCTCGCGTGCAGTTGCAGGTATTTATTCAACCGGTAGCTGGTATTGGCTGTGTGGAGGCAGAGTTGTAGAGGTTTAGCGAGGTGACTGCCAGCGTTCACAGCACCACTGTCTTTCTATGTTATTCATTACTCTTGTTCAGTGTATTTCTAGACTGTAAAGTGGAAATTTCATTCTCATAGATGCTCGTGACTTGTCACACCCCGGTTTGGGCTGTGTCGGGATGGTTCCTGCTGTTATTATCGTTAAATTTCTCAATTTATGAGCATTATATTATATGTTATCACTGTTTACGATGATTAACTGTTTAAAAGAGGTGTTCCGTTTTGGTCTGGTTGGCCTTGTCTTCACGAGAGGCGCCATCACGACCTGGTTCGGAGATTGGGTCGTGACAAGTTGGTATCAGAGCCTAGGTTACATATGTCTCACGAGTCATGAGCAGGTTTAGTAGAGTCTCACGGATCGGTACATAGACGTCTGTATTTATCCTCGAGAGGCTACAGAACCTTTATGAAAAATTTCATATTCTTGAAATTCTTATCGTGCGTCCTTGAGTCAGCTTGAAAAGTAACTCTTGAAATTCCTTCCACGTGTTCGTACGCGCGCATGAGCGCTCAGTATCAGATGTGCCTTGATGGCTTGTGATCCCCCGATCGAGGGGCGAGATGCAATCTCTGTGAGTTTATGTTGGGCCAGTCTGGAGGACTTGAGGCCGGATTTTTGCCTATGGCTTGATCACCGAGGCGCTGATTGTGTGAGCAGGTGTTTTGAACTTATATGTTCAGTATTGTCCCTAATAGTGGGAATGACGGCTGGATAGCTATGTGATGAATATGCAAATTCTACGTGATGTTTCTATATGACCTGGAAGTGTTGAGGAAGATTTGTTGGATGATAGATGGACTACTAAGTGTATGATTTCCATTGTGAGTGGAAGTGTAGTTCCGAGATTATAGGCGTGTGAAGAATCCTTTCAAGACTCCTAGTTGAGAGTGAAGTAAATTTCATGTCGCGGTATGAGTACAGACTCAAGAAGATCAAGTGACTGCGTAATGCTTATGTCGGTGGAAAGTGTGCAGAAATGTTGTATTGAGGCGAAGCAGGTGGGTTATCTCCTGCGGAGTGTTCTGAAGTGGCGTGATCCTCATGTGTATGTCAGAAGATCTTATGTGTAATTGAAGAATACGTACTGAATTTGGAATTTCGGGTCGCTTAAGAGAGTGGGTTTAACTGTTGCGAGAACGAATGCGAGAGTTGTAGAAGGTTTACATTACTAGACAATATGAGTTTCGCAAACTTATAAATGATTCGAGTTTAATCTCACTATGGTATTGTGGCATCAATAGAGTAAAAGTGTTATGAGTATTGTGTGTTCTGATCTATGGCTTCGAGCCAAGTTGGGGAGCTTGCTATTGGTTAGCTGATTGTACGGTGGTGTTGCTATGTTGGTTCCGATTTGAGGTATGCATGCGAATCAGTTCTGATTGTGGAATTGAGCCGAGGATGGCCCGAGTGAAGGATAATTTTAATAAAGGTTATATGGTGCTTCGTAGATGTGTGAAAATAATAAGATGTCTTGAGCTATTGTTGGTAAAGAATGCTTAGCGTATAGAGAAGGAAGATGCTTGTTTGTATTGGGATAAGGTCGTATTCTGCGGTGTCAGAGTGCTAATGAGGCACAGGTGGTTTTGTTAGTTGAGCGGGCTAAATGCAAGCTGAATAGAGTGAATGGCTCTCGAAAGTGGTTCTAATGTGTTCGAGATTCTACATGTAATAATGGGGTATCTTAAAGTAGCATATGTGATTAGGAACCGAGTCTCCATTGGAAGAGGTCAAGACTTGTGGTATTTTTATGTTAATTATGGGATTCTATATATTAGTATCTGTAAAGTAAAGGTAACGGATTTATATTCGCAGGAAGTTCTCCGGAGTGGAGTATGTTGGAATGTGGTGTATCTGGAAATAATTGAGAGAGGATTCATTGGCTTATGAGTCTTAGACAGGGTGGTTTTGCGCGTGGGTCTCGTGCAGTGAGCCTGGGTTGAGGAACTGTGGTGCTACAGCAAGAAAAATATCAAGTTGAATATGAATCAGAAGGAAAGTAGATAGATGGAGTAGCTTGATAGTAGACCGGATCGGCATGGTAAGGATATGATTAATTCTTTGTATGTGTTCGAGGTAATGAGTTCGTACAAGTATTTGGCAGCAATGCTCTTGGGATTTGTTGGCTTGCTTAGCTTGGTCGAGTTAGAAGGATTCCGTCCTGGCAGTTTAATTTATGCAAATGGAATTGAGAGAGTACTTGTTGATTTCTACCGTGGTTGAAGAGGTACATTTTCTACGAATATGAGAGACATGGGATGTGTAATGATTTTTCTTCTAGATGGGATTAATGGAAGTTCTTGACTGGTGGAATTCATAGATGTTTGTGGCCCGGAAGGGAGGTAAGGTTTTCATGTATCCTCGGATGGTATGTTATATGTGGTATGTTTTGGAGGACCGAGACTTGCGTGTATTAGGTTACAGTTTAGTTCAGAAAGGAAGCTCATGAAACGCTTAGGCAGTGGGTAGCCTTAGATAATCAAGGAAAATGGTACTGCTATTTGAAAGGGATTTGATGAGAGTATATGTTTCAGAAAAGGGCAATGTGATCAAATGGATGGCACTTCGGTGGTATTGCGGCACTTTCTTGTTAGATCGACCGTTGATATTCGGGCTGGCTTGGTGACACAGGGAAATTATAGAGTATCTATCATGGAATTGTTGGGTATTAAGGTGTGGTATGCTTTCGGACGGCGAAATTGGGATCAGGTGCGATGATTCGTGTGCTATATGGAGCTGGAGACTAAGAGTTCTCATGTACAGGCTATGTCGTGGTTGTGGACTGTATGTATTCAGCACCGTTAAGCGGCAATCGGGATATGGAGGCTCGGGTGGATCTTTATTTGCTGGTATGTTAGATTTTGGATGTGATGTTGAAATTCAGACTGGTTGTCTGAGTATTAGGTGATTCTGAACTATTACGCTATGGGCTATGCCGGAAATGCCACAGGTTGAATGGCGAGGTGCATTAGATTATGTTATAGCAGAATGGCTTATATTTCAAAGACCCAGCGGGCGACGGGGAAGGATTGTTTTTCTTAATTGGGCCTTCGTGATGATTGTCAGTGCAGAGGTTTTTACCATTGGTTCCGTACCGGTGTTAAGGGACTTTTCGGATGCGTTTCTTGTGGCCGGGCATGTCGCCGGGTGAGGTTGTGGATTTCGATATTTATTTGGTGCCAGGCACCGTATCGTACGGCTCCGGCAGGATTTATAGTAGTGGAAGGAAAAGCTTTAGGCTTTCTTGGTAATGAGTTCGCTGGTAGGCCAATCTGGATACCCGTTTAGCTTGAGTTGGCTTAGTTGGCCCCGAATTGTATTGTTGAGGGATAGGTTGATTCGATCGTTATTGAGCTTGTTAGTGATATGAGGAGAGATATGGGTTGCTTTTCGGTGTAGTGAGACATCATGATTTGTTGGTTATGGGCACATGTAGTGCGGTTCTACTGGGAATTCATAGTGAAAGTTGAGCGAGAAGAGTAATTAGGTGTTGAGCGGTAGATGGAGGATTGGTTATGACCTATCGGGTTGCGTGGCATAAGTTATTTGTTTCATCGTGGGTGTAATGAATTGTTTTGGTTCCAGACATCAAATTGTGCGTGGCTGTCGGTTTTTTGTATAGTGACATGAGTGGGTTTCATGTGTAACAGTGTTTGTATAGGATCGTGCATTGTGGCGAGGCCACGTGGAGATATGACCGCTCGGGGTAGATTCAGGTGTTCTATTTCTATAATGTGAGACGGGGTCTCAGCCTTGTGTTGTGATGGTACAGATGATCTTGAAGTACAACTCTTTCGTTAGTCATTTTTCGTGATTTGAGTATGTTCAGACTGTTTCTTATTGGTGCGCGTATTATGCAAGTTGTGGCTTAGGCTCGTATTGATGTGTCATGTCACCTGGATGGTGTGTTTTGTCAGGAGGAATCGTTGGGATCATCAATGAATACAAACAGACTTGAATTCAGCATGTTTAAGGGGTTAATATCGAGGTTCGGTTCAAATTTGCTATGGTAACTGCCAAAGGGGAAGTGACCTCATGAATGGTTAACCTGATAAACAGTTTCGGTTTATTGCGTGTTTCGGTATCGTTAGCAGTATATGAAAGTGTTGGAATGAGATTTTAGTCGATAAGAGCTTCTTTATCGGTATTTAGGTGTTGTGTGCAGCTGCTGCGGATAGGGGTTATGGTTGCGAGCATTAGAGCTAGGTGGTTTATCATGTAATGGCACCGAGGTTGCAGGTATGGGTTATTACAACTAGTTCAGGCTTATTCTAAGTATAGATGTGAGGTTCTGATCGTGTGTATGGTTTCGGAAGGTGCAATGTGGTTCTATGGTTTACGGACTAGATGGATTGTGAAATTTCAGCTATGTGGTATTATCGGACCTATGAGAGATAGGGTGACGTGGGATCACCCCGGGTATATGCTTGGTAAGGTTATCCAACTATTGGTTGGCTTCTAGGACAAACTCTGGATACGCTCGAGGATGAGCGTTTGTTTAAGTTGGGGAGGATGTGACGACCCGACCAGTCGTCTCATGAGTTACCGCTCCATTTCCCCCATTTCAGCTTCTTTACGCTTTGTTATCCGTGTTTTATGGGATCGAGATGATTAGTTCGAGTTCGGAGAGGATTTGGTAAGAAATGAGACACTTAGTCTCTTTTAAGAAGGCTTAAGTTGGAAAAGTCAACCGGATGTTGACTTATGTGTTAGAGGGTTCGGATGTGAGTTCTGATGATTCGGTTAGCTTCGGGAGGTGATTTGTGACTTAGGAGAGTGATCGGAAGTGGTTTTGGAGGTATGGTGTAGAATTAGGCTTGAATTGGCGAAGTTAGTATTTTGGCGAATTCCGGTTGATAGGTGAGATTTTGATCCGAGGGTCGGAATGGAATTCCGAGAGTTTCTGTAGCTTCGTTCTGTCATTTTGGACTTGTCTGCAAAATTTGAGGTCATTCGGACGTGGTTTGGTTGGGTTTTTTATCAAAAATGGAATTTGGAAGTTCTTGAGATTCATAGGCTTGAATTCGATGTGATTTGATGATTTTGGTGTTAGTCGAGGTGTTTTGATGATTGAAACGAGGTTGAATAATGTTTAGGATGCGTTGGTGCTTTTGGTTGAGGTCCCGGGGGCCTCGGGTGTGTTTCGGGTGAGTTTTGAGCAAGTACGGACACCCGGGAACTTAGAAAAATGGAGGGAGCAGCAGTCTTGGTGCGGACCGCGCTCCTTTTCGCGCTGGGCGCGCTGGCCTAGTACTGGCCGCGTCAAAGTGGCCGCGGCCGCGGTCGTGAAGACAGCAGGTTTCTAGTCCTACTTCAGAAGCTCATATCTTTTGATCCACATGGAATTTTGAGGTGATTCAAACACGAAAATTGTAGCCCTTCGTGTCTAGTTTCTATAAAGGTAAAGATATCGCAATTTGGACATCGGTAGCAAAAGGTATGGCCAAACTACTAAAGCCTGTCCCTGCAGAGCAAGACCTGCGCAGCCGCGGTCGTTTTTGAGCGAACCCCGCTGGTTTTGCGCGGACCGCGGTCATTTTTGTGCGGTTAGTGGTGTCGGAATCCGAGGGGTACTCTACAAATACGAGGTTTTGGATTTTATATGATATTTTGACCTAGAGAGCTCGGATTTTGGCGATTTTTCGAAGGTTTTTCAAGAAATTGGTCAAGGTAAGTTATTCTAGCTCAGATTTGGTTAGAGTATATGAATCTATCATTGAATTTATCATTTAATTCGTGATTTGAGATGGAATTTGGGAAGAAAATTGTGGAACCTTTCAAAAGAGTAAATTGATGATTTGAAGGACCAAATGGTATCGGAATTGGATAATTTTGGTATGGTTAGACTCGTGAGGGTATGAGGATTCTGAAAATGTAAATTTTACCCGATTCCGAGATGTGGGCCCGGGGCTCGGGTTTTGCTAATTTCGAGATTTTTGATATTTTTCGAATGTTTTCGCTTGGGCTTTGTTCCCTTAGCATATTGTGACGTATTCGTTCTGATTTTGGATAGATTCGACGCGCGTGGAGGCCAATTCAAGGGGCAAAGGCGTCGTGAGCTAGAGAATTAGCCAGTTCGAGGTGAGTAATGGTTGTAAATGATGTTCTGAGGGTTTGAAACCGGGGATTGCACATCGTAGTGCTATATTGAGGCAAGATACGCGCTGGATGATGAGCGTGGGGTCTTTCACTACTGGGGATTGCGGCTTGGTCCATCCTGATTGATGATTTTATTGAATATTTGACTGAAATTCATTTGTTATCATCATGATTTGGGCTGATTGCCATATTTGGGCTTCGTGCCAACTATTTGAACCCTTCGGGGATTTTTATCACTGTTTCCTTACTGCTTGACTTATTATTTGAATTCAGTCCGGTTGATATCTACTTTTTTTAAAAACTCAGCCACTTTTACTCAGATTTGAAACTTAAATGATATTTCTACATCATGTTTTGGGCTAAGAACTACTGTTTTACTAATGCCCGAGGGGCTTGTGATGATTTTCGGACTGAGTGAGGCCGAGGGCCATATGTGAGGATATGTTGAGTGATATGAGGCCGAGGGTCTGAGATACTTTATATGCCACGAGGTGGCTTGAGTGATGTGAGGATATGCTGAGTGATGATGCCACGAGGTGGATTAATATAGCGCTTGGGCCGTAAAGGGGGCCCTCCGGAGTCTGCACACCCACAGTGAGCGCGGGTACCCATGTGATTTGAAACAGTGGTAACAATGACACTGTATGATGCAATTTGATCATGTAACAATGGCTGACCATTATGCTGAGTGATTGATACTATGCCCGAGGGGCTAATATGAGTGATTGTGAGGTTATAGTGGTAACAATGACACTGTATGATGCAATTTGGTCAGGTAACAATGACTAACCAGGAATAACACTGTGCGGTCAGGTAACAATGGCTGACCAGGAACTAATTTGTGCCCGAGGGGTTGGTACTATTCTATATGATTACCCGAGGGGCGAGGTTTATGTGTTCATTTTGCATACTTACTTGTCTTTTACTTGTTTAACTGTGGTATTTGTGCCCGAGGGGTAGATTTCTGTGCATAGCGGCACCAATTGTTTTGAAATTATTTCACAACTGTTGAAAAGATCATTTTCAAAATAGGTTTAGAACCGAGCCAAGGTATTTTCTAAAGTATTCACAGTTTCACAGATTTTTCTCAAGGAGTTTTACACTGCTTCTATATAGCATGTTGGTTGCTTTACGTGATTTCATGCTACTCAGTTATTATTTACTTTTATTACTCACTGAGTTGGAGTACTCACTTTACTCTCTGCACCTCGCGTGCAGTTGCAGGTATTTATTCACCCGGTAGCTGGTATTGGCTATGTGGAGGCAGAGTTGTAGTGGTTTAGCGAGGTGACTGCCAGTGTTCGCAGCACCACTGTCTTTCTATGTTATTCATTACTCTTGTTTAGTGTATTTCTAGACTGTAAAGTGGAAATTTCATTCTCATAGATGCTCGTGACTTGTGACACCCCAGTTTGGGCTGTGTCGGGATGGTTCCTGCTGTTATTATCGTTAAATTCCGCAATTTATGAGCATTATATTATATGTTATCACTGTTTATGATGATTAACTGTTTAAAAGAGGTGTTCCATTTCGGTCTGGCTGGCCTTGTCTTCACAAGAGGCGCCATCACGACCGGGTTCGGGGATTGGGTCGTGACAAGTTGGTATCAGAGCCTAGGTTACATAGGTCTCACGAGTCATGAGCAGGTTTAGTAGAGTCTCGCGGATCGGTACGGAGACGTCTGTATTTATCCTCGAGATACTGCAGAACCTTTAGGAAAAATTTCATATTCTTGAAATTCTTATCGTGCGTCCTTGAGTCAAATTGAAAAGTAACTCTTGAAATTTCTTCCACGTGTTCATACGCGCGCATGAGCGCTCAATATCAGATGTGCCTTGATGGCTTATGATCCCCCGATCGAGGGGCGAGATGCAATCTCTGTGAGTTTATGTTGGGCCAGTCTGGAGGACTTGAGGCCAGATATTTGCCTATGGCTTGAGCACCGAGGCGCTGATTGTGTGAGCAGGTGTTTTGAACTTATATGTTCAGTATTGTCCCTAATAGTGGGAATGATGGCTGGATAGCTATGAGATGAATATGTTAATTCTACGTGATGTTTCTATATGACCTGGAAGTGTTGAGGAAGATTTGCTGTATGATAGATGGACTACTAAGTGTATGATTTCCATTGTGAGTGGAAGTGTAGTTCCGAGATTATAGGCGTGTGAAGAATCCTTTCAAGTCTCCTAGTTGAGAGTGAAGTAAATTTCATGTCGCGGTATGAGTACAGACTCAAGAAGGTCAAGTGACTGCGTAATGCTTATGTCAGTGGAAAGTGTGCAGAAATGTTATATTGAGGCGAAGCAGGTGGGTTATCTCCTGCGGAGTGTTCTGAAGTGGCGTGATCCTCATGTGTATGTCAGAAGATCTTATGTGTAATTGAAGAATACGTACTAAATTTGGAATTTCGGGTCGCTTAAGAGAGTGGGTTTAACTGTTGCGAGAACGAATGCGAGAGTTGCAGAAGGTTTACATTACTAGACAATATGAGTTTCGCAAACTTATAAATGATTCGAGTTTAATCTCACTATGGTATTGTGGCATCAATAGAGTAAAAGTGTTATGAGTATTGTGTGTTCTGATCTATGGCTTTGAGCCAAGTTGGGGAGCTTGCTATTGGTTAGCTGATTGTACGGTGGTATTGCTATGTTGGTTCCGATTTGAGGCATGTTGGCGAATCAGTTCTGATTGTGGAATTGAGCCGAGGATGGCCCGAGTGAAGGAAAATTTTAATAAAGGTTATATGGTGCTTCGTAGATGTGTGAAAATAATAAGATGTCTTGAGCTGTTGTTGGTAAAGAATGCCTAGCGTATAGAGAAGGAAGATGCTTGTTTGTATTGGGATAAGGTCATATCTTGCGGTGTCAGAGTGCTAATGAGGCACATGTGGTTTTGTTAGTTGAGCGGGCTAAATGCAAGCTGAATAGAGTGAATGGCTTTCGAAAGTGGTTCTAATGTGTTCGAGATTCTACATGTAATAATGGGGTATCTTAAAGTAGCATATGTGATTAGGAACCGAGTCTCCATTGGAAGAGGTCAAGACTTGTGGTATTTTTATGTTAATTATGGGATTCTATATATTAGTATCTGGAAAGTAAAGGTAACGGATTTATATTCGCAGGAAGTTCTCCGGAGTGGAGTATGTTGGAAGGTGGTGTATCTGGAAATAATTGAGAGAGGATTCAGTGGCTTATGAGTCTTAGACAGGGTGGTTTTGCGCGTGGGTCTCGTGCAGTGAGCCTGGGTTGAGGAAATGTGGTGCTACAACAAGAAAAATATCAAGTTTAATATGAATTAGAAGGAAATTTAGATGGATGGAGTAGCTTGATAGTAGACCGGATCGGCATGGTAAGGATACGATTAATTCTTTGTATGTGTTCGAGGTAATGAGTTCGTACAAGTATTTGGCAGCAATGCTCTTGGGATTTGTTGGCTTGCTTAGCTTGGTCGAGTTAGAAGGATTCCATCCTGGCAGTTTAATTTATGCAAACGGAATTGAGAGAGTACTTGTTGATTTCTACCGTGGTTGAAGAGGTACATTTTCTACGAATATGAGAGACATGGGATGTGTAATAATTTTTCTTCTAGATGGGATTAATGGAAGTTCTTGACTGGTGGAGTGCATAGATGTCTGTGTCCCGGAAGGGAGGTAAGGTTTTCATGTACCCTCGGATGGTATGTTATATGCGGTATGTTGTGGAGGACCGAGACTTGCGTGTATTAGGTTACAGTTCAGTTCAGAAAAGAAGCTCATAAAACGCTTAGGCAGTGGGTAGCCTCAGATAATCAAGGAAAATGGTACTGCTATTTGAAAGGGATTTGACGAGAGTATATGTTTCAGAAAAGTGCAATGTGAGCAAATGGATGGAACTTCGGTGGTATTGCGGCACTTTCTTGTTAGATCGACCGGTGATATTCAGGCTGGCTTGGTGACATAGGGAAATTTTAGAGTATCTATCATGGAATTGTTGGGTATTAAGGTGTGGTATGCTTTCAGAATGCGAAATTGGGATCAGGTGCGATGATTCGTGTTCTCTATAGAGCTGGAGACTGAGAGTTCTCATGTACAGGCTATGTCGTGGTTGTGGACTGTATGTATTCGGCACCGTTGAGCGGCAATCGGGATTTGGAGGTTCAGGTGGATCTTTATTTGCTGGTATGTTAGAATTTGGATGTGATGTTGAAATTCAGACTGATTGTCTGAGTATTAGGTGATTCTGAACTATTGCGCTATGGGCTATGCCGGAAATGCCACAGGTTGAGTGGCGAGGTGCATTGGATTATGTTCTAGCAGAATGGCTTATATTTCAAAGACCCAGCGGGCGACGGGGAAGGATTGTTTTTCTTAATTGGGCCTTCGTGATGATTGTCAGTGCAGAGGTTTTTACCATTGGTTCCGTACCAGTGTTAAGGGACTTTTCGGATGCGTTTCTTGTGGCCGGGCATGTCGTCGGGCGAGGTTGTGGATTTCGATATTTATTTGGTGCCAGGCACCGTATCGTACGGTTCCGGCAAGATTTATAGCAGTAGAAGGAGAAGCTTTAGGCTTTCTTGGTAATGAGTTCGCTGGTAGGCCAATCTGGATACGCGTTTAGCTTGAGTTGGCTTAGTTGGCCCCGAATTGTATTGTTGAGGGATAGGTTGATTCGATCGTTATTGAGCTTGTTAGTGATATGAGGAAAGCTATGGGTTGCTTTTTGGTGTAGTGAGACGTCATGATTTGTTGGTTATGGGCACATGTAGTGTGGTTCTACTGCGGAATTCATAGTGAAAGTTGAGCGAGAAGAGTAATTGGGTGTTGAGCGGTAGATGGAGGATTGGTTATGACCTATCGGGTTGCGTGGCATATGTTATTTGTTTCACCGTGGGTGTAATGAATTGTTTTGGTTCTAGACATCAAATTGTGCGTGTTTGGTCAGGAGGGATGAGTGGGTTCATGTATAACAGTGTTTGGATAGGATCGTGCATTGTGGCGAGGCCACGTGGAGATATGACCGTTTGGGGTAGATTCAGATGTTCTATTTCTATGATGTGAGACAGGGTCTCAGCCTTGTGTTGTGACGGTACTGATGATCTTGAAGTACAACTCTTTCGTTTGAGTCATTTTGTGATTTGAGTATGTTCAGACCGTTTCTTATTGGTGCACGTATTATGCAAGTTGTGGCTTAGGCTCGTATTGATGTGTCATGTCACCTGGATGGTGTGTTTGGTCAGGAGGGATCGTTGGGATCATCAATGAATACAAACAGACTCGAATTCAGCATGTTTAAGGGGTTAATATCGAGGTTCGGTTCAAATTTGCTATGGTAACTACCAAAGGGGAAGTGACCTCATGAATGGCTAACCTAAGAAACGGTTTCGGTTTATTGCGTGTTTTGGTATCGTTAGCAGTATATGAAAGTGTTGGAATGAGATTTTAGTCGATAAGAGCTTCTCTATCGGTATTTAGGTGTTGTGTGCAGCTGCTGCGGATAGGGGTTATGGTTGCGAGCATTAGAGCTAGGTGGTTTATCATGTAATGGCACGGAGGTTGCAGGTATGGGTTATTGCAACTGGTTCAGGCTTATTCTGAGTATCTGATAGTGTGTATGGTTTCGGAAGGTGAAATGTGGTTCTATGGTTTACGGACTAGATGGATTGTGAAATTTCAGCTATGTGGTGTTATCGGACCTATGAGAGATAGGGTGACGTGGGATCACCCCGGGTATATTGTTAAGGTTATCCAACTATTGGTTGGCTTCTAGGACAAACTCTGGGTACGTTCGAGGACGAGCGTTTATTTAAGTTGGGGAGGATGTGACGACCCGACCAGTCGTCTCATGAGTTACCACTTTATTTCCCCCATTTCAGCTTCTTTACGCTTCGTTATCCGTGTTTTATAAGATCGAGATGATTAGTTCGAGTTCGGAGAGGATTTGGTAAGAAATGAGACACTTAGTCTCTTTTAAGAAGGCTTAAGTTGGAAAAGTCAACCGGATGTTGACTTATGTGTTAGAGGGTTCGGATGTGAGTTCTGATGGTTCGGTTAGCTTCGGGAGGTGATTTGTGACTTAGGAGAGTGATCGGAAATGGTTTTGGAGGTACGGTGTAGAATTAGGCTTGAATTGGCGAAGTTAGTATTTTGGCAAATTCCGGTTGATAGGTGAGATTTTGATCCGAGGGTCGGAATGGAACTCCTAGAGTTTCTGTAGCTTCGTTATGTCATTTTGGACTTGTCTGCAAAATTTGAGGTCATTCGGACATGGTTTGGTTGGGGTTTTGATCAAAAATGGAATTTGGAAGTTCTTGAGATTCATAGGCTTGAATTCGATGTGATTTGATCATTTTGGTGTTAGTCGAGGTGTTTTGATGATTGGAACGAGGTTGAATATTGTTTAGGATGCGTTGGTGCCTTTGGTTAAGGTCCCGGGGGCCTCGGGTGAGTTTTGAGCAAGTACGGACACCCCGGAACTTAGAAAAATGGAGGGAGCAGCAGTCTTGGCGCGGACCGCGCTCCTTTTCGCGCTGGGCGCGCTGGCCTCGTCAAAGTGGCCGCAGCCGCGGTCGTGAAGACTGCAGGTTGCTGGTCCTACTTTGGAAGCTCATATATATTGATCCACAAGGAATTTTGAGGTGATTAAAACACGAAAGTTGTAGCCCTTCGTATCTAGTTTCCAGAAAGGTAAAGATATCGCAATTTGTACATTTCTAGAGAAAGTTATGGCGAAAATACTAAAGCCTGTCCCTGCAGAGCAAGACCTACGCGGCCGCGTCGTTTTTGTGCGGACCTCGCTGGTTTTGCGTGGACCGCGGTCATTTTTGTGCGGTCAGCGGTGTCAGAATCCGAGGGGTACTCTATAAATACGAGGTTTTGGGTTTTATTTGATATTTTGACCTAGAGAGCTCGGATTTTGGCGATTTTTCGAATGTTTTTCAAGAAATTGGTCGGGGTAAGTGATTCTAACTCAGATTTGGTTAGAGTACATGAATCTATCACTGAATTCATCATTTGATTCGTGATTTGAGATGGAATTTGGGAAGAAAATTGTGGAACCTTTCAAAAATGTAAAATGATGATTTGAAGGACCAAATGGTATCGGAATTGGACAATTTTGGTATGGTTAGACTCGTGAGGGTATGAGGATTCTGAAAATGTAAATTTTACCCGATTCCAAGATATGGGCCCGGGGCTCGGGATTTGCTAATTTCGAGATTTTTGATATTTTTCGAATGTTTTCGCTTGGCCTTTGTTCCCTTAGCATATTGTGACGTATTCGTTCTGATTTTGGATAGATTCGACGCGCGTGGAGGCCAATTCAAGGGGCAAAGGCGTCGTGAGCTAGAGAATTAGCCAGTTCGAGGTGAGTAATGGTTGTAAATGATGTTCTGAGGGTTTGAAACCCCGGATTGCACATCGTAGTGCTATATTGAGGCAAGATACGCGCTGGATGATGAGCGTGGGGTCTTTCACTACTGGGGATTGTGACTTGGTCCATCCCGATTGATGATTTTACTGAATATTTGACTGAAATTCATTTGTTATCATCATGATTTGGGCTGATTTCCATATTTGGGCTTCGTGCCAACTATTTGAACCCTTCGGGGATTTTTATCACTGTTTCCTTACTGCTTGACTTATTATTTGAACTCAGTCCTGTTGATATCTACTTTTTTTAAAAACTCAGCCACTTTTGCTCAGATTTGAAACTTAAATGATATTTCTACATCATGTTTTGGGCTAAGAACTACTGTTTTACTAATGCCCGAGGGGCTTGTGATGATTTTCGGACTGAGTGAGGCCGAGGGCCATATGTGAGGATATGCTGAGTGATATGAGGCCGAGGGTCTGAGATACTTTATATGCCACGAGGTGGATTGAGTGATGTGAGGATATGCTGAGTGATGATGCCACGAGGTGGCTTAATATAGCGCTTTGGCCGTAAGGGGCCCCTCCGGAGTCTGCACACCCACAGTGAGCGCGGGTACCCATGTGATTTGAAATAGTGGTAACAATGACACTGTATGATGCAATTTGATCATGTAACAATGGCTGACCATTATGCTGAGTGATTGATACTATGCCCGAGGGGCTAATATGAGTGATTGTGAGGTTATAGTGGTAACAATGACACTGTATGATGCAATTTGGTCAGGTAATAATGACTGACCAGGAATAACACCGTTCGGTCGGGTAACAATGGCTGACCAGGAACTAATTTGTGCCCGAGGGGCTGGTACTATTCTATATGATTGCCCGAGGGGCGAGGTTTATGTGTTCATTTTGCATACTTACTTGTCTTTTACTTGTTTAACTGTGGTATTTGTGCCCGAGGGGCAGATTTCTGTGCATAGCGGCACCAATTGTTTTTAAATTATTTCACAACTGTTGAAAAGATCATTTTCAAAAGAGGTTTAGAACCGATCCAAGGTATTTTCTTAAGAATTCACAGTTTCACTGATTTTTCTCAAGGAGTTTTACACTGCTTCTATATAGCATGTTGGTTGCTTTACGTGATTTCATGCTTCTCAGTTATTATTTACTTTTATTACTCACTGAGTTGGAGTACTCACTTTACTCCCTGCACCTCGCGTGCAGTTGCATGTATCTATTCACCCGGTAGCTGGTATTGGCTGTGTGGAGGCAGAGTTGTAGTGGTTTAGCGAGGTGACTGCCAGCGTTCGCAGCACCACTGTCTTTCTATGTTATTCATTACTCTTGTTCAGTGTATTTCTAGACTGTAAAGTGGAAATTTCATTCTCATAGATGCTCGTGACTTGTGACACCCCGGTTTGGGCTATGTCGGGATGGTTACTGCTGTTATTATCATTAAATTGCGCAATTTATGAGCATTATATTATATGTTATCACTATTTATGATGATTAACTGTTTAAAAGAGGTGTTCCGTTTTGGTCTGGTTGGCCTTGTCTTCACGAGAGGCGCCATCACGACCGGGTTCGGGGATTGGGTCATGACAAGTTGGTATCAGAGCCTAGGTTACATAGGTCTCACGAGTCATGAGCAGGTTTAGTAGAGTCTCGCGGATCGGTACGGAGACGTCTGTATTTATCTTCGAGAGGCTGCAGAACCTTTATGAAAAATTTCATATTCTTGAAATTCTTATCGTGCGTCCTTGAGTCAAATTGAAAAGTAACTCTTGAAATTCCTTCCACATGTTCATACGCGTGCATGAGCGCTCAGTATCAGATGTGCCTTGATGGCTTGTGATCCCCCGATCGAGGGGCGAGATGCAATCTTTGTGAGTTTATGTTGGGCCAGTCTGGAGGACTTGAGGCAGGATTTTTGCCTATGGCTTGAGCACCGAGGCGCTGATTGTGTGAGCAAGTGTTTTGAACTTATATGTTCAGTATTGTCCCTAATAGTGGGAATGATGGCTGGATAGCTATGTGATGAATATGCTAATTCTACGTGATGTTTCTATATGACCTGGAAGTGTTGTGGAAGATTTGTTGGATGATAGATGGACTACTAAGTGTATGATTTCCATTGTGAGTGGAAGTGTAGTTCCGAGATTATAGGTGTGTGAAGAATCCTTTCTAGTCTCCTAGTTGAGAGTGAAGTAAATTTCATGTCGCGGTATGAGTACAGACTCAAGAAGGTCAAGTGACTGCGTAATGCTTATGTCAGTGGAAAGTGTGCAGAAATGTTGTATTGAGGCGAAGCAGGTGGGTTATCTCCTGCGGAGTGTTCTGAAGTGGCGTGATCCTCATGTGTATGTCAGAAGATCTTATGTGTAATTGAAGAATACGTACTGAATTTGGAATTTCGGGTCGCTTAAGAGAGTGGGTTTAACTGTTGCGAGAACGAATGCGAGAGTTGTAGAAGGTTTACATTACTAGACAATATGAGTTTCGCAAACTTATAAATGATTCGAGTTTAATCTCACTATGGTATTGTGGCATCAATAGAGTAAAAGTGTTATGAGCATTGTGTGTTCTGATCTATGGCTTCGAGCCAAGTTGGGGAGCTTGCTATTGGTTAGCTGATTGTACGGTGGTGTTGCTATGTTGGTTCCGATTTGAGGCATGTTGGCGAATCAGTTCTGATTGTGGAATTGAGCTGAGGATGGCCCGAGTGAAGGAAAATTTTAATAAAGGTTATATGGTGCTTCGTAGATGTGTGAAAATAATAAGATGTCTTGAGCTGTTGTTGGTAAAGAATGCCTAGCGTATAGAGAAGGAAGATGCTTGTTTGTATTGGGATAAGGTCGTATCCTGCGGTGTCAGAGTGCTAATGAGGCACATGTGGTTTTGTTAGTTGAGCGGGCTAAATGCAAGCTGAATAGAGTGAATGGCTTTCGAAAGTGGTTCTAATGTGTTCGAGATTCTACATGTAATAATGGGGTATCTTAAAGTAGCATATGTGATTAGGAACTGAGTCTCCATTGGAAGAGGTCAAGACTTGTGGTATTTTTATGTTAATTATGGGATTCTATATATTAGTATCTGGAAACTAAAGGTAACGGATTTATATTTGCAGGAAGTTCTCCGGAGTGGAGTATGTTGGAATGTGGTGTATCTGGAAATAATTGAGAGAGGATTCAGTGGCTTATGAGTCTTAGACAGGGTAGTTTTGCGCGTGGGTCTCGTGCAGTGAGCCTGGGTTGAGGAAATGTGGTGCTACAGCAAGAAAAATATCAAGTTGAATATGAATCAGAAGGAAATTTAGATAAATGGAGTAGCTTGATAGTAGACCGGATCGGCATGGTAAGGATACGATTAATTCTTTGTATGTGTTCGAGGTAATGAGTTCGTACAAGTATTTGGCAGCAATGCTCTTGGGATTTGTTGGCTTGCTTAGCTTGGTCGAGTTAGAAGGATTCCGTCCTGGCAGTTTAATTTATGCAAACGGAATTGAGAGAGTACTTGTTGATTTCTACCGTGGTTGAAGAGGTACATTTTCTACGAATATGAGAGACATGGGATGTGTAATGATTTTTCTTCTAGATGGGATTAATGGAAGTTCTTGACTGGTGGAGTGCATAGATGTCTGTGGCCCGGAAGGGAGGTAAGGTTTTCATGAACCCTCGGATGGTATGTTATATGCGGTATGTTGTGGAGGACTGAGACTTGCGTGTATTAGGTTACAGTTTAGTTCAGAAAGAAAGCTCATAAAACGCTTAGGCAGTGGGTAGCCTCAGATAATCAAGGAAAATGGTACTTCTATTTGAAAGGGATTTGACGAGAGTATATGTTTCAAAAAAGGGCAATGTGATCAAATGGATGGAACTTTGGTGGTATTGTGGCACTCTCTTGTTAGATCGACCGGTGATATTTAGGCTGGTTTGGTGACACAGGGAAATTTTAGAGTATCTATCATGGAATTGTTGGGTATTAAGGTGTGGTATGCTTTCAGACTGCGAAATTGGGATCAGGTGCGATGATTCGTGTGCTATATGGAGCTGGAGACTGAGAGTTATCATGTACAGGCTATGTCGTGGTTGTGGACTGTATGTATTCGGCATCGTTGAGCGGCAATCGGGATTTGGAGGCTCGGGTGGATCTTTATTTGCTGGTATGTTAGAATTTGGATGTGATGTTGAAATTCAGACTGGTTGTCTGAGTATTAGGTGATTCTGAACTATTGCGCTATGGGCTATGCCGAAAACGCCACGGGTTGAGTGGTGGGGTGCATTGGATTATGTTCTAGCAGAGTGGCTTATATTTCAAAGACCCAGCGGGAGACGGGGAAGGATTGTTTTTCTTAATTGGGCCTTCGTGATGATTGTCAGTGCAGAGGTTTTTACCATTGGTTCCGTACCAGTGTTAAGGGACTTTTCGGATGCATTTCTTGTGGCCTGGCATGTCACCGGGCGAGGTTGTGGATTTCGATATTTATTTGGTGCCAGGCACCGTATCGTACGGCTCCGGCAGGATTTATAGTAGTGGAAGGAGAAGCTTTAGGCTTTCTTGGTAATGAGTTCGCTGGTAGGCCAATCTGGATACCCGTTTAGCTTGAGTTGGCTTAGTTGGCCCTGAATTGTATTATTGATGGATAGGTTGATACGATCGTTATTGAGCTTGTTAGTGATATGAGGAGAGATATACGTTGCTTTTTGGTGTAGTGAGACATCATGATTTGTTGGTTATGGGCACATGTAGTGCGGTTCTACTGGGAATTCATAGTGAAAGTTGAGCGAGAAGAGTAATTGGGTGTTGTGCGGTAGATGGAGGATTGGTTATGACCTATCGGGTTGCGTGGCGTATGTTATTTGTTTTACCGTGGGTGTAATGAATTGCTTTGGTTCCAGACATCAAATTGTGTGTGGCTGTCGGTTTTGAGCATAGTGACATGAGTGGGTTTCATGTGTAACAATGTTTGGATAGGATCGTGCATTGTGGTGAGGCCACGTGGAGATATGACCGTTCGGGGTAGATTCAGGTGTTCTATTTCTATGATGTGAGACAGGGTCTCAGCCTTGTGTTGTGACGGTACAGATGATCTTGAAGTACAACTCTTTCGTTTGAGTCATTTTTTGTGATTTGAGTATGTTCAGACCATTTCTTATTGGTGCGCGTATTATGCAAGTTGTGGCTTAGGCTCGTATTGATGTGTCATGTCACCTGGATGGTGTGTTTGGTCAGGAGGGATCGTTGGGATCATCAATGAATACAAACAGACTCGAATTCAGCATGTTTAAGGGGTTAATATCGAGGTTCGGTTCAAATTTGCTATGGTAACTACCAAAGGGGAAGTGACCTCATGAATGGTTAACCTAAGAAACGGTTTCGGTTTATTGCATGTTTTGGTATCGTTAGCAATATATGAAAGTAGTGGAATGAGATTTTAGTCGATAAGAGCTTCTCTATCGGTATTTAGGTGTTGTGTGCAGCTGCTGCGGATAGGGGTTATGGTTGCGAGCATTAGAGCTAGGTGGTTTATCATGTAATGGCACGGAGGTTGCAGGTATGGGTTATTACAACTGGTTCAGGCTTATTCTGAGTATCTGATCGTGTGTATGGTTTCGGAAGGTGAAATGTGGTTCTATGGTTTACGGACTAGATGGATTGTGAAATTTCAGCTATGTGGTGTTATCGGACCTATGAGAGATAGGGTGACGTGGGATCACCCCGGGTATATTGGTAAGGTTATCCAACTATTGGTTGGCTTCTAGGACAAACACTGGGTACGCTCGAGGACGAGCGTTTATTTAAGTTGGGGAGGATGTGACGACCCGACCAGTCGTCTCATGAGTTACCACTTCATTTCCCCCATTTCAGCTTCTTTACCCTTCGTTATCCGTGTTTTATGGGATCGAGATGATTAGTTCGAGTTCGGAGAGGATTTGGTAAGAAATGAGACACTTAGTCTCTTTTAAGAAGGCTTAAGTTGGAAAAGTCAACCGGATGTTAACTTATGTGTTAGAGGGTTCGGATGTGGGTTCCGATGGTTCGGTTAGCTTCGGGAGGTGATTTGTGACTTAGGAGAGTGATCGGAAGTGGTTTTGGAGGTACGGTGTAGAATTAGGCTTGAATTGGCGAAGTTAGTATTTTGGCAAATTCCGGTTGATAGGTGAGATTTTGATCCGAGGGTCGGAATGGAATTCCGAGAGTTTCTGTAGCTTCGTTATGTCATTTTGGACTTGTCTGCAAAATTTGAGGTCATTCGGACATGGTTTGGTTGGGTTTTTGATCAAAAATGGAATTTGGAAGTTCTTGAGATTCATAGGCTTGAATTCGATGTGATTTGTTGATCTTGGTGTTAGTCGAGGTGTTTTGATGATTGGAACGAGGTTAAATATTGTTTAGGATGCGTTGGTGCTTTTGGTTAAGGTCCCGGGGGCCTCGGGTGTGTTTCGGGTGAGTTTTGAGCAAGTACGGACACCCCGGAACTTAGAAAAATGGAGGGAGCAGCAGTCTTGGCGCGGACCGCGCTCCTTTTCGCGCTGGGCGCGCTGGCCTAGTGCTGGCCTCGTCAAAGTGGCCGCGGCCGCGGTCGTGAAGACTGCAGGTTGCTGGTCCTACTTTGGAAGCTCATATCTTTTGATCCACAAGGAATTTTGAGGTGATTCAAACACGAAAGTTGTAGCCCTTCGTATCTAGTTTCCAGAAAGGTAAAGATATTGCAATTTGTACGTCTGTAGTGAAAGTAATAGCCAAAATACTAAAGCCTGTCCCTGCAGAGCAAGACCTGCGCGGCCGCGTCATTTTTGCGCGGACCGCGGTCATTTTTGTGCGGTCAGCGGTGTCGAAATCCGAGGGGTACTCTATAAATACGAGGTTTTGGGTTTTATTTGATATTTTGACCTAGAGAGCTCGGATTTTGGTGATTTTTCGAAGGTTTTTCAAGAAAGTGGTCGGGGTAAGTGATTCTAACTCAGATTTGGTTAGAGTACATGAATCTATCACTGAATTCATCATTTAATTCGTGATTTGAGATGGAATTTGGAAAGAAAATTGTGGAACCTTTCAAAAATGTAAAATGATGATTTGAAGGACCAAATGGTATCGGAATTGGACAATTTTGGTATGGTTAGACTCGTGAGGGTATGAGGATTCTGAAAATGTAAATTTTACCCGATTCCAAGACGTGGGCCCGGGGCTCGGGTTTTGCTAATTTAGAGATTTTTTATATTTTTCGAATGTTTTCGCTTGGGCTTTGTTCCCTTAGCATATTGTGACGTATTCGTTCTGATTTTAGATAGATTCGACGCGCGTGGAGGCCAATTCAAGGGGCAAAGGCGTCGTGAGCTAGAGAATTAGCCAGTTCGAGGTGAGTAATGGTTGTAAATGATGTTCTAAGGGTTTGAAACCGGGGATTGCACATTGTAGTGCTATATTGAGGCAAGATACACGCTGGATGATGAGCGTGGGGTCTTTCACTACTGGGGATTGTGACTTGGTCCATCCCGATTGATGATTTTACTGAATATTTGACTGAAATTCATTTGTTATCATCATGATTTGGGCTGATTGCCATATTTGGGTTTCGTGCCAACTATTTCAACCCTTCGGGGATTTTTATCACTGTTTCCTTACTGCTTGACTTATTATTTGAACTCAGTCCTATTGATATCTACTTTTTTTACAAACTCAGCAACTTTTACTCAGATTTGAAACTTAAATGATATTTCTACATCATGTTTTGGGCTGAGAACTACTGTTTTAGTAATGCCAGAGGGGCTTGTGATGATTTTCGGACTGAGTGAGGCCGAGGGCCATATGTGAGGATATGCTGAGTGATATGAGGCCGAGGGCCTGAGATACTTTATATGTCACGAGGTGGCTTGAGTGATGTGAGGATATGCTGAGTGATGATGCCACGAGGTGGCTTGATATAGCGCTTGGGCCGTAAGGGGCCCCTCCGAAGTCTGCACATCCACAGTGAGCGTGGGTACCCATGTGAATTGAAATAGTGGTAACAATGACACTGTATGATGCAATTTGGTCAGGTATCAATGGCTGACCATTATGCTGAGTGATTGATACTATGCCTGAGGGGCTAATATGAGTGATTGTAAGGTTACAGTGATAACAATGACACTGTATGATGCAATTTGGTCAGGTAACAATGACTGACCAAGAATAACACCGTGCGGTCAGGTAACAATGGCTGACCAGGAACTAATTTGTGCCCAAGGGGCTGGTACTATTCTATACGATTGCCCGAGGGGCAAGGTTTATGTGTTCATTTTGCATACTTACTTGTTTTTTACTTGTTTAACTGTTGTATTTGTGCCCGAGGGGCGGATTTCTGTGCATAGCGGCACTAATTGTTTTGAAATTATTTCACAACTGTTGAAAAGATCATTTTCAAAAGAGGTTTAGAACCGATCCAAGGTATTTTCTAAAGAATTCACAGTTTCACTGATTTTTCTCAATGAGTTTTACACTGCTTCTATATAGCATGTTGGTTGCTTTACGTGATTTCATGCTTCTCAGTTATTATTTACTTTTATTACTCACTGAGTTGGAGTACTCACTTTACTCCCTGCACCTCGCGTGCAGTTGTAGGTATTTATTCACCCGGTAGCTGGTATTGGCTGTGTGGAGGCAGAGTTGTAGAGGTTTAGCGAGGTGACTGCCAGCGTTCACAGCACCACTGTCTTTCTATGTTATTCATTACTCTTGTTCAGTGTATTTCTGGACTGTAAAGTGGAAATTTCATTCTCGTAGATGCTCGTGACTTGTGACACCCCGGTTTGGGCTGTATCGGGATGGTTCCTACTGTTATTATCGTTAAATTCTGCAATTTATGAGCATTATATTATATGTTATCACAGTTTATGATGATTAACTGTTTAAAAGAGGTGTTCCGTTTTGGTCTGGTTGGCCTTGTCTTCACGAGAGGCGCCATCACGACCGGGTTTGGGGATTGGGTCGTGACAAGTTGGTATCAGAGCCTAGGTTACATAGGTCTCACGAGTCATGAGCAGGTTTAGTAAAGTCTCGCGGATCGGTACAGAGACGTCTGTATTTATCCTCGAGAGGTTGCAGAACCTTTATGAAAAATTTCATATTCTTGAAATTCTTATCGTTCGTCCTTGAGTCAGCTTGAAAAGTAACTCTTGAAATTCCTTCCACGTGTTCGTACGCATGCATGAGCGCTCAGTATCAGATGTGCCTTGATGGCTTGTGATCCCCCGATCGAGGGGCGAGATGCAATCTCTGTGAGTTTATGTTGGGCCAGTGTGAGGACTTGAGGCCGGATTTTTGCCTATGGCTTAAGCACCGAGGCGCTGATTGTGTGAGCAAGTGTTTTGAACTTATATGTTCAGTATTGTCCCTAATAGTGGGAATGACGGCTGGATAGCTATGTGATGAATATGCTAATTCTGCGTGATGTTTCTATATGACCTGGAAGTGTTGAGGAAGATTTGCTGTATGATAGATGGACTACTAAGTGTATGATTTCCATTGTGAGTGGAAGTGTAGTTCCGAGATTATAGGCGTGTGAAGAATCCTTTCAAGACTCCTAGTTGAGAGTGAAGTAAATTTCATGTCGCGGTATGAGTATAGACTCAAGAAGGTCAAGTGACTGCGTAATGCTTATGTCGGTGGAAAGTGTGCAGAAATGTTGTATTGAGGCGAAGCAGGTGGGTTATCTCCTGCGGAGTGTTCTAAAGTGGTGTGATCCTCATGTGTATGTCAGAAGATCTTATGTGTAATTGAAGAATACGTACTGAATTTGGAATTTCGGGTCGCTTAAGAGAGTGGGTTTAACTGTTGTGAGAACGAATGCGAGAGTTGCAGAAGGTTTACATTACTAGACAATATGAGTTTCGCAAACTTATAAATGATTCGAGTTTAATCTCACTATGGTATTGTGGCATCAATAGAGTAAAAGTGTTATGAGTTTTGTGTGTTCTGATCTATGGCTTCGAGCCAAGTTGGGGAGCTTGCTATTGGTTAGCTGATTGTACGGTGGTGTTGCTATGTTGGTTCCGATTTGAGGCATGCTGGCGAATCCGTTTTGATTGTGGAATTGAGCCGAGGATGGCCCGAGTGAAGGAAAATTTTAATAAAGGTTATATGGTGCTTCGTAGATGTGTGAAAATAATAAGATGTCTTGAGTTGTTGTTGGTAAAGAATGCCTAGCGTATAGAGAAGGAAAATGCTTGTTTGCATTGGGATAAGGTCGTATCCTGCGGTGTCAGAGTGCTAATGAGGCACAGGTGGTTTTGTTAGTTGAGCGGGCTAAATGTAAGCTGAATAGAGTGAATGTCTCTCGAAAGTGGTTCTAATGTGTTCGAGATTCTACATGTAATAATGGGGTATCTTAAAGTAGCATATGTGATTAGGAACCGAGTCTCCATTGGAAGAGGTCAAGACTTGTGGTATTTTTATGTTAATTATGGGATTCTATATATTAGTATCTGGAAAGTAAAGGTAACGGATTTAGATTCGCAGGAAGTTCTCCGGAGTGGAGTATGTTGGAATGTGGTGTATCTGGAAATAATTGAGAGAGGATTCAGTGGCTTATGAGTCTTAGACAGGGTGGTTTTGCGCGTGGGTCTCGTGCATTGAGCCTGGGTTGAGGAACTGTGGTGCAACAACAAGAAAAATATCAAGTTGAATATGAATCAGAAGGAAAGTAGATAGATGGAGTAGCTTGATAGTAGACCGGATCGGCATGGTAAGGATATGATTAATTCTTTGTATGTGTTCGAGGTAATGAGTTCGTACAAGTATTTGGCAGCAATGCTCTTGGGATTTGTTGGCTTGCTTAGCTTGGTCGAGTTAGAAGGATTCCGTCCTGGCAGTTTAATTTATGCAAATGGAATTGAGAGAGTACTTGTTGATTTATACCGTGGTTGAAGAGGTACATTTTCTACGAATATGACAGACATGGGATGTGTAATGATTTTTCTACTAGATGGGATTAATGGAAGTTCTTGACTGCTGGAGTGCATAGATGTATGTGGCCCGGAAGGGAGGTAAGGTTTTCATGTATCCTCGGATGGTATGTTATATGCGGTATGTTGTGGAGGACCGAGACTTGCGTGTATTAGGTTACAGTTTAGTTGAGAAAGGAAGCTCATAAAACGCTTAAGCAGTGGGTAGCCTTAGATAATCGAGGAAAATGGTACTGCTGTTTGAAAGGGATTTGACGAGAGTATATGTTTCAGAAAAGGGCAATGTGATCAAATGGATGGCACTTCGGTGGTATTGCGACACTTTCTTGTTAGATCGACTGGTGATATTCGGGCTGGCTTAATGACACAGGAAAATTTTAGAGTATCTATCATGGAATTGTTGGGTATTAAGGTGCGGTATGCTTTCGGACGGCGAAATTGGGATCAGGTGCGATGATTCGTGTGCTATATGGAGCTGGAGACTGAGAGTTCTCATGTACAGGCTATGTCGTGGTTATGGACTGTATGTATTCGGCACCGTTAAGCGGCAATCGGGATTTGGAGGCTCGGGTGGATCTTTATTTGCTGGTATGTTAGATTTTGGATGTGATGTTGAAATTCAGACTGGTTGTCTGAGTATTAGGTGATTCTGAACTATTGCGCTATGGGCTATGCCGGAAATGCCACAGGTTGAGTGGCGAGGTGCATTGGATTATGTTCTAGCAGAATGGCTTATATTTCAAAGACCCAGCGGGCGACTGGGAAGGATTGTTTTTCTTAATTGGGCCTTCGTGATGATTGTCAGTGCAGAGGTTTTTACCATTGGTTCTGTACCGGTGTTAAGGGACTTTTCGGATGCGTTTATTATGGCCGGGCATGTCGCCGGGCGAGGTTGTGGATTTCGATATTTATTTGGTGCCAGGCACCATATCGTACAGCTCCGGCAGGATTTATAGTAGTGGAAGGAGAAGCTTTAGGCTTTCTTGGTAATAAGTTCGCTGGTAGGCCAATCTGGATACGCGTTTAGCTTGAGTTGGCATAGTTGTCCCCGAATTGTATTGTTGAGGGATAGGTTGATTCGATCGTTATTGAGCTTGTTAGTGATATGAGGAGAGCTATGGGTTGCTTTTCGGTGTAGTGAGACGTCATGATTTGTTGGTTATGGGCACATGTAGGGCGGTTCTACTGGGGAATTCTTAGTGAAAGTTGAGCGAGAAGAGTAATTGGGTGTTGAGCGGTAGATGGAGGATTGGTTATGACCTATCGGGTTGCGTGGCGTATGTTATTTGTTTCACCGTGGGTGTAATGAATTGTTTTGGTTCCATACATCAAATTGTGCATGGCTGTCAGTTTTTTGCATAGTGACATGAGTGGGTTTCATGTGTAACAGTGTTTGGATAGGATCGTGCATTGTGGCGAGGCCACGTGGAGATATGATCGTTCGGGGTAGATTCAGGTGTTCTATTTCTATGATGTGAGACGGGGTCTCAGCCTTGTGTTGTGACGGTATAGATGATCTTGAAGTACAACTCTTTCGTTTGAGTCATTTTTTGTGATTTGAGTATGTTCAGACCGTTTCTTATTAGTGCGCGTATTATGCAAGTTGTGTCTTAGGCTCGTATTGATGTGTCATGTCACCTGGATGGTGTGTTTGGTCAGGAGGGATCGTTGGGATCATCAATGAATACAAACAGACTCGAATTCAGCATGTTTAAGGGGTTAATATCGAGGTTCGGTTCAAATTTGCTATGGTAACTACCAAAGGGGAAGTGACCTCATGAATGGTTAACCTGAGAAACGGTTTCGGTTTATTGCGTGTTTCAGTATCGTTAGCAGTATATGAAAGTGTTGGAATGAGATTTCAGTCGATAAGAGTTTCTCTATCGGTATTTTGGTGTTGTGTGCAGCTGATGCGGATAGGGGTTATGGTTGCGAGCATTAGAGTTAGGTTGTTTATCATGTAATGTCACCGAGGTTGCAGGTATAGGTTACAACAGCTGGTTCAGGATTATTCTGAGTATAGATGTGAGGTTCTGATCGTGTGTATGGTTTCGGAAGGTGCAATATGGTTCTATGGTTTACGGACTAGATGGATTGTGAAATTTCAGCTATGTGGTGTTATCGGACCTATGAGAGATAGGGTGACGTGGGATCACCCCGGGTATATGCTTGGTAAGGTTATCCAACTATTGGTTGGCTTCTAGGACAAACTCTGGGTACGCTTGAGGACGAGCGTTTGTTTAAGTTGGGGAGGATGTGACAACCCGATCAGTCGTCTCATGAGTTACCGCTCCATTTCCCCCATTTCATCTTCTTTATGCTTCATTATCTGTGTTTTATGGGATCGAGATGATTAGTTCGAGTTCGGAGAGGATTTGGTAAGAAATGAGACAATTAGTCTCTTTTAAGAAGGCTTAAGTTGGAAAAGTCAACCGGATGTTGACTTATGTGTTAGAGGGTTCGGATGTGAGTTCCGATGGTTCGGTTAGCTTCGGGAGGTGATTTGTGACTTAGGAGAGTGATCGGAAGTGGTTTTGGAGGTACGGTATAGAATTAGGCTTGAATTGGCGAAGTTAGTATTTTGGCGAATTCCGGTTGATAGGTGAGATTTTGATCCGAGGGTCGGAATGGAATTCCGAGAGTTTCTGTAGCTTCGTTATGTCATTTTGGACTTGTCTGCAAAATTTGAGGTCATTCGGACATGGTTTGGTTGGGTTTTTGATCAAAAATGGAATTTGGAAGTTCTTGAGATTCATAGGCTTGAATTCGATGTGATTTGATGATTTTGGTGTTAGTCGAGGTGTTTTGATGATTGGAATGAGGTTGAATAATGTTTAAGATGCGTTGGTGCTTTTGGTTGAGGTCCCGGGGGCCTCAGGTGTTATTCGGGTGAGTTTTGAGCAAGTACGGACACCCCGAAACTTAGAAAAATGGAGGGAGCAGCAGTCTTGGCGCGGACCACGCTCCTTTTCGCGCTGGGCGCGCTGGCCTAGTGTTGGCCGCGTCAAAGTGGTCGCGGCCGCGGTCGTGAAGACTGCAGGTTGCTGGTCCTACTTCGGAAGCTCATATCTTTTTATCCACAAGGAATTTTGAGGTGATTCATACACGAAAGTTGTAGCCCTTCGTGTCTAGTTTCTCGAAAAGTATAGATATCGCAATTTGGACATCTGTAGCGAAAGTTATGGCCAAAATACTAAAGTCTGTCCCTGCAGAGCAAGATCTGCGCGGCCACGGTCGTTTTTGCCCGGACCCCGCTGGTTTTGCACGGACCGCGGTCTTTTTTTTGCGGTCAGCGTTGTCGGAATCCGAGGGGTACTCCATAAATACGAGGTTTTGGGTTTTATTTGATATTTTGACCTAGAGTGCTCGGATTTTGGTGATTTTTCGAAGGTTTTTCAAGAAAGTGGTCGGGGTAAGTGATTCTAACTCAGATTTGGTTAGAGTACATGAATCTATCACTGAATTCATCATTTAATTCGTGATTTGAGATGGAATTTGGAAAGAAAATTGTGGAACCTTTCAAAAATGTAAAATGATGATTTGAAGGACCAAATGGTATCGGAATTGGACAATTTTGGTATGGTTAGACTCGTGAGGGTATGAGGATTCTGAAAATGTAAATTTTACCCGATTCCAAGACGTGGGCCCGGGGCTCGGGTTTTGCTAATTTAGAGATTTTTTATATTTTTCGAATGTTTTCGCTTGGGCTTTGTTCCCTTAGCATATTGTGACGTATTCGTTCTGATTTTAGATAGATTCGACGCGCGTGGAGGCCAATTCAAGGGGCAAAGGCGTCGTGAGCTAGAGAATTAGCCAGTTCGAGGTGAGTAATGGTTGTAAATGATGTTCTAAGGGTTTGAAACCGGGGATTGCACATCGTAGTGCTATATTGAGGCAAGATACACGCTGGATGATGAGCGTGGGGTCTTTCACTACTGGGGATTGTGACTTGGTCCATCCCGATTGATGATTTTACTGAATATTTGACTGAAATTCATTTGTTATCATCATGATTTGGGTTGATTGCCATATTTGGGCTTCGTGCCAACTATTTGAACCCTTCGGGGATTTTTATCACTGTTTCCTTACTGCTTGACTTATTATTTGAACTCAGTCCTGTTGATATCTACTTTTTTTACAAACTCAACCACTTTTACTCAGATTTGAAACTTAAATGATATTTCTACATCATGTTTTGGGCTGAGAACTACTGTTTTACTAATGCCCGAGGGGCTTGTGATGATTTTCGGACTGAGTGAGGTCGAGGGCCATATGTGAGGATATGCTGAGTGATATGAGGCCGAGGGCCTGAGATACTTTATATGCCATGAGGTGGCTTGAGTGATGTGAGGTATGCTGAGTGATGATGCCACGAAGTGGCTTGATGTAGCGCTTGGACGGTAAGGGGCCCCTCCGGAGTCTGCACACCCACAATGAGTGCGGGTACCCATATGATTTGAAACAGTGGTAACAATAATACTGTATGATGCAATTTGGTCAGGTAACAATGGCTGACCATTATGCTGAGTGATTGATACTATGCCCGAGGGGCTAATATGAGTGATTGTGAGGTTACAGTGGTAACAATGACACTGTATGATGCAATTTGGTCAGGTAACAATGACTGACCAGGAATAACACCGTGCGGTCAGGTAACAATGGCTGACCAGGAACTAATTTGTGCCCGAGGGGCTGGTACTATTCTATATGATTGCCCGAGGGGAGAGGTTTATGTGTTCATTTTGCATACTTACTTGTCTTTTACTTGTTTAACTGTGGTATTTGTGCCCGAGGGGCGGATTTCTGTGCATAGCGGCACCAATTATTTTGAAATTATTTCACAACTGTTGAAAAGATCATTTTCAAAAGAAGTTTAGAACCGAGCCAAGGTATTTTCTAAAGAATTCACAGTTTCACTGATTTTTCTCAAGGAGTTTTACACTTCTTCTATATAGCATGTTGGTTGCTTTACGTGATTTCATGCTACTCAGTTATTATTTACTTTTATTACTCACTGAGTTGGAGTATTCACTTTAATCCCTGCACCTCGCGTGTAGTTGCAGGTATTTATTCACCCGGTAGCGGGTATTGGCTGTGTGGAGGCAGAGTTGTAGAGGTTTAGCGAGGTGACTGCCAGCGTTCGCAGCACCACTGTCTTTCTATGCTATTCATTACTCTTGTTCAGTGTATTTCTAGACTGTAAAGTGGAAATTTCATTCTTATAGATGCTCGTAACTTGTGACACCCCAGTTTGGGCTGTGTCGGGATGATTTCTGCTGTTATTATCGTTAAATTCCGCAATTTATGAGCATTATATTATATGTTATCACTATTTATGATGATTAACTATTTAAAAGAGGTATTCCGTTTTGGTCTGGATGGCCTTGTCTTCACGAGAAGCGTCATCATGACCGGGTTTGGGGATTGGGTCGTGACAATGAACGTGTTAGTGGTAGTGAATATATCATACTCACCTCTAGAAGGAGGTTTAAGATGATATAAGAAAATAATGTTATTATTATGGCATGAATGGTCATTGGTCACGTACCTATTGTACACCAAAATATTTTGGCAATGTGATTATTAAAAGACAACAACAATGCAAGAAACATATCTTGCATATAATTTTGACCATGACCATAATGGTATAACTTTCTTCTTGAAAGAGATATATGACAATATGAATGTTGATGAATATGTGGTAGTACAAAATTAATTGAGAGTTCTGGAAGAGCCAATTATACTATTTTGGAGAAACACAATTGATTACCAATAAGGTATTGTGTTGTAGTAAGTCTTAAAGAAACTTATTCAGTTTCTAAAGTATTCGCGAAAGCGGTTGGTTATACTGAGACTATAAATAAAGGAAGATTTAATATCTTCTATTACTACAACTTGTAGCGGGATAATATTTATGTGAAAAGTTACCCATTTTATTCTCTAGTTTGTACTACACAAATAAAAGAATACCACAATAAAGTAGAACTTTATTGATATAAAACCCATATCATAATAAATTTGGAGTTTATTGATATCCAATTGGCATAGCTGGTTTAGCCATATCAATTTAAGTATGATGTGCAAAAATAATAGAGAATTCACATGGGTAAATATTAAAGAACTAGAAAGTTCTTTACGAATTCTCTTATATTGCTTATTCTCATTAATTAATTGACCAACTAAAGTTGGGATTGAATCCCATGAATTCTGGAAATATCAAAGGTGAATATGGGCTTATTCACCTGCCATGTATACCACATAAGATGCATCTATGAGATGGTTACATGTGCGATTATTATTAACCCGCAATATGGTGTTTGCGAGGTAACTTGCTCAATAATTTGATTTAGAGCATAATTCCAAATTTTTTATTCAAGAAGTTCATCTTGATAAGTTGGTTTACATCACAGCTGGTTTAGCAAAATAATTTATTGAGTGCCTCCACTTAATAGCTAAATTGTTGCTGATGAGAACAAAGTTATCTATATCAGTTTGATATAGGTCATATACGAAAATATATTATATTCTCCCCTCACAAGTGGTTCGGGGTTAGGAACCAAATAATTTCATCTTATTATTATTAATGTGCGGTGTATATTTTGATTAACATCATGACACACAAAGATGAGCTTTCAAAGTTGAGGAAGGAAGTTAGTTTTTCTAACACGAGGGGGAGACATGATAAACAGTTGAGAAAAAGTTACTTGGAATTGATTATCATTTGTATATCTAGATCCTCAAATACGATAATATGAACTTGAAGGTCATAAAAGATAATTCATCTACAATATATTGCAAAGTATGCTAGACGCATTTGCTGACCTAAAGAAAGTAACTATATTCTCATTGCAAATGCTCCTATTAAGTCCTAGAAGGACAAAGTCTATGGTACGCTTAAACCATATAGACAAATCGATTTCAAATAAAACTTCTTGATAAAGAAGATGAGCAAATGATCAAAGTGATCATAATAAGGAGGCAAGTGATCTAGAAGATCACATGACATAACACTTCATAAAATCTCATGAGAGATTCAGGTACCTGAAAATATGAATGAAGTGATCTCTATGTTATGTCTTTATGAAAAAATGTTGAAATCGATATAAAATGTTCGTCGATGACATCTATCATAGCGCTAAGTATAGATGAGGATCTTAAGTCTATCGAATATGGACACAAAAATTTTGGCCAAATAGAAGAGACGCAATTCGAATAGAATTGGTTTCATATGAAAGACAAGTATTTGGACCTGCAGTTCAAACACTTGAAAGTATAAAGCCAATGGTGTGTGCAATCACTTTTATTTATCTTATATGTCTAGCATGACATAAAAACTTGATATGCATCTAAAGTCTATTATATGGCTTATATGACTTAACTTATATGACAATCCATGAAGGATTTAAGTCGCTTAAAGCATATACAATTCTTGGTCTTGAAGTACCACATCCTAAGTGCAATTTGTGCACATATGTATCTTGCTATAACTATAAGCATGATAATGTGATAGCGAGAATACCTCTATGGAGATATCGAAAAGGCCATTCTACGGAAGTTTATGAAGACATTACATCTCTATCAAGAATGATGATTTCAAGATGCAATATATTCATTCAAGTTAATATGGATGATTTATTTATCAAATCTCTACCAACGATCTCTTGAAGATGGTGCACAAGATTGGAATGTGAAGACTCAAGGATGTAAATTGATGCTCTCATCAGGAGAGTTAATGCGCGTTGCACTCTTACCTTACAAGGTTTTGTCCCACTGGGTTTTCCTTGCAAGGTTTTTAATGAAGCAACCAAAAGGCGTATTGTTAGATATGTGTACTCTTTTTCCTTCTCTAGAATTTTTTTCCACTGGGTTTTATTTTAGTTAAGTTTTTAACGAGGCACATTATCTGTTAAATAGACATTCAAGGGGGGGTGTTATAGATAGAATTCTATTTAAGGTGAATGTCTATATTTAGAGAGATTCTAGGGTTTATTGCTTGGTGGCTAAGCCAATCTCTCCCTATAAATAGAGGGTTCTATTCCATTGTAATTCATCCCAATATCAATAAGAATTCTCTTTCTGCTTTTCTCTGCAATACTATTCTTCTTCTTTTATTGTTTCATAACAATTATATAATTTTTCATATCAAAGTCCTCAATATTAGGAAAATAATTAAATGATTGTCTCTAAATATTAGAAAAATAATTATATGACTATTCCTACATATTAGGCTAATCATTAAATGATTGTCCCTAAGTATTAGAAAAATAATTAAATGACAATTCATATATATTAGGAAAATAACTAAAATAATTACTTTGTCCAATATAAATATATTCTTAAAGGGTATAAAAGGCGAATGACATTTCAGGTTGTCACGACCCAAAATCCACTAAGAGTCGTGATGGCGCCAGATACCGATGTCAAGCAAGCCAACCAAAATACTTAATTAAATTCCAACTTTAGTATTTGTTAAAATCATTTTCTTTATACATTAAATAATAAATAATAAAATTTACAGAAATAACCATGAAATCTTTAATAAACTTAATATTGAATAATCCCAAAATCATCCCAGAACCCGGTGTCACAAGTGCATGAGCTATCTCTAGGAAACAATATAATACAGCATCCGTCCGGAATACAAATTGGACAGAAAGTAAATACAGTAATTTGAAAGAGACTCTGCTGGCTGCGGGTCGTCTCGAGAAGTGCAGCTCATCTAAGTCTTCGTATCAACCATGCTGCTACGCCCACTAGGCCACTAGAGATGTATGTGCCTGTGCAACAAAAATGCACAGCAAGTGTAGTATGAGTACGAAAACAACGTGTACCCAATGAGTATCCCGTCTAATCTCGAAGAAGTAGAGACGAAAGGTCGACTTCGACACTTACTAGTGGTCCAATAATAATATTTGTGAAAATGGGAGGAGATCATGAATTTTATAAAGTAATTATAAACTCATAAAGCCGGAAAGCAGGTAAACAACTTCTCAAATAATAAAGGATTTCCAAAGATTTACTTTTCATCATCTTTATCAATTTATCTCTGGCTAGGAAGGGCAATTATCAACACAATAAAATTCTCAGGTAAGCAACATAAGCATGCGCATATCATTCCAAGGTCGTACGGTCCGATCCAACATAAATGTAAAATATGCATTGCCGAGGGTCGAACGGCGCGAACCATAGATGCATCTATTACCCCGCTCGCGAATCATACATGTGACACGGTCAAATTTAAATAAACAATCACCCTGCTCGCGAATCATACATGTGACGCAGGTACACATAGAAATACATGCTCAAACAGCCAACTAAGAAGTTATCGGGGAATGTTTATCCAAATAAAAGCCAATTCTCTTTTAGCGATTTAAGAAAATGAAGTTTAATCCTTTTAGAAATTCATTTACCGATTCGATAGGATTTAAGCAATTCAACTGCCAACAAGATTACAGATATTCCAAGTATAGCATGCTTTTGGGTCCTAGACTACCCGGACTTATATATAATAGTAGCTACGCACGGACTCTCGTCACTTCGTGCGTATGTAGCCCCCACAAATAGAAGCACATAACCAATTATTTCACCTATGTGGTCAATTCCCTCTTACAAGGTTAGAAAGGAGACTCACCTCGCTCCGAAGATCCATAACCGGCATTCCACGCCCTTCCGAAGACTTGAATCGATGCTAAATGCTCCAAAACTAGCCAATAATTATGCAAATCCATTAATATATGTTCAATTACTCATTACAATCTAATTTATAATAATTTCTAACCCCAATCGAAAAGTTAACAAAAACGGCCTTGGGCCCACGTGCCCTGATTCCGAAATTTTTTGAAGATAAAGTTACCCATGAACTCACGAACTCAAATATATGATTTTCTCTTAATCCATGCCCAAAATCGTAGTAAAAATTTAAAATATAAATTTCTAGGTCTCCCACCAAAAACCCACAGTTTCTACCAAATTTTCATGCTCAAATCCGTATATAATCCAAGTATTAACTCAAAACTAGTAGAATCCACTTACCTCATGCTTGGTGGTGAAAATGACACCTCAAAGTCGCTCCAAGATCGGCTCCAATGGAAGAAATGGGGTTGAAATGAACCTAACTCCCGATTTAAAAGAACTCACTGCCTCCAGCATTTCCGCACCTATGATCACTTGACCGCTTCTGTGGTACCGCAGGTGCGTCCTACACACCGCTTCTGCGGTCTATCACCAAACTCCTCACTCCGCTTCTGCGCTCCTCCAGCCGCAGGTGCGGTCCCTGCTTCTATGGCAAGATGACCGCATCTGCGGTCCCAGCCTAACCAATCCAGTTTCGTTTCTATGACGCAAGGGCCGCTTCTGCGGCTCCGCACCTGCGGCCCAAGCCTCGCAGGTGCGGTTAAACCAGAAGGCAACTGCTTCAGACCTTCTCCAACTTTCATTTTCAATACGTTAACTACTCGAAATTCACCCAAGGCCCCCGGGGCCCCATCTAATCACACCAACCAGTCCCATAACTTAACATGGACCTGCTCGAGGCCTCAGCTCACATCAAACAACATCGAAATCATGAATCGCAACCCGATTCAAGCTTAATGAACTTAGAACTTCAAACTTCTATACTCGATGCCGAAACCTATCAAATCACGTCCGATTGACCTCAAATTTTGCACACAAGTCACATTCAATATTACGGACCTACCACAACTTCCGGAATCGGAATCCGACCCCGATATCAAAAAGTAAACTATCAATCAAACTTCCCAAAAACCTTCAAATTTCTATCTTTAGTCAAATGACTCCAAAAGGACCTATGGACCTCCGAATCCACTTCCGATCGCGCTCCCAATACCAGAACTACCGTACGGAGTTATTCCCAGACTCAGAATCTCAAACGAACATTGATAACACTGAAATGTACTTTAACCCAAACTTATGAGATTCTTCCAAAAATGCTAATTTCCACAATAGGCGCCAAAACATTCTCGGGTCTTCCAAAACCCAGTCCGAACATACGCCCAAGTCCGAAATTATTATACGAACCTGTTGGAACCTTCGAATCCCGATTCCGATGTCGTTTACTCAAAAATTCAACTTTAGTAAATTCTTTCAACTTAAAACTTCCGAAATGAGAATTCTTTTTACAAATCAACTATGAATTCCACGGAATTCAATTCCGACCATGCGTACAAGTCATAATACCTGAAGTGAAACTGCTCGTGACCTCAAACTGCTGAACGACTCCTAGAGCTCAAAACGACCAGCCAGGTCGTTACACAGGTAAAGGCCTTCATACTTTTAATATAGTACTAGTTTCTATGTACGTGCGTTGCACGTAAATATTTATTCAAAATTTTTATGTGAAAGAACAACTAACTAAATTTAGTAATAAATTATTTACAAGATGATATGATCATTGTAAAGTAATTAACATGATAAAAATACAACAATCATTTAAATGCTAAACATTACAATATTACATTCAGTGTGGTAGTATCATATCTAAGACTTGGCCGTTTTTGGTGTCATGTTTCCTTCTATAACTTTGGCTTCTCCATCTCAAAAGTAGAACACATAGTTGTCCACGCATCTTTGAATCACCTCCAAAAAGTATTACTTTTTCACTATTGTACTTTGACATATTTGTGAGGGTTGTCTCAATTATTTATAAAGTATGTCAAATTAAAATTATGTCGGATATAACCCGAGTAAAATTATTACTACTTTATCATATTTAAAGCAATAAAATATTAATCATACGCGTGTTTTGATAAATTAAGTCCATGATTAATTATGATTTTAGAGAAATATATATGTAACCGCTCCCAAAAATAGCAAATAAATATTTATATATTTATATATATATAATATTTTTATATACTTTTAAGCTAGCTAATACCTTATTTTATGCAAACATCCGATTTGTTTGGACAGTTCAAGTTGATTTTCATATTCTATATGAATATTGTAATGTATTTTTGCTTCTGTTACAGAGCCGGTCCAATCATTGTGTTCCACTTACTTTAGATTGTTTTTAACCAATCATCACACATAATACATTAATAATATTATTCTAAAGTATTTTGCTTTTTATTTGAATATAAATTGATGTAAATCTTGAATTGGAGACAATTCATGGCATATGAGCATCTAATAAAAATAAATTAATCAAAAGAAACAATTTATTAAACTTCGATATATAGAAGACTTTGATGAACTTGTTCTAGGAAACCTAATCTAACATCAAGCGATTTTTTTTGAGAAATTTGTAAAGGAATCAATTACTTATACTGAAGTAAAAATAAATAAATTAAAAAGCACAATCTCATCTGTATTATTAGAACCACTTTATTATCATGTAAAAGAAAAATATATTCATATAGACTTGCCTCTATTTTTTAATCCTTTAAAATTAGATTTTATATTTTAAAACATTATCATTTAATTATTTTCTTATTATTTAATATTTTAAAAATTAACTCAATTTATTTGAAATACGTAGTAACTCCTAATATTTAGGTAAAAGATACTAACTTAACTTAGTTTTAGCTTTATATGAACTAAATATAAATTAGGACCTTAAAGGATAATAAGAATTTTTAACTTTGTTTAAAATATTATTGATGTGTTTAGAACGTAGTACTAATTCTTCTTTTAGTACGTGCCTTTTCTTCTAGTATGTTCCTTGTCATAAAAGATTTATAATTAGGAACAATAATTCCTTAAAAGAAAATTATGGATATACTTTTCTAATTCAAGTAGGATCAACGTTGTAGGGTCGGGCATATGTATTGTTTAAACCGAAAAAGAATTTCATCCTCATGTAATTTATCATTAGATCTTTAAATTATACAGATATTTAAGGGCATAAAAGTCAATCAATATTTTAGGAATATTTTAGTCGTTCAACATTTAGCATAAATTATTCGTGCTTTTATATTAACTAGTCTTATGGTACGCGCAAACTAAATTGGTGATTGAGTAGATAGGTCTTAAATATTTAAAAAATTGATATGAAAGATATTATAGTTAAATTGAATAATTATAATAAGAAAGGATTAATTAAGAAACTATTGGCTAAGATAGAAAAGCTAATATCGGTCACAAAATTACATAATGTTACTATGTTTGACCCCAAAAAACATATATTGATACGACCTTTTATTATAGCATTCCATAAGATTTTGTTTTTTGAATCCTATGACATATAAAAGAATTATTTTTTATCAAACCTTTTAAAGGTTTTGTTTTTCTAGAATGTCTAATAAGGCATTACAAACTCCAAATAATTAGTTCGTCCATAACTTGAATTTCCTTTTTTTTTTTTTGTTTCTTAGGATAATTTTGGGTTTTATGATGTCCATAAAGAATAAAGTTTTTCTGGGGCTATAGTTTCTTTATCTATCTTTGTTTATAAGATAAAACTTTTATCGATCCTAAATTTTAGCAATTCTTATATATTCTAAATAAGTAAATTTTAATAGCCAAAATTTTAGTTGATTTTAAAGTCCTAATAAAAATATAAAATGACTATTTTGTTTAGTGTGAACTCTATTTTTAAAGGACGGAAAAGGCGAATGACATTTCGTTAAGAGCTTTCGTGCCTAGACGGGATAGTTTTAGAGTACGCGCGTTGCTCGTGAATCCTTATCGATGGGAATAAATTTTAAAAAATTATATTAATAATATTATTTGACTTCCTATATTACTTAAATAAGCATAGTTTAAAAAAAATATGTAGAAAATTATAATTTAAACGATCTTATAAATTAGAGTACAATTTACTGCTAATTTCAATAAATAAATCTAAGTATCTTATCTATGCTTCACTTGTCAAATATTGTAATTGGGTTTGTGATTTAATATGGCCATATATTACAATATGTAAATAAAAAATCAAAGTATGTTATATATTATTACTATGAATTATTATTATTTTTAAACGTAAGCATTCCGTTTATTTAAAGATATTTTCTTACTCGTCCTAATGTGCTTATGATAGTTTACAATAGTAACTTTTAGTGTTTAGAAATTTAAGAAATAAATTTATATAACTTAAATATTAGGAGTTTCTACATAGTTCAAATAAGAAAATATTTAAAACCAAATTTTTAATGTATTTCACTTAAATATTAGAAAAAACTAATTTACACTTTTATCCAATATGAAATTATTTTTTAAAGTATAAAAAGGCGAACAACCTTCTGTTAAGTGAGTTTGTGCTTTTATTATAGTATATAATATATGGATAGCTATAGGTATAAATAATTTGTATAAGATAAAAGTTTAATTGATTTTGATTAAGTTTTAATTGATATCAAAATCCTAAATATAAGGTCTTAGTTCAAATAAAGAGGATAAATTTAATAAATAAAATTTTAGTTGATCTCAAGATACTAAATATAGGGAAAAACATTAAAAAAAATTATACTTAATTTTCAAACACTTTACGCCCAAGAAGTCTTTCTACGTGTAGTTAATGTTTAGCCTAAATATTTTTATAATTTTGGTACGACTAATTATAAATATGTTACATACTTTAATTAGGAAAAGAATTTATGTACGGTAAATCTTAATCGATTTTAATGTCCTAAATATTAGGACTCTATAAATATTTCAAAAAAAAATGAAGGAAAAATATTTTATTATAAATCTCTGATAGATCTCTATACTTCTTTATTACCTCCACACATAAAATAAGCTATCAATACCCGTATTTATAATAGAATGAAACCTATTTCAACTAGAAACAGGAAAGTCTATTCCTACATTTATTTTAACTGCAAATCTTATTTAGACATGAATTAAATAAACCAAATCCTAAATAACTAAGATTTACTACTACAACTTTGAATTAGTTTTTCAACATTCTCCCGTAATTCAAAGTTGTATATGTCTGACTTGTCGTTGTATGTTGATGCACTTTGTCACCAACACCCAATTTTGTTGAAGCACATGTCTTCAACTCACGTTGATATACTTTATCACCAACCGTTGATGCACTTTGTCACCAACAACCAATTTTGTTGAAGCCCCTGTCTCCAACTCACGTTGATGCACTTTGTCACCAACCATTGATGTACTTTGTCATCAACACCCAATTTTGTTGAAGCCCCTGTCTCCAACTCACGTTGATGCACTTTGTCACCAACTGTTGATGCACTTTGTCATCAACACCCAATTTTGTTGAAACACATAATCAATTTTCAACTTTTTTAAACCTCTCTCCAACTTTTAGAGAAGAGTTTCTTCAACTTGTGCCATGTTTTGTAACACCCCGCATTCGGATTAGGTATGAATGAGTTAAAGGAGTAGTAAGGTTATATTTTGGACATATGAAGTCCTATCGGGATAATTATGGGTGAAAATAGTTGTTTAAAAATCAAGATGGAAAGTGAGGTGCATAAGATTTGACAAAATCGACTAAGTTTGCAAAATGTCTGTGTTCCAGCAGGCTTTAGTGAAAATGTGTGATGAATTTGGGAAACCTCAAATCATGAAAGTTGTAGGCCTTTGAAATAGCTTTCCAACGATATATTTTGGAGCCAAACCTGAGCACTGTGCAAAGAGTTATGCCCGTTTTACAGAATGGTGTGCGACCATCGCGGTCCTGCCGCGTTTTTACCGTGACCGCGGTGGTGAGGCAGTGTCCCAGCAATTTACCGTGGTCGCGCCAACTGGGACGCGGTGGACGACTTGGGAAGTCATTTTTTAGCCCTATTTTGTCCCCCACAGCCCCAAAACATAAAAACTTGCTCTAAAAAGGAAAACTCTCAAAAACCTAACTCTTTAAGGGTCCCTCCACCATCCAAGGTAAGTTTTAATGGTGATTCTAAGTTAATTTCAATTTTCCAACATCTTATTAACATGGGTAAATCCTCCATATCATTAGATATTTGATTGGGACATCGTTACTGAGAGAAGAAACCCTAGAACTCGAATTCAAGAAGATTGAACGTCAAAAAGGTAATATCTTCACCCTCTAATTGATTCTATCATTGAATTAATGATTATAGAATCTAGTTCATGAGATATGAGTTGATGAGTTTGATAGAAAAGCATGAGCGGTTATAGGTTTGGGCTATTGATTGTTGATTGTTGGTTAAGGGTGTTGTTTGCCTTATGGGTGATAAAGAATGATGTTGATCATAACCATTTGAGACTTTAGAATCTATCTAGAAGCAAGAAAATGGGTTATTGGGTGTAAAAATACTATTAATAAGGACTATGAAGCTTTATGCCACCAAATGTTTGAGAGAATGCCTAAGTAACCAAAACATGAGTATTATTGCTAATATGGAATCCCTTTAACTTGTATTAATATAGATTAGAGTTGAAAGAGTTGCCGAATGTTGTATTACGCTCAAGAGCAGAAATTTAAGGTATGTGAGGCTAACTGTCTATGTTTGGGAATTTTAATGATTCTCCTTATACTACGTTTCTTTTACGACGTTACTAATTGCCTCAGAAATATAATTTAGCCTAGTCTCTTGAATAGTTGTAGAACTTCTATTCTTTAGCTTTATAACTCGTTCATGAGTTTCATTCTGAATGTTGTGAGCTCAGTGCGTATTCAATATTGATTTGGGTTTGATGACCCCAAGTCTTAGTATAGATTACTCAGTATGCCATAAACAGTTGAAGTCTCAGTGTTCATAATCAGTTCAAGAATACATGTCTCAGTCTAGTCCTATTTAGTATTCCAGTATTATCTAACTCAGTGTGATCCAGTATTTCAGTATCATGTAACTTAGTGTGATTCAGCATTTCACTATCATCTATTGTAGTATGATTCTTAGTTCCTTATTTAAATCCCTGAATGTTGAACACTTGTATTTGGGCATGAGGCCGTAGTTTATGCTTTATGCATTTTGGACCTGAGGTTGCAGTTATGTATACGTATACTTGGGCTCGAGGCCGCAGTTTGTGCACATATATATATTGGGGCTGAGGCTGCAGTTTAATATTCAGATAAACAGGTTGTTCATCATTCAGAAGAGGGAGTATTCATATCCTTACTTCCTTTCAATTCAATTATTAGTTACCGTTCAGTTATCAGTTATTATATCATTTACCAGTTATCAATTTAGTTATCAGTTATCAGTTATTAATTCAGTTACCAGTTACCAGTTACCAGTTACCAGTTATCATTTATCAGTTATCAGTTATCAGTTATCAGTTATAAGTTATCAGTTATCCTTTCAGTTTCAGTTTCAATAGTTATTATTTCAGTTATCAATTATAAATTCTCAATTATTAGCTTAGTTTTAGTTTCAGCATTTATAATTCTTTCTTTCAGTTGCTTTGCATACCAGTACAATTCAAATGTACTGACGTCACTTTTGCCCGGGTCCTGCATCTCACAATGCAGGTAATGATTTACAGGTTGATGATTCCGAGTGCTAGGATTCTCGTACCAGCTATTTGGTGATCCCTAGTTCTTTCGGGGCATTATTATTACTATAGTCTTCAGTATTTTTAGATAGTCAGTATTTACAGTACTTCATTAGAGGCTTCATAGACTAGAGTAACAGTTAGACAGAGTCATAGGCTTTTCACATTAAGCTATGTTGGCTACAAACATATTTCAGAAATATAATAGTATTTCCGCACTTTGATTTATATCATTCAGACTTTCAGTATATCAGCATGTGTTAGTTTATCTTCCGCATTTAGTATGTTATGATATCACATGTTGATTCAGCCAGCCAGTTGGTTCGCTCGGTCACATGTAGTCAGGCACCGAGTGTCGTGTTACGTCCAGGCCCAGGTTCGAGGCGTGACAAAGCATGGTATCAGAGCACTAGGTTCAAGAGTCCTAGGATGTCTATAAAACCGTGTCCAGTGGAGTTTCCTTTATATGTATGTGCCGGCCACTCATATAAACGGTTAACTACCAAGACATCCAGGATTGTCTCACTTCTTTCTACTTTAGATCGTGCCATGAAGCTTATAGCAAAAGGTAACCTTCTCTTCCTATCGAATTCCAAATGTATTGGATTCCCAAGTGACGCGCAGGAGAAACGTAAGGTCCTAAAGAGGATAATTGCCCATTAGGGTATAATCATGGAGTACAGGTTGGTAAATATGAGACTTTAGAGGATGATAAAAGTAGGATGCAATGGATAGTATTACAGATTAAAGCATAACCTTATTAGAAAGTACAAAAGGAGTTATCATATCTTATGGTTATCAGTTTATCTCAGTTACCAGTTATACAGCCTTTCAGTTAGCAAGTTTATAGTTATTCAGTACGACAATATTCAATTATATGTTTACCAAATATCCAATTTTCAGTGTATCAAAATTCTAGGTGACTTGTGAGTATGCAGTGATGTATATGGGTTCTCAAAGAAAATGTAAGTAATAGTGATTATAGAGAAACCTTCGCATATTTTAAGTCTGGATTAAGACCCAAGACTCATCGGACGGTACATGAAGTGATTTATCTGATGATGGTATACTCTGAAGGACAAGTTTGTGTATGGTAGTGTATTTATATGTGTTTTACCTCATTAAACAATCTCATTTCTAATTCTTGGAAATAAAGCCACAAGTTGGATGATGATAGTTCAGATATCAGACCCAAACGTTGTCACTATAGTTTTGGACAGAAAAGAGCCTAATGGTAAGATACCTAGGAGTCAGAAACATTTGTTATTACCAAAGATGTGATTTCATACAACTCATGCAAATGACTAGAAGATATGATGTATGCAATGAGGACGAAGAGTAGCCAATAGTGAATTTTAGGAACGATTTTAAGTTGTTTAGATTTATTCAAATCAGAATTAGAAAGTACCACGTTAGTGAATTGCTATAAGAAAAAGCTATTATTGTGAGATCAAGGATATGACAATTCCCTTTAAGTTATATGACTAAGTGTTTACCCCAAATGTTTATAATCTGATATGATTTTGAAGTGTATAGAAAGTTTGGGGTTAGATATTCTAATTTTGTTTAAGACAAATAAAATTTCCCTAGGTGTGATCCATGTATATAGTTCAAAAAGAATAATAGTGTACGACAAAAGAATATAATCAGATGATGGGGGGAAGTTAGTAGTAACCTTATGCTTCACTTTAGTTATTCAAAGAAGGAGAAGAAAATATGATACTAGCAGGTGGTTAGTGAAAAGATAGTAAGTAAGTTTTGAGTAGATACAGTGAATTAGCAATTTTAGCAGAGATAGTAGAGGTAAGATTTGATCCATTTAGCCAGGTTATCTCTAGTGAGTGGATGGCAGTTTGAAATACATGTGTTAGAACCCAAAGAGTTTAAGTTAAACCCGAAGTACAGTGGCAGTGGAAAAAAATCAGCTAGCAGTGAGAGAGCAAACTATAGAAGAATACCCTTTAAGAGTTATCGAAAATGGGGTTCCCCAAGATTAGCAGTGTGGGCAGAATTAAATTATTACGATTTTGTATAATAGTTATGAAGACATAAGCTTTCCGTTTATGCAAATAATTTAGTTTTTTTCCTAGTAAGAAATATTTCTCAGAGGCAAGTTGGAGATGAGTCGTCATTAACGTAAAGTGCAAAGAGTTGCAAAAGATAAGAAAGTTGTTAGAAACCCAAAAAAAAGGGAAGGATCCGCAAGTATAAGACATTTGGTCTAAGGGGTGATGTGAAAACCATCAGTAAGTCCAGAAGGAAAATTGAAACTCGAATAGTAGCATGGGATATGAAAAAGAAAAATCAGTTCGATAATGAAGGGAAAATGTATAATTACCACACGGATTATGTCTAGCATGTGTAAGAAAAACAAAGTGAGTACAATGATCACCAAGTTTAGTTATTGATGATAAAGTGATCATAGAAAAGCTATAAAATCATGCCCAGTTATGTAACACGAGGGTAGTGCCACTGCATGAGACTCTAGTCTTCGGAGTACTGGTTAAAGACTTAGCTCACAACAATTCTATAAGTGTTTTCAGGAAGTTCTTAAGAAGATAAAGTGTGGGAAGCATAACTCATGATTGAGGTAGATAAGAGAACTCTGGTAAAAGAAGTTCACTAGCCAAGATAGGAGTCCGAATTCGAACTCTAAAGATGACGGCGTTGTTGTCTAGAGCAGGACTTGTTCCCCCTTAGTAGCCATTGAGAAGGAGAAACAATTTGATGATCCCTATGTGTTGCAGTTGAAAGAGGAGATTCACAAGTATAAGATGATGGCTTTTGAATAAGGGGGAGATGATAGTGCTTTGAGGTACCACGACAGATTGTGTGTTCCAGACATAGATGAACTTAAAGAGGGAAGATCATGCTAGAAACCCAGAATTTCAGGTATTCTATTTACTCAGGTACCACAAATATGTATCATGGTCTTAAGGAGATTTATTGGTGGAACGACATGAAAAAGAACATTGCAAACTTTATGGAAAAGTATCCAAATTATCAGTAAGTGAAAGTCGAGCAGCAGAAAGCCCAGTGTTTTATCACAGAATACACATATTTTGAATGGAGATGGTAAATATGGGCCTTATAATAGGATTATCTTGCTTATTTTGAAAGCATGATTTTTATGACCGAAGGTGTAGATCACCAATTGGTTGGTCCAAAGTTGGTGAAAGGGAGTTGATAGGACCAAATTTGGTCTGTCAGACTATAGAGAAAGTTTAAGTTGATTCAAGAGCATTTGAAGACGACTCAGGCCGCCAAAAGTCCTATTCGAATGTGCGCCATAGAGACCTAGAGTTTCAAGTTGATGATTGGTTGTTTCTGAAAGTTTTGCCTGTGAAAGGCGCTATGAGATTTGAAAAGAAGGGGAAGCATAGTCCCTGCTATGTTGGGCCATATAGAATCTTGTGAAGGATCGGTCAATTAGCTTATGAGTTGGAGTTACTACCAGAGTTAGCGGTGGTACAACCAGTATTTCACGTGTCATGTTATAACATTCAAGTTTCTAGCACTCAAATACTTATATCAGTTCAGTACTCAAATACTCATGCCAGTTCAATACTCATATACTCATGTTAGTTCAGTACTTAGACACTTATGTCAGTTCAGTACTCAGATACTCATGTCAGTTCAGTACTCAAGTACTCATGTCGGCTCAATACTCAACTACTCATGTTAGTCCAATAGTTAGACATTCATGCTAGCTTAGTACTCTGATATTGATGTTAGTTCAATACTCGAATATTCATGCCAGTTTAATATTCATATATCCATGTTAGTTCAGTATTTACGTATCCATGGCAGACCAATATTCAGTCAATGTGGTGGTCATTCAGTTCACTATCTCAAAAGTTCAGTAGTCATGTATTCATTGAGCTTAGTATGCAAGTGTTTATGAAAGTTCATGTTTCCACCAGACCCGTTTAAGGTCTGGAGTTAGCAGAAGTTACAGTAAGGACAATCATTTGAGGATGAATGATCCCAAGGGGAAGATAATGTAACACCCCACACATTCGGATTAGGTATGAATGAGTTAAAGGAGTAGTAAGGTTATATTTTGGACATATGAAGTCCTATAGGGATGATTATGGGTGAAAATAGTTGTTTAAAAATCAAGATGGAAAGTGAGGTGCATAAGATTTGACAAAATCGACTAAGTTTGCAGAAGGTCCGTGTTCCAGAAGGTTTTAGTGAAAATGTGTAAAGAATATGGGAAAACTCAAAGCATGAAAGTTGTAGGCCTTTAAATAGCTTTCCAACGATATATTGTGGAGCCCAAACAGAGCTCTGTGCAAAACGTTATGCCCGTTTTATAGAATGGTGTGCGACCACCGCGGTCCTGCCGCGTTTTTACCACGACCGCGGTGGTGAGGCAGTGTCCCAGTGATTTACCGTGGTCGCGCCAACTGGGACACGATGGACGACTTGGGGAGTCATTTTTTAGCCCTATTTCGTCCCCCACAATCCCAAAACATAAAAACTTGCTCTAGAAAGGAAAACTCTTAAAAACCTAACTCTTTAAGGGTCCCTCCACCATCCAAGGTAAGTTCTAATGGTGATTCTAAGTTAATTTTAATTTTCCAACATCTTATTAACATGGGTAAACCCTCCATATCATTAGATATTCGATTGGGACATCGTTATTGAGAGAAGATACCCTAGAACTCGAATTCAAGAAGATTGAACGTCAAAAAGGTAATATCTTCACCCTCTAATTGATTCTATCATTGAATTAACGATTATAGAATCTAGTTCATGAGATATGAGTTGATGGGTTTGATAAAAAAGCATGAACGGTTATAGGTTTGGGTTATTGATTGTTGATTATTGGTTAAGGGTGTTGTTTGCCTTATGGGTGATAAAGAATAATGTTGATTATAACCATTTGAGACTTTAGAATCTATCTAGAGAATGGGTTATTGGGTGTAGAAATACCATTAATAAGAACTATGAAGCTTTATGCCACCAAATGTTTGAGAGAATGCCTAAGTAACCAAAACATGAGTATTATTGCTAATATGGAATCCCTTTGACTTGTATTGAAATAGATTAAAATTGAAAGAGTTGACGAATATTGTATTACGCTCAAGAGCAAGAATTTAAGGTATGTGAGGCTAACTCTCTATGTTTGGGAATTTTAATGATTCTCCCTACACTAAGTTTCTTTTACGACGTACTAATTGCCTCAGAAATATAATTTAGCCTAGTTCATTGAATAGTTGTAGAACTTCTATTCTTTAGCTTCATAACTCGTTCATGACTTTCATTCTGAACGTTGTGAGCTTAGTGCGTATTCAATATAGACTTGGGTTTGATACCCCCGAGTCTTAGTATAGATTACTCAGTATGCCATAAATAGTTGAAGTCTTAGTGTTCATAATCAGTTCAAGAATACATGTCTTAGTCTAGTCCTATTCAGTATTCCATTATTATCTAACTTAATATGATCCAGTATTCCAGTATCATGTAACTCAGTGTGATTCAATATTTCACTATCATATATTGCAGTATGATTCTTAGTACTTGATTTTAAATCCCTGAATGTTGAACACTTGTATTTGGGCCTGAGGCCATAGTTTGTGCACATATATATATTGGGCATAAGGCCACGGTTTAATATTTAGATAAACAGGTTGTTCATCATTCAGAAGAGGGAGTATTCATATCCTTACTTCCTTTCAGTTCAATTATTAGTTACCGTTCAGTTAACAGTTATCAGTTCAGTTATCAGTTATCATTTCAGTTTCAGTTTCAATAGTTATTATTTCAGTTATCAATTATAAATTCTCAATTATCAGATTAGTTTCAGTTTCAGCATTTATAATTCTTTCTTTCAGTTGCTTTACATACCAGTACAATTCAAATGTACTGACGTCCCTTTTGCCCGAGGCCTGCATCTCACAATGCAGGTAATGATTTACAGGTTGATGATTCTGAGCGCTAGGATTCTCGTACTAGCTATTTGGTGATCCCCAGTTCTTTTGGGGCATTATCATTACTATAGTCTTCAGTATTTTCAGACAGTCAGTGTTTACAGTACTTCATTAGAGGCTTCATAGACTAGAGTAACAGTTAGATAGAGTCACAGGCTTTTCATATTAAGCTATGTTGGCTACAAACATATTTCAGAAATGTAATAGTATTTTCGCACTTTGGTTTATATCATTCAGACTTTCAGTATATCAACATGTGTTAGTTTATCTTCCGCATTTAGTATGTTATGATATCACATGTTGATTCAGCCAGCCAGTTGGTTCGCTCGATCACATGTAGTCAGGCACCGAGTGCCGTGTTACGTCCCGGCCCAGGTTCGGAATTTCTTTCAGTTGCTTTACATACCAGTACAATTCAAATGTACTGACGTCCCTTTTGCCTCACAATGCAGGTAATGATTTACAGGTTGATGATTCTAAGCGCTAGGATTCTCGTACTAGCTATTTAGTGATCCTCAGTTCTTTTGGGGCATTATCATTACTATAGTCTTCAGTATTTTCAGACAGTCAGTGTTTACAGTACTTCATTAGAGGCTTCATAGACTAGAGTAACAGTTAGACAGAGTCACATGCTTTTCATATTAAGCTGTGTTGGCTACAAACATATTTCAGAAATGTAATAGTATTTTCGCACTTTGATTTATATCATTCAGACTTTCAGTATATCAGTATGTGTTAGTTTATCTTCCGCATTTAGTATGTTATGATATCACATGTTGATTCAGCCAGTCAGTTGGTTCGCTCGGTCACATGTAGTCAGGCACCGAGTGTCGTGTTACGTCCAGGCCCAGGTTCGGGGCGTGACATGTTTGTTTGCACCTCTTTAAACTTATTTTTTTTTCTTGAATCTGTCTTGAAATTTTTTATCAAATAATCTAATTTTGTTGACAACTATCTATGATTTTGCCAACATATTTTTGGCCAGGCAGGCGGCACACATTGGCTAGCGCCGCCTGCCGGCAGCAGAAGCTATTTGATTATCTCCCAAGATCGTAGAAGCTCTGATCCTAGTTTGATGGAAAAATATTTTATTATAAGTCTTTGAAAGCTCTCTACAAGTTTTTACAAATCTTCACACAGATATTCACACATAAAATAAGATATCAATACCCCTATTTATAATAGAATGAAACCTATTTCAACTAGAAACACGAAAGTCTATTCATACATTTATTCTAACTGCAAATCTTATTTAGACATGAATTAAATAAACCAAATCCTAAATAACTAAGATTTCCTACTACAACTTTGAATTAGTTTTCCAACAAAAGAAAAAATTAATAACTAAAATTTTAATTGATTTTATGGTCCTAAATATTAGGAAAATAATTTAAATTACAATTTTGTCCAATATGAAATCTATTTTTAAAGTGTAAAAGAGACGAACGATATTTCGCTAAGGGCCTTCGTGCTTTTAATATAATATAGATATAGTATAGATAGATAGATATAGATTTAATGGGTAACTCTAAAAACTAGAAAGTTATTAGTACTAATTATTCTAGTAAATATAAATTTTTTATATGGTTATTTTGGTCCTAAAAAAAATTAAAAAGCACTTATTTTTAGGAGAGCCTCCAATTTTTTTAGCTCATGCACAAAAATTAAAAAAATAGCCAATATACTACTCAAAGACTTGTTTTTCACCAAAAGCTTGGTAAACACCTTCATTATGTGCTTCTAAAAAAGAGCCATTACGACGTCGACAGACTATATAAGGAAGGCAGCGAGAGAGGTGTTAGGGGTATCTTCAGGCCGCACCGGTGGCCACAAAGGAGACTGGTGGTGGAATGCAGCTGTACAAGGTAAAGTAGAAGCGAAGAAGGTGGCTTACCTGCGGTTAGTGGGGAGCACTGGAGAGGAGGAGAAGAGAGCGAACATTGCGAAATATAAGGTAGCTAGGAAGGAGGCAAAGATGGCAGTGACGGAGGCAAAGACGACAACTTTTGCTCGTTTGTATGAGGAACTAGGGAACAAAGGCGGGGAGAAGAAGTTACTCCGACTCGCTAAGGTGAGAGAGAGGTCGACTCGGGATTTGGACCAAGTGAGGTGCATAAAAGATGAGGACGACAAAGTTTTGTTGGGGGATGACCAGATTAAGAGGAGATGGCAGACCTACTTTCATAAACTTCTAAATGAGGAAGGGGATCAGGATATTGTACTAGGTGAATTGAGGAATGCCGACAGCCCCCATGAACTAAGTGATTGTCGGGACATTGAGGTCGATAAGGTCATGGAGGCAATGCGTAAGATGAGAAGGGGCAGAGCTACCGGACCAGATGAAATTCCGGTTGAGCTTTGGAGGTGTGTGGGTAGAGCAGGCTTGGAATGGCTTACTAAGTTGCTTAATGTTATATCCAAGACTAATAGGATGCCCGAAGAGTGGAGGTGGAGTACAATGGTCCCGTTGTATAAGAACAAAGGCGATATCCAGATCTGTAACAACTATAGGGGTATTAAATTACTAAGTCATACCATGAAAGTCTGGGAGAGAGTGGTAGAAATGAGAGTGCGAAGGACGGTGTCTATTTCAGACAACCAGTTCGGGTTCATGCCGGGGCGATCTACCACAGAAGCTATCCACCTTATTAGGAGGATGGTGGAACAATACAGGGATAAGAAGAAGGATCTCCACATGGTGTTTATCGATCTAGAGAAAGCGTACGACAGGGTTCCTAGGGAGGTCTTATGGAGATGCTTAGAGGCTAAAGGGGTCCCGGTTGCCTACATTAGGGCGATTAAGGACATGTATGATGGAGCTAAGACTCGGGTTAGGACAGCAGGAGGCGATTCCGATTATTTTTCGGTTATTACGGGGTTGCACCAAGGGTCTGCGTTCAGCCCTTTCCTATTTGCCCTGGTGATGGATGCTATAACGCATCATATTCAAGGGGAGGTACCATGGTGCATGCTATTTGCTGATGACATAGTCCTAATCGACGAGACACGACGCGGCGTCAGCGAGAGGTTAGAGGTTTGGAGACATACCCTTGAGTCCAAAGGTTTCAGGTTGAGCAGGACGAAGACGGAATACCTTGAGTGCAAATTTGGGGCAGAGCCGACGGAAGCGGGAGTGGAAGTGAGGCTTGATTCTCAAGTCATCCCTAAGAGGGGTAGTTTCAAGTACCTGGGGTCGTTTATTCAGGGGTCCGGGGAGATCGACGAGGATGTCACACACCGTATAGGGGTGGGGTGGATGAAATGGAGGTTAGCGACGGGAGTCCTGTGTGACAAGAAAGTGCCACTGTTACTGAAAGGTAAATTTTATAGGGCAGTGGTTAGGCCTGCTATGTTGTATGGGACCGAGTGTTGGCCGGTGAAGATCTCACACATCCAGAGGATGAAAGTTGCAGAGATGAGGATGTTGAGGTGGATGTGCGGGCATACAAGGAAGGATAAGATTAGAAATGAAGATATTCGAGAGAAGGTGGGTGTGGCCCCCATGGAGGACAAGATGCGGGAAGCAAGACTCAGATGGTTCGGGCACATTCAGAGGAGGAACACTGATGCACCGGTGAGAAGGTGTGAACGACTGGCGGTGGTGGGTACGAGGAGAGGTAGAGGGAGACCTAAGAAGTATTGGGGAGAGGTGATCAGGCAGGATATGGCGCGACTTAGGGTTACTGAGGACATGGCCCTAAACAGGGAATTGTGGAGATCGAGCATTAAGGTTGTAGGTTAGGGGAAATTGTGATGTCTTTTCTACAGCGCACTAGAGTGAGACTAGCCAGTTAGGAATTAGTCTTAGGATGTTATTGATCAACTACTGATGATGGGCTTTATCTGTTGTGTATTAATACCTTACATCTTTCTCGTATTTCCTATATCTCTTATATTGCTGTTACTTTGTTATTTTATGGTATTTATGTTATGTTATGGATTTTATGGTATTTTATGTTGTTTTATTACGAGTCTATTGATAGTACTAATATAGTGTTTCTTGTTGCCCCTTTGAGCCGAGGGTCTCCTGGAAACAGCCTCTCTGCCCCTCGGGGTAGAGGTAAGGTCTGCGTACATATTACCCTCCCCAGACCCCACTTGTGGGATTATATTGGGTTGTTGTTGTTGTTGTTGTAAAAAAGAGCCATTACCTTTCAAAAGAATGGCCAATATTATGACAAAGGTGGAACCAGATCCAAGACTTTAAATTGACATGTCCGACCTTTCTCGACTCATAATAAAATAAAAAATTATGCTTTAGATCGAATAGTTTATTCTTGTAAGCTTCCACGTAAAAATTATTCTTGTACGCTTCCACATAAAAAAACTATACTCCACACAAAAATATTGAATTCGAATGAACATATGTTGATGTGCTATATCCTGCCCGACTAAGTGATAAATTGAAGTACAAGTATGTATTAATTAATAAAAATTAAATAATAAAAAATATCATACATTCATTAATTTAATATTAATATCGAGTATAAATAAATATATATTTCACGATTATACAATACACACAAGTTGTGGTCATAAAACTTGTATTGGCTATTTGGCTTCCGAGCTTAGTTGTTAAGTCCAAAGCTCCGATATATTATGTTCGAAATATTTTTATTTAAATAATTTTAATATTTGACTAATTTTTTTACTAAAATTCAATTCGATTGACAACTCTTTACTTCACAAACCTATAAACCAGGCCTCCATATTATTAATTACACCTCTAAACATAATAAAATATACCAAAACAACTTGCATTACCTAAAGTAAATTCACATGGTAAAAAAACTAATGAAAAGGTATTTTACGTTTTGAAAGAATGTCATAAGATGAAAAGGATCAAAGTGATACCTAACATTATTAATTTTGGCGATTTAGATCTTCAGATAAGAATCAATTTCGTTGTTTTTGAATTATTAGTATTATTTTCTATTTTAAAGTTTGCTTTAATCAAAAGTCGTGCGGGTTCCGAAAGCCGCCCAACCGGCCTCTTGTCAAACTTTTCTTTGTATCAGGGTTTATTATTTCACAAAACCCTAGTTCTCACTTCCCCAATCCAAATTTCTGAAAATCAGGAATGAATATGAAGCACTTAATGTCCAAACAAACTATCAACAATCTGTCAAAGCTCAATGGTACCATAAGAATTCTATCTCAATACCCCCATTTTCACCAGAATGCTCCAATCACTACATCCTCCATGACACCTTCCATCTGTTCGACGAAGTGTCCCACTGATCTTTTCCAACCCCAAAATCCAAAATTTCGAAAAATGGAATCTTGGGGCAGTAAAAGATTCGTTCACACAGCTGAAGAAATGGTAAGCGAGTCAGAAACCGAGTCAGAGGATGATGCCACAATGAACGATTTCCTGTCGAGATTTGTTTGGATAATGCGTGGAAAGCTGGTTGAAGTGTATCCAGATTTTGAGAAGAAAACAATTGATGGGATGCTTTTGGTTATTGTGGGGAAGGTTGTATCTGAGCTGGAAAAGGGTGGTTTTGATCAGATGATGGGGTCCGCAGTGGCGGCATCAGAAGATTTTAGTGAGGATTTATGGAAGACAGTGTGGGAGGTGAGCAATGTGGTGTTGGAAGATATGGAGAAAGCAAAAAGGAAGGAGAAAATGAAGAACTTTCTTCAAGCTGAGGAAGTTAAGGAGATGTGTAGGTTTGCAGGTGAAGTGGGTATACGCGGAGACATGCTTAGGGAGTATAGGTTCAAATGGGCACGTGAGAAGATGGAGGAGAGTGAGTTTTATCAGAGTCTTGAACGTCTTAAGGAAGAGGAAGAAAGATCAGCTCAAGAGGGGAGCTCATATGGTGGTATTGGGGCCATGGCCGTGGAGCAGGACAGTGTTGGCGCAGAGGAGGAGCCTAAAGTTGTGTCTCTTCCGAAAAGGCGTGGGAAGCTTAACTACAAGATTTATGGACTTGATTTGTCCAATTCAAAATGGTCTGAAGTGGCTGATAAGATTCATGAAGCTGAAAAAATCATATGGCCTCAAGAACCAAAACCAATAGCTGGCAAGTGCAAAATTGTTACTGACAAAATCCTTGCTTCACAAAAGGAAGATGATGCCTCTCTACTTCTAGCTGAGTGGGTAGAACTTCTCCAACCTACCAGGGTAGACTGGATCAATTTACTTGATAGATTGAAGGAACGAAATCCTCATCTATATTTGAAGGTATTCCTTCCTCGTTAACTTTCTTTTAGTTGCATGATTTTGAATAATTGTCGTGCATTTTGACTTTCATTCCTACCGTTGTCGTAGTGTCAACTGGGCTCCACCCAACAAATCTAGAGAATTTAGGATCACGAGCTTGTGTCTGATAGTACGATAACAACAACAACAAAATCCAGTGTAATCTCACAAGTGGGGTCTGGGCAGGGTAGTGTCTCCGCATACCTTATCCCTACCTTCTGAAGGTAGCGAGACGGTTTCCAATAGACCCTCAGCTCAAGGAAATGCCTGATAGTATGATAATGCTCATAAATATACTTGGATTCAAGCAAAGGCATTTGCTAAGGGCATACATTTTTCTTAGTAATTTTAATTTCTGTATACTTTTTTACCTTCATTCTGCACATTCTAGTTAACTTCATAAATTTGCCGGTCCTCAATCAATTGTACCAAAGCAGCCTTTTTCTTATGAAATTAAGTATTGTTAGAAAAGAAAAAGTATTGTTCAAGAAATGTTGAAATTCTTTTTCAAAAAGTGTACATGCGCGAAGGAACATATATAGAAAACCTTTTCAAAAAGCATAAAAGACCAAAAGGTAGAATTATGAAATATAATAAAATAGAGGAAGAAGCAGAATAAAGAAATGGCCCATCAATTTGCACATATAGGCAGACACTAGACAAGAAGTAGATTATGGTATATAAGACAAACTAGAAACATTTTGAGCATAGCGACACTTATTATCAAAAATGAAGCAAAATCACCAGATTATCAAGTCTATGGCTCTTTGCCCAATGTCCTATGCCATGAGATCTGGTGTGAAATTTTTGATCTGATTACATCCGTCGTTATATTTTTTACTTCTTTAGTTTTTTAGTTACTTTTTCTCTGACTGTATTTGTCTGACACATCAAAAGTCAGTGACTCAGTTTTTAGAACAAAATCAAACTAGATAATGGCCCTACAAAATGTTGGAGACTTTAAGTTAATATCCTTAATTCACTTGTTCTTGAATGCCTTTTCATCTTACTGATAATGTCGAGAAATATCGGAATTTATAATCAGATTAGTTTTCTTCTAACTTTTTTGGGTTCTTCCAAATAAGAAAGTAGGATTGTTACGATGAAATCTTCACACGTTGGACAAAATAATCTTGAGATAAGAAGTATCTGTCGCGTTGCGGTCTTATGCACTGGTGTAGTGCTGCAATCTATATGGTTCTCTTGTTTCCTGTTCATCCTGCAAGGAATGCAAGGATGGAGTTAGATTAGTTAGTGAAATGCTTACAAAAAAGTTAGGGAAATTATAATATTTGCCGATATAGAAACATTTGACCCACCGTTGCATCAATAACCAAATATTTTGAAAATTCTGTATTTAAATTGTTTTTAAGTTTTTGATGTAGTTTAAATTGTTCTTTAAGTATAGGGTAACTCTGATTTTTATTGAACATGTTTAGATTGCAGAACATGTGCTTGGTGAAGAGTCCTTCCAAACAAACATACGTGACTACTCCAAACTCATTGATGCCCATGCTAGAGACAACCGCCTAACAGATGCTGAAAGAATTATCAAAAAGATGAGTGAAAATGGAATTGTACCTGATATTCTCACATCAACAACCATGGTTCACATGTACAGTAAAGCAGGTGATTTGGATCAGGCAAAAGCTGCATTCGAAAGCATGAGGACTCAAGGATTCCTACCAGACATGGGAGTTTACAATTCCATGATCTTAGCCTATGTAAATGCTGGCGAACCAAAGTTGGGTGAATCATTGATGAGGGAAATGGAGGCAAGAGACATCAAGCCCTCTAAGGAGATCTTTATGACCCTCCTAAGGTCATTTGCTCAGCGTGGTGATGTTAATGGAGCCCAAAGAATAGCAACTACAATGCAGTTTTCAGGGTTTCAGCCCACATTAGAGTCATGTACATTACTTGTTGAGGCATTTGGCAAAGCTGGTGACCCTGATCAGGCAAGGCATAATTTTGATTACATGATTAAACTTGGGCACAAGCCAGATGATAGATGCACTGCTAGCATGATAGCAGCTTATGAGAAGAAGAACCTATTGGATAAAGCCTTAAATCTTCTATTGGAGCTTGAGAAAGATGGTTTTGAGCCTGGGGTGGCTACTTACTCTGTTTTGGTGGATTGGATGGGTAAAATGCAGCTAATTGATGAAGCTGAACAACTCTTGGATAAGATTGCTGAGCAGGGTGAGGCTCCTCCATTTAAGGTTCATATTAGTCTATGTGACATGTATGCAAGAGCTAATGCTGAGAAAAAGGCTCTTCAAGCTCTTGGAGTTTTGGAGGCCAAAAAGGAGCAGTTGGGACCAGAAGAATTCGAGAGGATTATACAGTCACTTATAGCTGGTGGATTTGTACAAGATGCTCAAAAGTTCCAAGGATTGATGGAAGCTCGGGGATTTACAGTATCCGAGCAACTTAAAGTAACGCTCCAGGCATCTCAAACTTTTCTCCGCAGGAGACCATCTGTAAGATAATGTTGGTCATTTGCATTTAGAAGGCAAGTTAGTGCTATCTTGACATTTGGCTCTTGAAAGTGTGTTTTAATAATTTGAAGCCTATAAGAGTTAATTGTCTCCATGTGATCCAGGAACCACCATGAGATTTTCTCCTTAAACTTAAAGCAGCAAGGGGATTACTGTTCTAGAACATTTGCGGCCATGCCTTTCTGCCTGTCTTTGACAGAATAGTTAATAAGTTTTTGACGTCTTATAAATGTCTCCTCCATTATCAGGTGCATCAATTGTCGTCGTTGTGATGTTGCAGCTCTTTCATTTCTTAATGTTTTTTTTCATAGCCTTGTTACTCGGGACTGTTGAATTGATCTTGGAAATCAACATTAAAAGGACTGTGGTAAAGTGATTTTCTTATCCACTAAGAATGCATTGGGTTTAAGTTAAAATATATTTATTTGAGGCTGCGGTACTTAGCTGTTTAGCAGTATCCTGGCAATAGTAGCAGGCTAGCAGTGCTTATGGTCTGGTCATGTGTGTTTGGATTTCAATCAGCTAACTCTTGACTAATGCAGAGTCTCAATCATTTATAGGAGGGGTCTAATTGCAAATGTGGTAGCACTTTAATTTCGACATAAGATGTCTTGCTCCTGTAATCTCCTTTCACGCAAATATATCTGCAGGTAGGAAAGTAATCAGAAAACTGAAAAAAGGTGGCAAAGCCAAGAAGACATACAAATAGTGCTCGCAAGCACCAAATCAAACAATCTGTATCTTTTGTATTTATTATGTCATTTTGTGGAGATTGCATCAAATCAAGCTATCATTGGCGATTAGCTTTCTGTGATTTTCGTGCTCCTGTACCTTGTAGACCAAAAAGGTTATGCAGACATTATAAGATAGAAAACATATGAAGCACATAAATAGAAAGCTCTGCTTGTAGAGTGGAGCTTCTTTATAGCTTCAACTGTCTCAAACGAGTTGAATCTTCGAAAGTGCTTGAAAGGAGTCTGCGTCTTCTCTTATCTAGTTTCTATTTAGCCTAAGCTGCCTTTTACTTTGATGCTAAATCACAAGTTGACTGTTATATCTAGTCTACATGTTCTTCTAAGCAGCTTTCCATCTCTTTGTTAAAAAGTAAAAAAGGAATATGCATAGAATTTGCACGCATTTGTGAAAATGCAAATGACCTTGCCGATTTTTTCCAGTACGCATTGTTGCACGATAGCTCATACTGTTAATTATTCTGTGGTACTTTTAGCATAGACTTCTCTTTGATGGGAGTAAAGTACTTGTAGTTGTGTTTGGGGGGTATCTGTCTTATGTACCCTGTTTTTTATTAATACTTACTTTTTCAAAAGTGTACCCAGTTTTCTGTAGTCTATTACAAGGATATCATGCACTAGCTTAAAGCATCGTGTTTGACTCTTTGAATAATAATGAATTGCATCAATTCTCCCACAAATATAAAATTTCCGGTCAAAATATTTCTTTCATGTTGTTTATTCACTCAGTTGTTCAGTGTAGTAATAATAGTCTAGTTACAAATTAGCTTTGAAACTTGGAGTTGGACTATGAATATAATAAATACTGTCTTTTAGCATGTCAGTCTGGATTTGCAATTTGCTAGACAAGAATTGTCTTCTGGTATCTGCATGTATAGTTTTCAGCGGTCTCTACCACCTGTGTGTTCTTGCCTATTCATAATTTTCCAGAATTGAATTTGGAAAAAAAAAGCAACACCGATTAATGGCTCAGACATATATCATCGACCATATTAAGCTCCTGGTTATGATGGATTGGATATTTCTGATCTTATCCTGGGTATGAGGGAATTACTTAGTTCTGATCCTTCTAGAAAGGTACTTAATTTTTTATACTGTGTGAAATGGACCTTTTTGAGAAGTAACCAAAAAAAAAAAAGAGAGCATACAAGGTCCTTTTTTGAAATGGACCCTGTATGCATGATTTTCATGTTGCAAACCAGAGTTTGTCCTTAAGATAATAGCATACTCCTGGAGTAATTAAATACAACTGAAACAGTGGAAGGAATCATGTACTATATCCCAGATAATCCATCCACCTAACCACAAGACCATGAGTTCTATTTTGCTACCTTATCTATTTCTGGGCCAGGGAACTAGAGTTAATGCTTGTCTTGATGTGCTGAGAGGTCTTGAGTCTAGCTTACACTGTACTTTCTTTGTTCTTTGGCAGTGTTGTTTAATCAATTTTTGAATCATTAAAAAAGATTGTAATTCTTGCTCTACTGTTGTTTAATATGTCGGGTCTTTTGGAGAGGGAGGGAGGGAGTTCTATTTTGCTACCTTATCTATTTTAGGCCAGGGAACTATTTCCTCAGAGTTAGTGCTTGTGTTAATGTGCTGTGGAGGCCTTGAGTCTAGTTTACACTGTACTTCCTGTCATTCTTTGGCAATGCTGTGGTGCCTCTTTATTCAATCTTTGAATCATTAAACTATTTCCTCAGAGGGAGGGAGGGAGGGAGGGAGCGAGGGTCTTGGTGCACTTGAAATTGATGACGCGGTGGTATTCCTTCTTGAATATTATCAAGCTGCTACTTTCCATGTTAGTGCAGCATTTATGTCACAGTCAAGAAATCCTTTTTGCCTCTAGTAAAACAGAAAAGAGAAAAGTAAATACTCCGTAGTTAAAAGCATTCCTATAGGATTATGATATTGACTCATGACGAATTCTGGGGCCATGTTCAGTCTCAGGAAAGTATTATCCTGATGAGTTGCTGCATGACCTTGTATGAAATGGATATTCTGATAGCTCTGTTAGACAAGGTTCAGGGGCTATTGTTGCTTACAACTTGAGCTACATCATCAAGTCCTCAAAGGGCTTTTGATATTCAGTAAGGGCAGTAGTCTCCCGTTCAGTAGCAAAAGCAGAAGCTGAATCTGAAATTGACATTTCTGGAATCTAGGGAGGTGCTTGTTTCTCTTTAGGTGAAAGACCGAAACTGTTGAGACTATGTATAGCTAATTCTTGTTGTCAAAGTTGATAGTAATAATGTTTTTGTGCCTTGTTTCTGTTTCTGCTATCGGCACGTCCCTTCCACATGAAAGAGAATATATATACCTTTCATGATGTTCACCTTAACCAGATTTACCTTATTCTGTGACAAACCTTGTGAGCACTTTTTTATCTTGGATTTGGCTATGCTTGCAGACTCTGGCTGCCCTAGAATAGTAAGCTTTAGCTTCTCATGGGGGTGATCTAACCACTTACTCCTTGCATCTTGCCTCAGTTGAAATATTTTTTTTTTGGGGGGGGGGGGGGGGGGGGGGCACTTGTGGGAATTCACTGAGTTTGTTGTTGTTGTGGGGGGTGGGGGGTTTGAGACATGGTAGAGGGCTGGTGAACTACTATCATTGATCCCTGAATGTTGTTACTACAGAGTTTCACATTAATGTAATAGTAAATCATTGACTTTAGCTGATATGATCAACAGATGATTAACCGCTTCACTGGTTGCAACATATGTTCTTTTGCTGTGTCTGTAAGAAATGATTAGGTATTTCCGCATGGTACAGTCAAACGAGAATTGTTTCTGTGCTTGCAAGCACTATTTGTGCAGCAGAATGAATGTTAATAAATGGCATGTGTGAAAGCAGTTTCGAATGCCAATGTACTGGTTAGTTTGGTCTAGTGATGAAAGATTATCTGTACTACTTGAGAGATTCCCTAGGAAGGATGTTCTCCCTTCATTGGTTGTTGTAGGTTACATTCTTTGCTTAAACAACTAGGTCAGAAAAGAAAGAATGATGAGCTCTTCCTCTGAATTTTGTTTTGTGCTTTGCTTCTTGAAGAGGCATTAGACACCTGATAGCATATTGCTGAACATAACCTTTTTGTGGTATTTCTCGTCTTTTCTTTACCTTTTTCTTTTTTTCTCAACCTCTTTTATAATGATCTTTGACAAGGAAATATGGTTTGCCCCTATTGTAAGATTGGTTGTCTTAGGCAAGTGTGTTCTGCTTGCCGCATTGTTGTGCAATTCAACTTGCACCAGGACAAGAATATGAAGCGAGAAAATGTGTAGGAGTAAAATTTTGAAATTCTTTATAATATTATAGAGTTGGACATTGTCACATTGGCCAAACGGTTAGAAAGTATACTTTAAAAGCTAGACCTCTTAAAGGAAGTAACTTTCACAATAGACTTCCCAGAAAACGGTTATTCTTTGAGAGGGGAAAAGAAGCAAAGTAATGTCAGATATGTTCCAAGGTATCAAAAGGAAACCTATTTAAATTAGTTTCAACGCTCATTTCGATTCAAAAAGTATAGCAAATATTCATTTCCTTTGCACAATATCCTTTTTAAATGGCAGCACGGAGGTCATCGTTTCGCTTTCGCCTTCCTTGGTCTCAAGATGAACCAGCTCCACCTCCAACACCAGCAACCCAACCATCTACTCGACCCAATGCTGGCACGGCTCCCTCTCCGGCAACTCGACCAGCAGCAGGGTCACAGCCAGCTGCGCGGACCAACACAAGCAATCTGTCTAAAGCTGAAACCCCAACCAGCAACCAGCCACCCAACCCCACGAGAAACGCCACTCCTTCAATTCCTACTTCACCAACTAAAGCTGGAACTCAGGACAACAATCAGCTGCCCAACACCAAAACCAGCACAACTCCAACACCATCTCTCTCTCCACCTCGCCCTATTGAATCCTCCACCCCAAGCACAAGCCAATCACCTGCTACTCCTACCACTGCTGGCTCTTCGACTGAAGCCCGAACCCCTACCCAAGCCTCAAATATGAGCTCTACCTCCACCAATTCTCCAGTTCGACCTACGTCTCAAACCACCACCAGTAACCCTACTACACCAAAGGTTGCTCAGAGGCCACCATTTCGGCCAGCAGGGGCAGCTCCCACTCCCAAGAATCGGGCATCCAAGAACGAGTCTCAACCTTCATCACCATCTCAAGCAACTAACAAGCCCCGTATCACATCTCAACCAGCTTCACCATCTGGTGCAGCAAATAGGTCTCGTGTATCTCAATCCCCATCTCCATCTCGCTCAGCTCCTCAATCACCGGCTATGACTCCAACATCCTCCCCAACACGCAAGGCTCCCCACGTCCTTTCATCTAAAGCAGGTCAGGAATCTTCAAACTCTCTATCCGTCGTGAAATCTCAAATGCAAGAAAAGAATCAGGAAACTACTCTGCCAACATCGCCACCACAATCATTGCAAGAGATTTCAAAGCCTTCTTCCAAATCCATAGAAGCAGATAAAGAACCAACAGAACAAATGGAGCTTCGAACCAAGAAAGAAACCAAGTCAGATGCGGACTCTGAAGCAAAAATAAAGTTCACAGACAAGGCAATGAAACCTTCAGAAGAATCAGTGCCAAAATCCACTATAACAGGCATTACAAAAGGGCCATCTGAGAAATCAGATTCTTCCAGTATCAGTGGTGAACCTAAAATGCTCAAAGAGTCAGGTACCAACAATCAGGAAACCAAAGAAGTCATGCAAGAATCTAGACGTAAAGACTATGGTGCTGGAGAAAGAACCCCAGAAGTTCAATCGAAGCAAGAGGGTTCTAGCAAAGATCAAATTTTGAAAAACTCTGGATCTAATGGAAGGCAGACAAGAACAACTACAACTCAGCCAAGGAACAAAACTGCGGTAAGTGGTTCTAGTCAGAAAACTGCAGTATCCAATGAAGCACATATTCCCATTCACAAAGAGATCAAAGATAACATCTCAAAGGTTCTTAATAGAGTAGGCACGCAAAAAACTGGAAAAACGGCAGTGAATGTGATCACTCTTGCAGGTGATAATAGAGGAGCATCTATGCAACTTGGCTCTGATTCTTCCACAAAAGGAGGGCGAATCCACATTCACAGAGGATACAAAATAAACCCTAATGAAAGTGCTGACGCAACCACAGATGGGGAGGGAAGTTCAAAGACTAAGGAAGATCAAACCTTAGCTGCATACATTAATTGCAACGTACAGGGCATCAACAACTCTATTGTATTTAATAGTTCCATAACAGAAAGAGATCCAGGTGTACACATGTCGATCCCGCGAATGCCTTCAGAACCTGTACATTCAAGTCTGTTTGAGGCACACAAGGCAGAATTCAGTGTTACACCAGCTAGAACAATCAGAAGGAGATGTCTCAGAGGCCTTTTCCTTGAATCAAGTGATTCTGATCCAGATAAACCTCGGCGACATGGTTGTCGAGTTGGCTGCAATGAGAAAAAAAAATAACAAGATAAACGTTCTTTAAACAACTACACTTGATCTCAAAAATTCCTTTTATACATATTTTATAATCTGTGTGTCAAGCAAATGTAATAAAGATGCGAGTGATTCATGAGATATGCTTGTTTGGTCCTCTTCAGCAGGTTTGTTGAAACAAAAAGATCAAAAGAAATCGCTTGGTAATTAAAAGAGCGATAGTATTTCTTTCAAGTTGACTCAATTTTTTAACCATGCTAAGGAACAGAAGAAAGACAAAGCGTGAAAAATTATTTCAAATTAATACTCAAGAAATCGGCTATATCAAATGTCTCTAGTTCCCTGTAAAAGAAAGTTTTACTGATTGCTGTTAACTTAAAAACTTGTAGGAGTCCTTTATAGGTTACTTAGGAAATTCACAAAGTTATTTATACAAAAAGTTGGGCCTATGTTGATATTCTATTATCCCCAGAAAAGAAAAGGAAAAACATTAAAATTCTCATTTATTAACAATAGGGCGGTAGGTCATGTAGATTCATATCTAATCAAACACCTGAGCTTACTAAGTTATTTATAGTTAAAGTTGGAAGGATTTGATAACCTGTAACTATAAACATGGTTACATACGAGCCTATGTAACAATGTTTAACCAACTCTTAACTATTGGTTTCTGGTGGTCATTATGGATTCAGTCAATGAAAACAGAGAATGTTTTTGTTGATACTAACTTAGAAGTACTAAAGAATTAACAGTAAGGGCTCTTAAATAAGAAGTATCCCTTAATGAAAAGCTGATGCTGTCAAACTAACAGAAAAATGGAAACTTTAATTGATTATTTAGTTACTGATTTTGTTTTTCTAATATAAGGACACTGCATGAGTTACGCCAACTTTACCCTGTATCAGCCTCCCCTTTACCAACAATTTTGCATAAAAAAAGATTATCTTCAATAAAGCGTTAATATGCTCAAGCCAGAGTTTTTAATATGATACAAAATTCCAAATCTACAAAATCTGACTTTGACTCCGAAAGAATCCAACTCAGAAGTTAGATAAGCTTGGCTTCCTGACTTGGTCACGCGAAGATCGTATGTACATAAACTATGACGTGACGATGTATAGGACATCCATTTGTATACTAAATTAATTCTCTTTTCCATTTTGGGTACTTATCTCACCAAGTTCTCGTCACCCTGCATGCATATCTACGTGCTGCGCTACAGAGTTCCACGCCTAATATTAAGAATCAATTTTTTTTTTATTAACTTGTCTTCTAGTAAGCTTTATTAAAGACACAAATTATTGCACTCAGGAACTGAGTTGAGTATAGCATCAACTGCTTCGAAGAAAACCAGCAAATAATAAGTGAATAATATGGGTTCCCTTATGGCAGGTTGGGCCTGTAATGTTCCTGACCCCAAAGTTTGTAAGTTGCTGCAAATCTTCTTCTCACCTTATACTTAATTTTCTGAGTTTTAGTTGCGAAATAAATTTTTTTTTACTTTGCAGTGAAATATAAGAGAAACAAGTCATTAACAAAGGAAGAAATAAATGCCTATTGGAGATCCCATAAAAAGAAAGAAGAAGAGCATCTTAGAGATAGTTCTATGCTATCCCCTCGCAGCCCAAATCAGGTCATACTACTACTTTTACTCTTCTAATGTCGAAAGGATGGTGTGATATTAATTAATTTATAGTGGCTTAGACGTTTTTTTTTTGGGACAGGCTAATAGTACCTTTGAAGAGGCTGCTAAAAAGGAGTACGAAACTTCAAACTCCGGGGAGATTTTGGGTATTAACAGTGATACAAATTGGGAGAACCTAATCGAGAAACACGGCTGGTATGTACGCATATTTGATATTTGATTATAACTTATGAAATTGTGGTGGATGCATTTATGAGAGCAACTAAAGTCAATAGTGTATACATTTAGCAACAAAAAATATTTAACTTAACAAGTGCTCTCTCAAACTAAGCGAGATAATCTCCTACCACTAGGCCAACCGATCAATCTATAGTTCTTTTAATTATTATTCCTACAGAATATTACTTGTATTAGTCATATATGCCCCCTCGCAACAATAGCACAAAAGTATGTTTTATCCATTGATGGTGTAAGAAGTATTTGGGCAATCATGTCTCCTAATTAAATTATTAAACTCATAAACATTAACAGTTAAAAAAATCTTTTCGCACTATCATAATAATTTAATTACATTGTAGCATGTTAGTTACTTTAATGTTGGACCTGATTAGTTGTGATGTTGGGATATGGTTGTAGGTGGGTAATTAGCAGTTTGGCACATTTGAATGAACCGCCAGTGCTAGCACCAGAAGAGGCTACTTACAAGCGTGGGTCACGGTTCAATGCAGCGCCCAATATGATTGCACCAAACACCAAACAAGCCCAAACAGGATAATCAACTCTTGATGACTCCTGTTTCAGATCGAAATCAAGCTAGTTAAATTTTGATATAGAGTTTGAATGAACAAGTATATGTACATCTAAGGTGGTGTTGAGCTTGTAAATGTAATGTGTTTAGGTGTTGTTTTTGTTGCACGTTTGTAAATTTAAGGTGTAATGTTTTTTTTTTTTTTTTTTTTTTTAGGTTTTGTTGAGCTTGTAAATTTAAGGTGTTTCTGAGCTTGCAGTGTCAACATTCAACAATGTTTAACCGTAATTGCATAACCAACATCTGTACGAAATCACTTTCCTTAACCCGCCTCTATTCTTTTCAAGCAACCACTAAATTTAGGTAGCCCTTTTTTTTTTGGTTGTCTGTCAAGACTCAAGCATACCAAACTAGCAACTTCATATATGATTAGCCACCCATTGGTTTCCTTTCGTGGAGGACCAAGGTTAACTCTGCTGCATGCCCTGAATCCAGAGAGAAGGGACCATAGTGAAAGAAATTTGTGCTATTTTGTTTGCTGGTTATCTCCAGCTTTAGGTAATAAATTGAACACGTTATCAATACCTTTCATACTAAACAGTTTTTGATTGAAAGGATGCTTCATTCGGAATATGTAGACTTTTATACAATTGAAGAGCGCAAACACAACATAAAATTAATGCTCGCTAGTCAAAGATAGTATAATTATTATTATCGTCTCCATAGGGATTGAATTTAAATAATGTTCAAGTAATTTCTCGCTTAACGCTATTCAGGATGATTAACGCATTGGTTGGGATGATTAATAATTAAAATTAACTATGAGACCAGAACAATTAACAATTGATAACTGGAAGACGCATTGAGCAACACTGAATATCAATGGGAGAGATAAGGGTCGTGATAGGATAGGTGCAAGATAGCTATTTGGGATCCAACTCTAGTTCAATCCACTATGATGTTCTAATGATTCTCACAAATTCACTCGATGATTAATTCAAACGTGTAGTCAGACTCCTCTCTCGATTAAATTTTAACTCTACGAGGTGAACTAATATAAGCATTGTGAAAATATGCAAACATGTGTTTATGGATTAGTCTTTAGGAAAACGTCTCTCGAATATTCTCCTAACTTTATTTAATCAACAATTAGATAAGCTCTTTCGATTACTTAAGAGAATTATTGAATTAAAACAAACAAAATAATGCAAGATAATCACCACAATATTCCTCTTTCGATTTAATAAATTGGTGAATAAAGTTGCAAACAATTCAACGCTCCATAAACGAATTCAAGCAAAGAACTAGAGTTACAATTCACAAATAGCAATCAAAACACCATATCCGTCAAACCCTAAGGGAAACTATTCCATAATCATGGAGAAAGTCATCACAAATATAACTAAAGAGTAAGAAAACATGAATTCAATCCAAACTCGGGTGTTGGGTTGAGGAAAGAATGATGAATCTTTGTGCTTTGAGTCTCCAATACTCTTCCAATCTTCTGTAGGTCGAAGTTTCCTAAAATCGTGTTTTTGATGTATTTATATGATGTAGGAACGGGTTCGGACAAAACTACCTTTTTCAAGAAGAAGTGGGACAATTCGACCGCAAAAATATACTGGCGCATAGGGCGGCGCATCAGTGAGGATTTTCAGAGTGTTGATTTATTTCACTGTGTAGAAATTTTGCAATAGCACCCCGCGCCCCGCGGCGCGGTAGTGCATTTTTCTCAAAGTAATTTTTTTCTCACTTTTTGACATCCATACTTGGTCCTCGACCTTCGAACGTGATTCCAGCTTAATTTCTTGGGCTTTTACTCAGATTTCAAAGCTCTAATTTGTTCAAATTAGCTCCAAATTATCTTTATAGCTCGAAATCATTTCCTGTAAGGCATAAAACACGTAATAAGCGCAAATCACCATTAATTAAGCTCAACCACATTTAAAATACAGTGATTAGAGTGCAAACTATGATTAAAACATGGGTTTCTCGCTTGCCATCAACATCACACACTTAAACCATTGCTCGTCCTCGAGCAATCAAACTGCACTTCACATAGAGATGACCTTCTCATAAGATAACTTCCCTAACGCATCATGCCCGGAATATTTAAAGCATACTAAGCACCCTATCATAAAATCCTAGCTCAAGGCTCGGCTAAAAAACACCACGTATTTTTCAAAAACTTGCTCGCTTACTCTAACAGAGAGGCCAAAGACATTACATTTTCTTTGCAAATCATGTGCCCTCACACCAAATATAGAGAGTAGTTCCACACACAATAAAATTCAAGAACAAATAGGACCTCAAGACAAAGAATTAACTCACTCTCATAATCAAAATTCATGTGCCACAGAAGATGCACCATATGCTTTCCCGTAGTGTAATACTTCACTAATTGAGCTCATTCAGTCAATTGATCAAGTCAGACTTTATTTTGGTTGTAATGTAGGCTACGAGACAGGTATGATACATTTGGATATGGTGACTACACCTCCCTAAATACTTTAATACATATACATTAATAATTTAAATCACACACTTGTGTTTAACCAAATCCCAACCTTCACACATAATAGCATCAAGCTCCCAATATCTTTAAGCACAACCAAGATGAGAACTACCGCTAGCAAGGAATCAATTTTTTTTCTTTTCTAAGTTCTGATTTTTTCCCCAAGCAAACTCACTTTGTTTTTTCTTCTTCTTTCAATTCCATACAAGCGTCTCTCACAATTTTTCAAATAATGCACCTTTCTTCTTTTTCAATAGTTCCACTCAAAAACCCGACCATACCTCAACTTAGCTTTTACAAGCTCATAACAATTTCAAGTCCTCGAGAGAGGTAAAAGGTTCAAACAAATAGTTAATTCAAAGAAAGGGTCAGGCTTGTAGTATGGTTGCCAAAGAAATAGGATTACAGGCTCAAAGGGGTTAACTACGATACACATTAATTAGGTGGGTAAATGCATATATCTGGCTCAACAAAGAAACACCTCTATTACTTCCTAGACTGAACAAGATGGCTAATTTGCTTTGCAAACACATAGAGCAAGTTGTAGACATCAAGTGACATGCACAGAATATAAACAAACCTTAGTCACACCATGACATATAACTCACTTAGGATTGGAGCTATCCCGACTCTCTAGTCAAAATAGTTAAGCAACATCAAAACAGACACTTATACATGAGTCAAGAACTGAGCCTAAACAACTAAGACATTCACCACTCTCAAGGCAAAACAAGGTCAAGAAAATTTATCACCATTTAATACCATAGCAAAAGACTTCAAATTTCCTAACAAAAGAAAAACTAACTACATATGGTTCAAGCATAACTCTTGGAAAAGAATTGCGAAACAAATAAAAACCAAGGGGGAATTGTTAAACTACCTAAGAAAAAACAAAAAATATTTTTTTCTTCGACTTTGATCCCTCAATAGGACAGTAGAGGATCCATCGTCGGGAAAAGTCAATTTTTCTTCCAACCAAAACAAAGAAAGGAAATACACATGTACATATTTACATCCTCACCCAATATTTTAAATATTGGCATGTCCCCATTACGCACAAACAAAAAGTAAGAGGTAAAGGAAACTCCCCTAATTCATCTAGTCGGGGTCTGAATCAAAATCAGAATCTCCTTTATATGCCCGACCCAGTGCACATATCCATGCTGAGAGATCTTTTTTGTCATCTTTGGTTACACCCCACACTTATCATGCTTACTATATCCAGTTAGCTCCTTTAGGGCCCCCATTGCTCCTTCCATCTTGAAGACCAACCTTTCTTCCCCCACTCTGAGCAAGAGCTGCCTTTCTTGAATGTCCAGAATTGCTCTACCAGTAGCCAAAAAGGGACTACCTATAATCAGAGGGATCTCCCTATTCTCTTCCGTATTCACCACGATGAAGTGCACAGGGAACACAAATTTATCCACCCGAAATAGCACATCTTTCACTATTCCTTCCAGTATGATTGTGGTCTGATTCACCAAATGCAAGGACACAAGTATAGATCTAATTTCTCCAATCTCTCCCTCTAATTTACTAAAAATAGACAAAGACATAAGATTAATAGAAGCACCTGAATGACACGAAGATTTTACAAACTTAGTACTTCATAAAGATTAAGGTATAGTAAAACTCCCTAGATCTCCACACTTTGAGAGAGCTTATTTGAAGAATAACATTACAATGCTCCGCGAGCTTGACAACCGTTGTCTCTTCCACTTTCCGCTTATTGGACAATATCCTTCAAGAATTTAGCATAAATTTATACGTAATTGCATAACCAACATCTGCACGAACCACTTTCCTTACCGTCTCTATTCTTCTCAAGAAACCCCTAAATTAGGTAGCTTTTTTTTTTGGTTCTTGCTGTCTGTCAAGCATACCAAACTAGCAACTTCATATATGATTAGCCACCCATTGGTTTCCTTTCGTAGAGGACCAAGGTTAACTCTGCTGCATGCCCTGAATCCAGAAAGAAGGGACCATAGTGAAAGAAATTTGTGCTTGACTTCATTTTATTTGCTGGTCATGTTAATGCTTATCTCATCTTAATTTCTAGGCGCTATCTTATTGTACTTCGTTGGAGCCCTCTCCAGCTTTAGGTTTATTATGAATTGAACACATTATTCATACCATCCATACTAAACAGTTTTTGATTGAAAGGATGCTTCATTCGGAAAATATAGACTTTTATATAATTGAAGAGCGCAAATACAACACAAAAATAATGCTCGCTAGTCAAAGATAGTATAGTTATAATTATCGTCTCCACGTGGATTGGATTTAAATAATGTTCAAGTAATTTCTAGCTTAATACTATTCAGGATGATTAACATGTTGGTTGGGATGATTAATAACTAAAATTAACTACAAAACTAAAATAATTAACAATTGATCACTGGAAGACAAGAGTTAAGCAATACTGAAATATCAATGGGAGAGATAAGGGTCACTATAGCTATTTGGGATCTAACTCTAGTTCAATTCACTCTAATATTCTAATGATTCTCACAAATTCACTCGATGATTAGTTCAAACGTGTAGTTAAACTCCTCTTTCGATTAAATTTTAACTCTACGAGGCGAACTAATATAAGCATTGTGAAAATATGCAAGCATGCGTTTATGGATTAGTCTTGATCAGGAAAATATCTCTCGAATATTCTCCTAACTTTATTTAATCAACAATTCAATAAGTTCTTTCGATTACTAAATTAAAACAAACAACATAATGCAAGATAATCATCACAATATTCCTCTTTCGATTAAATAAATTGGTGAATAAAATTGCAAACAATTCAAACCTCCATAAACGAATTCAAGCAAAGAACAAGAGTTAAAATCCACAAAAAGCAATCAAAACACCATATCAGTCTGACCCTAAGGAAACTACTCCAGAATCATGGAGGAAGTTATCACAAATATAATTAAAGAGTAAGAAAACATAAATTCAATCCAAACTCGGGTGTTGAGTTGAGGAAAGAATGATGAATCCTTATGCTTTGAGTCTCAATACTCTTCCAATATTCTGTAGGTCGAAAGTTCCCTAAAAATCGTGTTCTTGATATATTTATGCTATGTAGGAACTGGCCCGGACGAAACTACCTTTTCCCAACAGAAATGGGACAATTGGACCGCAAAAATACACTGGCGTGATGTGCCATGCGCCGCCCCATGCGCCACATGAGTGAAGATTTTTAGAGAGTTGATTTTTTTCGCTTTGTATAAATTTTCCACTAGCGCCCCGTGGTGCGGTAGTGCATTTTTTTCAGAGTAATTTTTTCTCACTTTTTGACATCCATACTTGATCCTCACCAACTTAATTTCTTTGGCTTTTACTTAGACTTCAAAGCTCTAATTTATTCAAATTAGCTCCAAATTATCTTAATAAGTCGAAATCATTTTGCTGCAAGGCATAAAACACATAATAAGTGCAAACCACCATTAATTAAGCTCAACACAAGTAAAATACAACTGTTAGAGTGAAAACTATGACTAAAACATGAGTTTCTCACCTGCCATCGACACCCCACACTTAAACCATTATTCATCCTCGAGCAATCAAATTGCACTTCACATAAAAATGACCTTCTCATAAGACAATTTCCCTAACACATCATGCCCAGAATATTCAAAGCAGACTAAGAACCCTATCATAACATCCTAGCTCAAGATTCGACTAAAAAACACCACGTATTTTTCAAAAACTTGCTCAGTTACTCAAACACAGAGGCCAGAGACATTACCTTTCCTTTGCAAATCATGTGACCTCACACTAAAGATAGAGAGTAGTTCCACATACAATAAAATTCAAGAACACATAAGAACTCAAGACAAAGAATTCACTCACTCTCATAATCAAAATTCATGTGCCACAGAAGATGCACCATATGCTTTCCGCTGTGTAATACTTCACTAATTGATCTCATTCAGTAAATGATCAAGTATGACTTTATTTTGGTTGTAATGTAGGTTAGGGGACAGGTATGATACATTTGGATATGGTGACTACACCTCCCTAAGTACTTTAATACATATACATTAACAATTTAAACCCCACACTTGTGTTGAAACAAACCCCAACCTTCACACATAATAGCATCAAGCTCCCAATATCTTTAAGAACAACCAAGATGAGAACTACCACTAGCAAGGAATCAATTTTTTTTCTTTTCTAAGTTCTAATTTTTCCCAAGCAAACTCACTTCTTCTTTTTTTCTTTCAATTCCATACAAGTGTCTCTCACAATTTTTCAAACAATGCACTTTTCTCATTTTTCAATAGTTCCACTCAAAAATCCGACCATATCTCAGCTTAGCTTTTACAAGCTCATACCAATTTCAAGTGCTAGAGAGAGGTAAAAGGTTCAAACAAATAGTCAATTCGAAGAAAGTGGTCAGGCTTAGTGTGGTTGCTAAAGAAATAGGATTACATGCTCAAAGGGGTTAACTACGATATACATTAATTAGGTGGGTAAAAATATATATATCTGGTTCAATAAAGAAACACCTCTATCACTTTTTAGACTGAACAAGATGGCTATTTTGCTTTCCAAACACATAGGGCAAGTTCTAGACATCAACTGACATGCATAGAATATCAACAAACCTTAATCACACCATGACAAATAATTCACTTAGTATTGGATCTATCCCGATTCTCTATTCAAAGTAGTTAAGCAACATCAAAACAGGTACTTATACATGAGTCAAGAACTGAGCCTAGGCATAACAACTAAGGAATTCACTACTCTCAAGGAAAAACAAGGTCAATAAAAATTCATCTCCATTTAATACCATAGCACAAGATTTCAAATTTCCATGCAAAATAAAAACTAACTACACCCGGTCCAAGAAAAACCCTTGAAAAAGAACCGCGACATAATGAAAAATCAGGGGAGAACTGTTACACTACCTAAGAAAAAACAAAAAAATATTTTTTTCTTCGACTTTGATCCCTTAATAAGACAGTCGAGGAAATCCATCGTTGGGAAAAGTTAAATTTTTTTAAACCAAAACAAAGAAAGCAAACGCACATGTATATATTTACATCCCCACCCCACACTTTAAATTTGGCATGTCCCTATTACACACAAAGAAAAAGTAAGAGGTAATGGAAACTCCCCTGATTCATTTAGTCGGGGTCTGAATCTAAATTGGGATCTACTTTGCACGCTCGACCCAATGCACACATCTATGTTGAGAGCTTCTTTTCTGCCTTCTTTGGGTACACCCCGCACTTATAATGCTTACTATTTCTAGTTTGCTCCTTTAGGCCCCCTATTGCTCCTTCCATCTTGAAGACCACCCTTTCTCCCCCCACAGAATCGCTCTGCCAATAGCTAAGAAGGGTCTACCTAGAATCAGAGGGATCTCCATATTCTCTTCCATATTCACCACAATGAAGTCCACAGGGAATACAGATTTATCCACCCGAACTAGCACATCTTTCACTATTCCTTCCAGTATGATTATGGTCTGGTCCGCTAGATGAAAGGACACATGTATAGATATAATTTCTCCAATCTCTCCCTCCAATTTCTTGAAAATAGACAAAGGAATAAGATTAGTAGAAGCATCTGAATGAAACGAAGAGTTTTCAAACTTAGTACTTCTTAAAGAGTGTAACGACTCGGCCAGTCGTTTTGAGAATTTAAGCTTCGTTTAGTGACATAAGGTCTGGAACAACTTCATAATATATGTATCGACTTGCATGCATGGTGAAATTCAGTTAACGGATGATTCAGAGTCGAAATAGGAGAAGGAATCTAGTTTTGGAAGCTTAAGCGGTGAGAATTTGACCGGAATTAGACTTTGGAGTAAACGACTTCGGAATGGTCTTTGATGATCTTAACAGCTTCATATGATTTGGACTTAGGCGCGTATCTAGATTTGAATTTGGAGGTTCGTAGAGTAATTTGAGGCAAATCGGCGAAAGTTGGAAAGGTTGAAATTTGGAAAATGGAGAAGTTTGACCCATAGTTGACTTTTGTGCTATCAGGGTTGGAATGTAATTCCAAGAGTTGTAACAACTCCATCTTGTCATTTTGGACTTGCCTGCAAAATTTGGCGTCATTCCGAGTTGATTTGATTGGTTTCAGCACGAGTTTTCAAAATTGGAAGATTTGAAACTTCATAGCCTTGTTTGATATGATTTGAGACCTCGAGCGAGTCCATGTTAGATTATAGAGCTTGTTTGTGTGTTTAAACAGGGTCCCGAAGGCTTCGGGTGTGTTTCAGATGAGTTTTAGATGTTTTGCATAGTTTTGGAACAGGTCTAGTTATGGTGTTTTCGCACCTGCGACCTTGGAGCGCAGGTGTGGCTCTGCTTCTACGTGAGCCCGGTCACTTATGCGGTCATCAAGGCCTGGGAGCTTGCACGCTTCTGCGAAGGCTGGCACGCAGGTGCGATGGCCGCTTCTGCGGTCCAGAGATCGCACCTGTGGAGTATTTACGCTCCTGCGGTTTCCCTTTTGCTTCTGTGGCGCCATTGGTGCGGCTGTATATCCACAGATGCGATCCCAGGCCAATTAGCCAAAATTCGTAGATGCGATCTCTTTCTCGCAAATGCGGTTTCTTGACCGCAGATGCAGAAGTCCTGGTAGAATCCTTTATATCGAGGGTTGGCCATTTGCATCATATTTTGAGTTTTAAGCTTCGGATTTAGGAGCTTCTTTTGAGAGTTTTCAAGTAAATCGATTGGGTAAGTGTTCTTCACCTAGAATCTAATATATTCCATGATTTTGTCTTCATTTTTATCATTTAAATTGTGTTTTGGGTTGGGGAAGAAGTTAGTTTTTGAAGAAAACTTATAAAATGAAAATTCGTGATTTGAGGGACCAAATGGTATCAGAAGTTGATAATTTTTATATGATTGAACTCATATTGGAATGGGTATTCGGATTTTATAAAATTTGTCGAGTTCCGAGGTGCAGGCCCAGGGGTTGACGTTTCGACCAATTTTCGAATTTTGTTAAAGATTGAGACTTTATGATTCAGAATAGTTTCTTATATCTTTTAGTTGTGCTTGATGTTATTTTGGTTGGATTTGAGATGTCCGGAGGTCTTTTCACCCGAGAAGTGCATTTTCGAGTATTGGTATGTCGTCTTTGAGGTAAGTATCTTGCCTAACCTTGTGTGGGGGACTTCCCCTTAGGATTGAGTCTTCTATGTTGATTGAAATTGATGTGCGCGAGGTGACGAATCCGTACTCAGACTTATGTGGGGAATTGACCTTTTAGGGTTCTTAAGTTCTTTTATTCAGTATGTATGGGGTTATTGTTGATATGACTGAGTTCTTGCTTATTTGTTTCGTCTCTACATGCTTAAGAATTAATTTCTTCATGATTCACTCTTATTGCCTAATTGTCATGCTATTTGATTTAATTGAAGAATTTCGTCTCTCTCATTGTCATGTAGTCTTTTCATAATTGCATGTGTTATTGAGATTTATTATCATCCCTCCTATAATTATATAGTCTTAAGTGAAGCCAAGATCACCTTTCCTTAATTGAATTGTCGAACATTCTTGTAACTTTCCAACCTTAAAAGGAGTTCAAATAACATATATCTTTGTTGACTTGCCCTTTTTTGGGACTACTGGACTCGTGTTGATTTCCCTGTTATTGACTTGTAAATTGTGGGATCGTTACTACATGTTAGTTTTTCCCTTTCGTTGAACTTTTCCCTTTATGCCTTTCATTTCCTTACTATGATTATTCCTTGTGAAATTATTCTACCGTTTCCCTTGTGATTTAAAGCTTGGAGTGAATTAACTCTCTGTATTTTGTATTACTATCATGGTTGTTGTTGCGCAAGTTGTGTTGGTGCACGAGGTTTCTACTGTGTGGTTATTGTTATGGGGTTGCACTCGGTTTCTGCCGTGCTATTGCTACTATAGATATATTGCACATGCGGCGTGACATGGCGGGATATGTATATATATGCTTATATGTGGGTTGCACATGTGGCGAGACAAGGTGGGAACATTATGATGCACCTATGGCGAATCAAGGAGGGCACTCACTATATTATTATTGCACACATAACGAGACAAGGTGGGCTATGTCAGGGATCGATTGTGATGATTTGTGATGGCCTGGGAGTATTCTTGTTGTTTGATATTGTGTTGTGGTATGCTTACCTGTATGAGTTTTATCTCGTGAAGTTGTGAGAAAGCATCTTACGTGTTGTCCATTCTTTTCCTTATGCTTATTAGCTGGTAGGATCTACGTTAGAGCACTTGCACAAGCATACACGTAGTTGAACACTCCTATTGGATATGAAGTTCTCCTGATATTGTTGAGTATAGATGTACACCCTCATTTACTTGTCATACATGTAAGAGTGGCTCTAGTTAGCAAGTGAGTTGTCAGCATGACCATGAGGTATGATGGGGGCACAAAATGCCAGGTGTTAGGGTTCAAGTATTGGGACCCATGAGCTGTAAGTTGTCCGAGGTTAGGTACTTCGTGGAGTTGTTGGCTAAGACCTGATGTGAACAGTAGTGTTTACCATGAAAATGGTAATAACAATTAGATTTGATTTTGTGGTTCTAAAAATATGTGATCTATTTTTATGCTAGTTGTTAGGCAATAGATGCTAAGTGAGGGATTGAAAAAATAATATAGTAGCTTGTAAATAGTGGAATAATCAAACCGAATGGCGGGAGACCAGGGCCTCGAGTTTGCGTATTCTGGGACTCAAGGTCGAGTCGGGCGCTTGGCTATGGGCCGTCGGTGGAGGATTAATAGTTATGACAAATTCAATGGCTGCTCTTTATGACCAATAATGAGCAATAAATGAGGAACAATGAATAGAACACAATAAGTATAAGTAATAAATGTAAGTAGTGAGATCAAGAGAATATGTTAAGTTAGGAAGCAGAGAGAATGTTCTCGTATATTCAATATTGAGCATCAGGTCCTTTACAAAATGATAAGGGTCCCTTTTATATATGAGGGGGAATCCCAACATAGTACAAATTCATTTATTACTAAGATACATGGTTGGTACAACTATTTAATGCCACGGTACAGGCTTGAACTAGCCAAATAGACTTGGTCAGCTTTAGTCACATGCCTTGGGAGCTTCCCACTTTGTCACCATAACTATCGATCTACACAACCCCGAGGTTGGACGTCGATAACCCCTTGGGTGTTAATCTCGAGCCTATGGAAACGTGCTTATGAAGCATCGTAATGACCAAAAATTGGACCCACCAATTTTACCGCATACAGATAGTCACCGCATTTCTTATAGTGAAACGATAAGAAATGACTTTGACATCCATCTCTTTGAACTTCCCGTGATGATGTCATACTTATGACGTAAGCCTTTGTGATAACTGAGGCGTCCCGTCGGTTCAACTTTCCAGAATTATTCAATGTACCGTCGGTTTATATTCTCCAAAGTGATAATATCACCGTCGGTCCAATTCCCAAAATGCATTGATTGCGCCTGTCGGTATGTCTTTCAAAGACATTGATTGCGCTGTAGGTTACGCTGCCACCCTTTCTATAAATGGAAGCCTTCTTGAACCAAAACTTCATTCAAACGTTCTTCAACAACCTTTTACCCCTTTCTTCTCTTCATCCTCATCCATTGTTATTTCCCATGTTTGAGGCCCCTAGCCTTAAGGTCTCATGGCAGTGTTCTCATTAGTTACGCCATGGTCTTTTCCCAGAGCTTTCCCCTACTAAGCGGGATTGTACTGATTTGTTGTTGTTGGCCCCAGGTAATGTGAGAGAAATTTCAAATTATCTTCGCATTAAAGGATATGAAGACTACGAACTTCTACTCATCTCCTCTAATTACCCGGTGCGACGCCTCACTCCTTTTGCTTTCCGTGGAGTGAGGTGGGGCAATGTCTTAAGAAGTGGCTTCACAATAGTAGTGTTAGAGACCCATACTCTCCAAATTTTTCACCCAGTCACTTCTTCATCTTTTTCTGCTTCTTCTTCAATCTTGAAGATACCATTTGAAAGACCAATATGAGGCCCCCGAGGAAACGGTTCTCGAAGATACTGCCCCCGAAGATGTACCCCCGAGAGCAGATTAGGCATGTAGCCGTCATATATGTTTTTTTTGCTTCTCTATTTCTGTGTAAGGACCCTTCGTGGGCTTTTGTAATCATGTGCAATGACCCCTCGTGGGCTTTTGTAATCATGGTCTATTAATACAAAGATGTTTGTTTGATCTGTCTCTGATTTATGATATATTTTCTTTTATTTGCGTTTGTGAAGAGTCTGAGCATGCGACTCTATCGATTAGTCCGAATATGGGACCCGGGTGTAGGTATGATCTCGGATTAGAATTTTTATGATTTTGTTAGCTCCGTTTGGTAATTTGGGACTTAGGAGCATGATCGGAATGTGTTCTGGAGGTCTGTGGAAGGTTTGGGCTTGAATTGGCGAAATTGGGATTTTGGCATTTTCCAGTTGATAGGTGAGGTTTTGACATGGTTGTCGGAATGGAATTCTGGAAGTTGCAGTAGGTCCGTTGTGTCATTTGGGATGTGTGTGCAAAATTTCAGGTTATTCGAACATGGTTTGGTAGACTTTTTGATCAAAAATAGTATTCGGAAGATTTTGGAACCTTAGGCTTGAATTCGATGTGATTTGATGGATTCGATGTTGTTTGAGGTGTTTCGAAGATTGGTATAAGTTTGGGTAGTGGTATATGACGGGTTTGTGCTTTTGGTTGAAGTCTCGGGGGCCTTGGGGTGATTTCGGATGGTTGGCGGAAGGTTTGAAGTTTAGTTGGGATAGCTGAAGCATATTGTTGCTGTCATAACCGCACCTGCGGTTGGGAGGCCGCATGTGCAATACTCGTAAAAGCGGAAGGCAGCTACAGATTCTGCCAAGAAGGAGTTCTTCAGGAACCGCATAAGCGGTGAAGTGGGCGCACCTGCGGTAGCGCGGGTGCGATGTTTTAACCGCAGATGCGAAAATGGTCATTTGAATGAAAATCTGCAGATGCGGTGGATTAGCCGCAGAAGCTAGATCGCAGAAGCGGTAAAAGGACCGCAGGTGCAAAAATGCCTGGGTTAGAGACTATAAGATTTCCTTCGCGATTTTTAGTGGGTTTTCACCATATTTCATTCGGGAGAAGGCTTTGGATAGCTAATTGAAGAGGAAACCAAAGGATAATCTCGTGGAGGTAAGAATTTTGACTTCATAACTCGTTTATATGTGATTAAAGGCTTAATTAGTGGTGAAATTTTTGGAAAAACCAGTGCAAAAATGGGTAATTAGGGCTTGAGATTAAGAGACCTTTGAGTGGGGATTTGAGGGGCCATTTGAGGTCCCATTTTGATGTTCTTGATATGTATAGACTTGTGGGAGGATGGAGATTCTATTGATGTGATTTTTGTCGGGTTCCGAGGCGTGGGCTGGGGGACCGGGTTTGAGTAATTTCGGGTTTGATGTTGTAAATTGATTATTTTCGCATGGGCTTCATTCCCTTAGCATATTTTGAGGTCGTGATTCTGATTTGGTTAGATTCGACGCGAGTTGAGGCCGATTCAAGGAGCAAAGGCATCACGGGCTAGAGTTTGGACCGGATCGAGGTGAGTAATGATTTTAATTGTTGTCCTGAGGGTATGAAATCCCGGATTGCACATCGTTGTGCTATATTGGGGTGACGCACACGCTAGATGACGAGAGTGGGGTCGTGCATTGTTGGGGATTTGTGACTTAGTCCATCCCGAATGATTGTTTTACCGCGTATTTTACTGGAAATTGTTTGCTATCATCATCTTTTGGGCTGAATGCAATATTTGGGCCTCGTGCCAACTATTTGAACCCATAGGGGATTTTTACTGATATTTTCTCACTATTTTGACTTTATACTTCAACTCAGTCATGCTATATTCTATTATTTTCATAACTCAGCCATGTTTACTCTGCTTTAACACTTAAAATGATGTTTTAAATAATATTTTGGGTTGAGCATCATGTTTTACTGTTGCCCGAGTGGCTTGTGAGATTCTGACTGAGTAAGGCCGAGGGCCTATGTTGTGAGGAAACACATGATTATTATTATGAGGCCGATGGCCTGATATTTGTACGCCACGAGGTGTCTTGTTGATATGAGGCCGAGAGCCTATGTGATTATGCCATAAGGTGGCTTCATATTGTGCTTGGGTCGTAAAGGGCCCCTCCAAGAGTCTGCACACCCCCAATGAGCGCGGGTACCCATTGTGATGTGAGATATAGACCGAGGGGCTAATATTGTTCTATGTGTTTGCCCGAGGGGCTGGTTATGTTGGTATTGTACCCGAGGGGCTGATTCTGTAGATAGTGTGCCCGAGGGGTGGTTCTTTGTGTTTATCTTTTCTAGTTGCCTGTCATTTACATGCTTAACTGTTAAAAAGGCATTTTAAAGAAGCTTAAATTGAACTAAGATGACGTTACATGTTTTCATGGTTTCATTGTTTTACTGGCTTTATACCACTTTTTTATAGCCTGTTGACGTGCCTTACGTGATTTTTTATTGCTCAGTCTTCATTTATTATTATTACTCACTGAGTCGAAGTACTCACATTACTCCCTGCACATTATGTGTAGATTCAGGTATTTTTGAACCCGGTAGCGGGTATTGGTTGCTCCGAGGCAGAGTCATCGGAGTCTAGCAAGGTAGCTGCCCGACGTCCGCAGCACTGCTTTTCTTCCTCTTGATTTCATTAGACTGTATTTAGTACATTTTCAGAATTTTCGTTGTATTTAGACCTTAGTAGATGCTCGTGACTTGTGACACCCCGATGTCGGGCTGTATCTATTTCCGCACATGTTCTATTTCGCTAAACTTTGGGATTTATTTCTTATAAATGATTTAAATTGACTTATTGAAATTGTTAAAAATGAATTTGGGAATTGTGTTGGCTGGCTTTGTCTTCACGAGAGGCGCCATCACGACCGGGTTCGATTTGGGGTCGTGACATAAATACACAAGAACATTCTCTCTGCTCTCTTTAATATTCTTTTGATTTCATTACTTTTATTTATTGTTTATATTCATTGTGTTCTATTTATTGTTCTTCATTTATTGCTTATCATTGATCATAAAGAGCCACCGCCGTAGCTCTCATAACTGTTATTTCTCCCTCGATCGCTCCAAGCCGGTCTCTGGACTCGACCTCGAGGCCTCATATACGGCAGCTCGAGGCCCCGACCTCCAGCCGCTCGGTTCGATTAGCACATCGTCTTTCAGCTTTAATATTGCTTTCTAACCTTTTACTTAACATCCATTGCCTAACAACTAGCATAAAAATAGATCATGTATTTTTAAAACTACAAAATTAAATTTAATTGTTATTACCGTGTTCACGGTAAACAATCTTTTTCAATTTTGATTTACTTTCCAAACAAACGTACACTACTAAAAATAGGAATTAACGACAGACAAATTATGTAATTAAACAGAAAAATCTATCGCGAATTCTATTTTTCGACGGACCAATGACAGATTGCAAGAAATTCTGTTAACACAAGCAATTTAGCGAAAGATTAGTGACGAAGTACATAGCTAATTCAAGTTCTTTATTACTGATAGTCATTCATGACAATTGGATGTAGCTCTCTCAAAAAGGGGAAGAAAAGGGTTGATCAAACTTTTGTATTTAATCGACTTATAGTTTGTTTGGCCAAGTGTTTCCTCCCCAAACGTACTTTTTTTTTTAAAGTTGAAGTATTTGGCTAAGCTTTTAGAAGGAGAAAAGTGTTTTTGAGTTGAAGAAGAAGCAGAAAAAAGTAGCTTCTCCCCAAAAAACATGTTTTTAAAAAGCACTTTTAAAAAAATAATACACTTAAAAAGACTTTTAAAAACTTAGCCAAACATTAGTAATTGCAACTTGTACTTAGTAGTTGCAAAGAAAGAAAAATCAGTAGTGAGAAATAAGCAAATATCATAGTTACAGCTGAAACAAAGAATGAGCTAGAAGTGGAATGAAGCTTTGGAAAAGGAAGAAAAAAGAAATTAAAACAGAACAAAAGTAGGAACAAGTTAAAGCTGAGCTTTGGGTTTAATATCTGGTTAGTTAGGCGTTGGCGATGACGCATTTTTATTTGTGGACGTGTAGTCAGAGGCAAATTAAAAAATTTAATTTGATGGGTTCTATATATAATTCTTGCTAAAATCTTTATTGTACTTAATTTTTTATCTTCATTACATATTAGTGTATCATAATTTTCTATACTCATTAGTTCTTCTTCTACTATTGTTATGTTTTCTCTTATATCTTCTAATTTCTCTTTTCTCTTTTCCATTTTCTGTATTCTTTTTTCTAGTTCATTTATTCTAGCTTCTAATGTCATTATTCTCAAATTCATGGTATGATCATTTATTTCTTGGTATTTTTCTTCTTTATTTATTTTTGTTTCAAAATCTTTTTCTATACATGAAATACATCTTTCTAGATAGCATAACTTACATTTAGCTCTTTTATTTCTACTAGGGTATCATTTGCATATGAAACACTGATTACTATCTAATCCTTTATTTCTTTCAAAATTATGGGTATATTCCTCTGATATGTTTACAAAGGTATTTTCTTCTAAATCTAATTTTTCTAATCCTATCTCATTTATTAGTTCTTCCTCTTCTGATTCTAAGGTATCTATTTGATTTTTTCTTCTATATCTACGCTTACTATAGAGTATATACTTTCGTTATCTGACATATATTCGTCTACATTTATTAGGGTTTCCTGAAAATCTTCTATTAATTGTGAATTTCTTGTTTTATTATTAATTCTTTTTGAGCACGTATTTGCTAAGTGTTCTACACTACCACAAGTAAAACATTCTAGTTTGTTTTTATAGTTCCTATCTGTCCTATACTTTCTAACATGTCTATCCCTATCTAGGTAGGGTTTTCTAGCTGATGATTTTCTAAGATAATAATTTTTTCTGTTGTATCCCTTGTTGTATTGAGGTTTGTATTTTCTATATTTCTTCTTTCTATATTCATTTTTGTCATAACTTTGTGTTGTATACACAGTTGATCTACAGAAACTCATATTATTCTGTTTTAGTTATTTTTGAATCTGTAAATTGGTACATTTTTCTTGTAGTATTTCCATTATATTTTGTACTTTGTTCCCTATAGACCATTATGCATGTAGATTTTGTATTACACCTTCTCTTTTATACAATCGTTCTTCTATTTATCTTTCTAAGACTCCTGGTAGTTTATTAAATAACTTTTTACCTAGATCTTGATCAAAAGCATTTCCATAATAGTACAATAATAAAAATAATCATTTAAAAACTTTTTTATATGAAACCAACTGCTTATACTTAATTATTCTAATTTTATTAAAGCGTTCTTTTTTAATACTACTAATCCACTTTTTGGATCTTCGCCTGTGATCAAACTATGTATTTTATTTGTAAAATTATAAGGATTTGGTCCCATTGCTATTAGCATTTGAAAATCTTGTGAAAATTCTGATTTATAGGCTTCCCATAAGCCTTTTGTTGATTCTCCTAAGAAGGTCTCCATATATTTATACATTGTTTCTGGGTCTGTATAATTATAAGTTTTTATAAAGTCTGCTACTACTATTCCTTTCCATAGGTCTAATACTGAGTTCCACATTTGTGGATCATGAGCTGCTATATTTAATATTTTACCTGTCATGACCCCAAACCGGCCCGGTCGTGATGGCGCCTCTCATGAAGACAAGGCCAGCCAACATAACACTCACCTTAACCCTTTAAGCATTAAGAGTCATTTTTAAGTCTTTAAATTAAACCATGTTTCATAATAAAATCTTGGAATAACAGTGCGGAATAAAATACCAGCCCGACATCGGGGTGTCACTAGTCATGAACAACTATCAAGGTCTGAATACAACAAAAGTCTAAAAATGTACTAAATATAGTAACAACAATGAGGGGAAGGAAGCGGTGCTGCGAACGTCATGTAGCCACCTTGCTAACTCTGATGACTCCGCGGCTGAGCTATCAACACCCGCTACCGGGTTCCAATATACCTGAATCTACACACGACGTGCATGGAGAAATGTGAGTACTCCAACCCAGTAACTAATAAGAGTAAATAAAGGCTGAGCAGTAGGAAACAATGAATCCACATTTATGTTGGGTTCAATAAACACAACAGGCTTTCAAATCATAATACGAGTCAATCTTCCCTTTTTAAATCCAGCTTTCAGTAAAAATCATCTTTGAAATACCTTCCAACAGTTTCAGTAGGGGTTCAATACCATTTAAAATAATAATAGAGATTAAAGTCATAATCGGCCCCTCGGGCAAAACATAGTTCGTAAAACAGCCCCTCGGGCAAAACAGTAATCACAAACACTTCATAACTTGAAAATCTCAGTAGAAATAACCAATGTCAAATCAGTGATTAATTTCTGAATATCTCATAAACCCCAGTTTAAATAAAAGTAGTTTTAAAACATTTGTGCAACTTTCCGACAGTGGCTCAATATAAAGATGAGTGAAAACAGTCAATAAATCAACATATTCGATAGAAATGCATTTTAAGAGGAGTGAAATCATTAAGTCCATAAACAGGCCTCTCAGGCAAAACACCACTCATATGCATGTATATATCTATCGCCCCTCGGGATAGCCTCTCTGTCACTTGTGACTCAACTCTTACCAATCAGTACTCGCACTCAGCATTCACGCTCAATTGGTACCATATAGTAACCGCTGCGGCGTGCAGCCCGATCCGTATATCTCTCACAATAACTGAAATCAAAGTAATCACTGCGGCATGCAGCCCGATCCATGCATCGCTGTGGCGCATAGCCCGATCCATATAAATAGTCGATTGCGCTCACTGGGGGTGTGTAGACTCGGGAGGGGCTCCTACAACCCAATCCATATATATATATATATATATATACATTGCTGCGGCGTGCAACCCGATCCATAGATATATAATCCTCACAGCTAGGCCTTCGGCCTATCTCAGTCATTAACCTCACCATTAGACTCTCAGTCTATCTCAGTCATCAATCTCACAATCAGACCCTCGGTCTACCTCAGTAAAACAGGGAACTCAGCCCAAAACAATTTCCACATGTTAAGAATATAGTGATAAAGCCAGATTTGAGCAATAAACAGGTAAAACATGACTGAGAATATGCTTTCAAACAAATAGAGTGAGGAAAGACAGTAAAAATGCCCCTACGGGTCTCAACAAGTCGGCAGAAGGCCCCAAACATGGCATACAACCCAAAAATATAATAATGTCAAACAATTAACTATCAAATACGCATTAAAATATTCGTTCGGGATGGACTAGGTCACAATCCCCAGCGGTGCTCTACCCCACGCTCGTCATCCAGCGTGCAAGTCACCTCAAAGTAACACAACGACGTATAATCCGGGGTTTCAAACCCTCAAGACAGTATTTACAATCATTACTTACCTCGAACCGGCTAATCCTCTAGCTCGTGATGCCTTTGTCTCTCAAATCGACCTCCGAATGCCTCAAATCTAGCCACAATAATTCGATTCCATTAATAAAAATTATAGGAATTAATTCCATATGAAATTCTACATTTTCCATTAAAAATTCGAAATTGCACTCAAAATTCGCCCGTGGGGCCCACATCTTGGAACCCAACAAAAATTACGGAATATGAAACCTCATCCAAACACGAGTCCAACCATACCAATTTTACTAAAATCCGACATCAACTCGACCCTCAAATCTTCAAATTAAACCAAGAGGGTTTTCAAGATTTTCCCAACTAAAATCACCAATTAAATTCCAAAACTAGTAATAGATTCGGGTAATCTAACCAAAATTAAGTTAAGAATACTTACCTCGTTGTTTTCTCTGAAAATCTCCCGAAAATCGCCTCTCCCCGAGCTCCAATTTGGTAAAAATGGAAAATGAGATTTGTCTCATTTTCCAGAACTTAACATTATGTCCGGTACTGTTCACACTGTTCACGACTGTTCACGGGGTACTGTTCACACGTGCGAAAAATGCAGAAACTGCCCAGAAAATTGCAGTAGCTTTTCTTTTCACTAAAAAGCCTCTAACTCCATCATACGAACTCGAAATTCGATGATTCTTATTCCTATGAGTCACAAATAATAATACGAACATAGCCCTTCAGTCGAAACTCAATTCGGAGCTCATTTGCTTAGTTCAATACCCATTTCGCTCGTTAAACAATTAACTCATATTTCGTGTCAAAAACCCAATCGCGACTTGATGAAATTAGACCTAACTTTCCAGATCAGTCCTATAATTCATTATCAAAATTCCGGAAGTCTCGAAATCAAATTTCGATCTCTAGAACTAAAAATGGATCTTTGGATCATTACATGCTTATGCTCAAAACGGCAAAATCTTCCAAAAACTCTTCCAAAACTTATCCGAGACTCATGGGACCCCGACCAAACATGCCAACACACCCCATAACATAATTCAAAATTGTTCCAACCTTTGGAATGCTCAAAACAACATCAAAACATCAAATCACCCTCGGATTCAAGCCTAAGAATTCCAAAACTTCCAAAATCCGAATTCGATCAAAAAGTCGACCAAACGACATCCAAATGACCTGAAACTTTGCACACACATCACAAATGACATAACGAAGCTACAACAACTCTCAAAATTCCATTCCGACCCTCGGATCAAAATCTCTCCTATCAACCGAAATTCGCCAAAATATTAACTTTGTCAATTCAAGCCAAATCCTTCCACGGACTTCCAAAATGTATTCCGATCGCGCTCCTAAGTCATAAATCACACAACGAAGTTATCCAAATCATAAAATTTCCGATCCGAGCTCATATACAAATAAGTCAACTCTTAGTCAAACCTTGCAAATTCAAAGCTTTCAACTGAGACTGTTCCTTCAAATTCATTCCGATTTTTCCTGAAAACCAAAACCAACGATCTACATCAGTCATAATACGTTACACGGGGAAAGTCATGCCCGGGAACTGGCGATCAAAGTGCAAAAGTTCAAAACAACCGGTCGGGTCGTTACATCCTCCACCACTTAAACACATGTTCGTCCTCGAACGTGCCTAGAGTTGTTCCAGAAGCCAACAATTGCTGAATATCTTTACCATGCACATACCCGGGGTGATCCCACATTACCCTACCTCATATAGGTTCGATAACAAAATATAACTGAAATTTCACAATCCATCCTAGTCCATAAACCATAGAACCACATTTCTACTTCTGAAATCCTCAATACGATCAGAACCTCACACCTATACTTTGAATAGACTCGAACTAGATATAGTAACCCATGCCTGCAACCTCAAGTGCAGTTATCCGATATACCACGTAACTCAAACGCATGTAGCGATAACTTCCATTCACAGCAGCTGCACACAACACCCGAATACCGGTAGAAACCTCTTATCAACTAAAGTCTCATTCCAACACTTCCATATACTGCCAATGATAAATGAAACACACAATAAATCATAACCATCTCTCAGATCAGTCATCCATAAGGTTACTTCTCCTTTGGCAAGGACCATATAAAATTTCTGAACCGAACCTCGATATTTACCCATCAAACATGCAGAAACCAAATCCGTTTATATTTATTAATGATCCCCAACGATATCCTCTAATCCAACACATTACTCTGGTGACATGACACATCCATATAGACCTAAGCCACAACTTGCACAATACACGCACCAATACGCAATAATCCGAACATACTCAAATCATGAAAATGACTCAAATGAAAGAGCTGAACCTCAAGTTCACTAGTACCACCACAACACAAGACTGAGAACCCATCTCATATCATAGGAACAACACACGAATCTAACCTACAAGGTCATACCTCCACATATATTCACTACAATGTGCAACCTTATTTAAACACTGCTCCACATGGAACCACCTTAAGTCGCTATGCTCGAAATCGACAACCACACACAATTTGATATCTGGAACCAAAGCAATTCATCATACTCACGGTGAAGCAAATAACATACACCACGCACACCCGATAGGACATGCGATACGCCGTTCATCGAGCAACACCAAATTACTCTTCCCGCTCGATTTCCATTATTAAACTCCGATAGAACCGCACCATAGGTGCCTATAACCAACATATCGTATCATCTCACAACCTCTAATACCCAATCATTCCACTATAGATACTCTAAAATTTCCCTGTGCCACGAAGCAAACCCGAATATCACCAGTCGATCTAAAAAGAAGGTGTCGCAATACTACCGAAGTGCTATCAACTTAATAACATTGCCCTTTTACTAAAACATAGACTCTCGTCAAATCATTTTCAATTAACAGTACTATTTCCTTAATTATCTGAGGCTACCCGCTGCCTAAGAGTTTTATGAACTTCCTTTCCAAACTGAACTGTAACTCATCTAGCCAAGAACTTCCATTGATCCCATCTAGAAGATAAATCATTACATATTCTATGCTTCTCACACTCGGAGAAATTGCATCTCTCCAACCACTGTAGAAATCAATAAGAACTCTCCCAATTCCATTTGCACAAATTCAACTGCCAAGACTGAATCTTTCTAACTAGACTAAGCTAAGCAAGCCATCAAAACCCAAGAGCATTGTTGCAAAATAGCTGTAGGAACTCATTACCTCGAATACACACAAGGAATTAATCATATCCTTACCATACCGATTTGATCTACTATCAAGATACCACATCTATCTAAATTCCTTCTGATTTATCTTCAACTTGATATTCCTTCTTGCTGTAGCACCACAATTTCCTCAACCTAGGCTTATCAAACAAAACCCAAGCATAAAGCTACACAGTCTAAGGCTCCTAAGCCGCTGAATACTCTTTAAGGGTTCCCCAAAGCCATTACCTTCACCTTCCCGATACTGATATATAGAATCCCATAATTAATATAGAAAATACCACAAGTCTTGCCATCTTCCACTAAAAACTCAGTTTCTATCCATAAGTACAACTTAGAAGCCTCCAATTATTGCATGTAGAGTTTTGAACACAATAGGACCATTCTCTAGAGTCATCCACACTACTCAAACCATAGTTAGATTGATTAAACGAACCGAACAACCTGTGCTTCATTAGCACTCCGACACTGCAAAATGTGACCTCATTCCAATATAACCAAGCAACTTCTTGCCCTATGCACCGGGCATTCCTTACCAACCATAACTCAAGTCATTCCCCGATTCTCGCACACCCATAAAGCATAACATAGCCTTTATTGAAATTTCCTTTACTCGAGCCATAACTGATTCACAAATGCGCCTCGAACTGGGACCATTAGAGCATATAACCGTGCAATCAACTATTCAATAGCGGACTCCCCCACTTGGCTCAAAGCCATAGGTCAAACACGCACCATAACTCATAACACATATGCTTTATTGCTGCCATAATACCATAGTAAGATTAACTCAATCCTTCATAAGCTCGTGGAATACAAACCATCTGGTACTTCATATCTTCTACAAATCTCGTATTTACTCTCATAACAATTAAACCCACTCTATTAAGTGACCCAAATTAAATTCACATATATATTTCACTTGTAAATGGGATCTTATAACGGACAACATAAAAAAAAAGACCTAAGCTTGAAGTCAAGGCTTCTATGCTGCTCGATCTTTCTTGACGAAGAGAACGAAAACCACCTCGACCGGATCAGAGTAAACAAGAATGTCGAATCAGGCCGCCCTTTGCCTTGAAATAATTCACACGCGGCCACCAGTATTCTACTGGTATAGAATCTTTGTGGAAGGCGGGAAACTTCCGTCTAGCGGTCATGGTCCGTGTAGAATAGAGATTCTCTCTAAGGTTGATAGAATATACGTTTTCTTTCTCTGATTAAAGGTTGTCCAAAGAGGACTAAGAGATAGATGCTGTGCTTGCAAGTAAGCTTCAGCCAAGCATCCGAAACACTTTGCAGGAGATAACCCACCTGCTCCGCCTTAACTAACATTTATGTATACCTTCCACCATCATAAACTGTACGCAGTCACTTAGTCTTCTTGAGTCTGAACTCATACCGCAACATGATTTTTTTTAAGTCACTCATAACTGGGAAACATGAAAAGATTCTTCACACGCCTATAACTCGGGGATATACCTCGAATCAAGATGGAATTCAAGCACCTAATGGTTCTTCTATCCTCCAGCAGACCCTTCTTGTCGTTTCCAAATCATATGAATACATCTCGCAGTACTAACATACTCATCACATAGTTACTCAACCGTCACTTCCACTAATAGGGACAATACCGAACATATAAGTTCAAAACACTTGCTCACACAATCAGAACCTCGGTGCTCAAGCCATAGGCAAGGATCCAGCCTCAAGTCCTTCAAACTGGCCCAACATCAACTTACAGAGATCACACCTCGCCCCTCGATCAGGAAATCACAAACCATCAAGGCACATCTGATACTGAGCGATCATGCGCGCATACGAACGCGTGGAAGGAATTCAAAGAGTTACATTTCAAGCTGAATCAAAGGACGCACGATAAGAATTCAAGAATGTGAAGTTTTCCTAAAGGTTCTGCAGCCTCTCGAGGATAAATACAGACGTCTCCGTATCGATCCACAAGACTCTACTAAACCTGCTCATGACTCGTGAGAACTAAGTAACCTAGGCTCTGATACCAACTTGTCACGACCCCAAATCGGCCCAGTCGTGATGGCGCCTCTCGTGAAGACAAGACCAGCCAACACAACACTCACCTTAACCCTTTAAGCATTAAGAGTCATTTTTAAGTCTTTAAATTAAACCATGTTTCATAATAAAATCCTGAATAACAATGCGGAATAAAATACCAGCCCGACATCGGGGTGTCACTAGTCATGAGCAACTGTCAAGGTCTGAATACAACAAAAGTCTAAAAATGTACTAAATACAGTAACAACAATGAGGGGAAGGAAGCGGTGCTGCGAACGTCATGCATCCACCTTGCTAACTCTGATGACTCCGCGACTGAGCTATCAACACCCGCTACCGGGTTCCAATATACCCGAATCTACACACGACGTGCATGGAGAAATGTGAGTACTCCAACCCAGTAACTAATAAGAGTAAATAAAGGCTGAGCAGTAGGAAACAATGAATCCACATTTATGTTGGGTTCAATAAACACAACAGGCTTTCAAATCATAATACGAGTCAATCTTCCCTTTTTAAATCCAGCTTTCAGTAAAAATCATCTTTGAAATACCTTCCAACAGTTTCAGTAGGGGTTCAATACCATTTAAAATAATAATAGAGATTAAAGTCATAATCGGCCCCTCGGGCAAAGCATAGTTCGTAAAACAGCCCCTCGGGCAAAACAGTAATCACAAACACTTCATAACTTGAAAATCTCAGTGGAAATAACCAATGTCAAATCAGTGATTAATTTCTGAACATCTCATAAACCCCAGTTTAAATAAAAGTTGTTTTAAAACAATTGTGCAACTTTCCGACAACGGCTCAATATAAAGATGAGTGAAAACAGTCAATAAATCAACATATTCGATAGAAACTCATTTTAATAGGAGTGAAATCAATAAGTCCATAAACAGGCCTCTCAGGCAAAACACCACTCATATGCATGTATATATCTATCGCCCCTCAGGATAGCATCTCTGTCACTCGTGACTCAACTCTTACCAATCAGTACTCGCACTCAACATTCACGCTCAATTGGTACCATATAGTAACCGCTGCGGCGTGCAGCCCGATCCGTATATCTCTCACAATAACTGAAATCAAAGTAATCGCTACGACGTGTAGCCCGATCCATGCATCGCTGTTGCGCACAACCCGATCCATATAAATAGTCGACTGCGGTCACTGGGGGTGTGCAGACTCTGGAGGGGCTCCTACAGCCTAAGCGCTATATTGCTGCGACGCGCAGCCCGATCCATATAAGTATCGCTGCAGCGTGCAACCCGATCCATATATATATATATATATACATTGCTGCAGCGTGCAGCCCGATCCATAGATATATAATCCTCACAACTAGGCCTTCGGCCTCTCTCAGTCATTAACCTCACCATCAGACTCTCAGTCTATCTCAGTCATCAATCTCACAATCAGACCCTCGGTCTATCTCAGTAAAACAGGGAACTCAGCCCAAAACAATTTCCACATGTTAAGAATATAGTGATAAAGCCAGATTTGAGTAATAAACAGGTAAAACATGACTAAGAATATGCTTTCAAACAAATAGAGTGAGGAAAGATAGTAAAAATGCCCCTAAGGGTCTCAATAAGTCGGTACAAGGCCCCAAACATGGCATACTACCCAAAAATATAATAATGTCAAACAATTAACTATCAAATACGCATTAAAATATTCGTTCGGGGTGGACTAGGTCACAATCCCCAGCGGTGCTCTACCCCACGCTCGTCATTCAGCATGCAAGTCACCTCAAAGTAACACAACGACGTATAATCCGGGGTTTCAAACCCTCAGGACAATATTTACAATCATTACTTACCTCGAACCAGCTAATCCTCTAGCTCGTGATGCCTTTGTCTCTCAAATCGACCTCCAAATGCCTCGAATCTAGCCACAATAATTCGATTCCGTTAATAAAAATTATAGGAATTAATTCCATATGAAATTCTACATTTTCCATTAAAAATCCGAAATTGCACTCAAAATTCACCTGTGGGGACCACATCTCAGAACCCGACAAAAATTACGGAATATGAAACCTCATCCAAACATGAGTCCAACCATACCAATTTTACTAAAATCCGACATCAACTCGACCCTCAAATCTTCAAATTAAACCAAGAGGGTTTTCAAGATTTTCCCAACTAAAATCACCAATTAAATGCCAAAACTAGTAATAGATTCGGGTAATCTAACCAAAATTAAGTTAAGAACACTTACCCCGTTGTTTTCTCTGAAAATCTCCCGAAAATCGCCTCTCCCCGAGCTCCAATTTGGTTAAAATGGAAAATAGGATTCGTCTCATTTTCCAGAACTTAACATTATGTCCGGTACTGTTCACACTGTTCACGACTGTTTACGGGGTACTGTTCACACGTGCGAAAAATGCAGAAACTGCCCAGAAAATTGCAGCAACTTTTCTTTTCACTAAAAAGGTTCTAACTCCATCATACGAACTCTGAATTTGATGATTCTTATTCCTATGAGTCACAAATAATAATACTAACATAGACCTTCAGTCGAAACTCAATTCGAAGCTCATTTGCTTAGTTCAATACCCATTTCGCTCGTTAAACAATTAACTCATGTTTCGTGTCAAAAACCCAATCGCGACTTGATGAAATTAGACCAAACTTTCCAGATCAGTCCTATAATTCATTATCAAAATTCCGGAAGTCTCGAAATCAAATTTCGATCTCTAGAACTAAAAATGGATCTTTGGATCATTACATGCTTATGCTCAAAACGTCAAAGTCTTCCAAAAACTCTTCCAAAACTTATCCGAAACTCATGGGACCCCGACCAAACATGCCAACAGACCCCATAACATAATTCAAACTTGTTCCAACCTTCAGAATGCTCAAAACAACATCAAAACATCAAATCACCCTCGGATTCAAGCCTAAGAATTCCAAAACTTCCAAAATCCGAATTCGATCAAAAAGTCGACCAAACGACATCCAAATGACCTGAAACTTTGCACACACATCACAAATGACATAACGAAGCTACATCAACTCTCGGAATTCCATTCCGACCCTCGGATCAAAATCTCACCTATCAACCGGAATTCGCCAAAATATTAACTTTGCCAATTCAAGCCAAATCCTTCCACGGACTTCCAAAATGCATTCTGATCGCGCTCCTAAGTCATAAATCACCCAAAGAAGCTATCCAAATCATAAAATTTCCGATCCGAGCTCATATACAAATAAGTCAACTCTTAGTCAAACCTTTCAAATTCAAAGCTTTCAACTAAGATTGTTCCTTCAAATTCATTCTGATTTTTCCTGAAAATCAAAACCAACGATCTACATCAGTCATAATACGTTACACGGGGCAAGTCATGTCCGGGAACTGGCGATCAAAGTGCAAAAGTTCAAAACGACCGGTCGGGTCGTTACAATACCCTTACTTCCTCCTTCCTGTAGTCTTATAGATTCTTCTATAGGCATTCTTTTTCCTGATGGTTTTACATTTTCTATTTCTGTTTCTTGATCTATTCTATATACTCTTTTTCTTGGTACATTTCCTGTGCTAGTATCTATGGTACTTTGGTAAGTTGTTCTCTGAAATGGGCTTGGGCTAGAACTAGTTGATTTCATTAATTCTTTTAAACTTATTAGAGATTCTGTCTCTGTTTCTTCATAACTATCTTGTATCTCTTCAAAAATTTGATCGAATTTATCTGATTTTTTCTGTGAAATATTTTCTTTTCTATATCCCCAATTATCTGTTCTTAATTCACATTTCTTAAAATGCTCTTCTACTTTGCTTAAAGTTAATTTTCCAAGTTTACACCCTTTACATTGGAAAGTTTTATTTCTATTTTCTTTTAGCCTTCTTGCTTTTTCTAATGTTATGTCTACTTCGAATTCGTCTTGTATTATTTCAATATTCATAAATTCAGTATCACTATCTTCCATTGTACTTTCAGTTCCATTATCTATTTCCTTTTGGGTAGAATAGTTATAATTGGTAAACCTAATTGATGTTTCTCCTTTAGAGTTTGTATACATTAAATGAGATTCTAGTTTGAATATTTTTGGCTTTGCGAAATCATCTAAATTCCATTCTAATCCAACATATTCTTCCGGGTTTATCTTAATAGGTTTTATTAATTTTATCCCTTTATTTCCCATTACTTCGACTACATCGTCTACCTTAATTTTAAATTTTGTATTACTATTTGTTGCCATTTTTCCTATGAAACCTACACATATCAGTAAATTATTTCTATTATTCATTTCTTCGTATCTCTTAGTCCGTATTCCCTATTTTGATATTTTTTTCTAAATTCTGCTAGATTTATCATGAAATATGGGCTAATGTAAAATATTCCTCCATTTTTTGTCACGTCTACTTCTGTTAAAACTATTATAGAATTCTTTTGATCTGACCATCTGTCATCATATACTACTATTAGTACTTTAGTTCCTAAATTCTTTCTAGTTAGTCCTTTTAATTCGATTACTATTAATCCCATATGTATTAAATTCTTTTTATAATTTTTAATTTGTCGTACTGATTCTGGATTAGTTAAATTTAATGTTGCAACCTTATTTCCTATAGCTGATAATTGCTCTTCTCTATAATGTCTATATAGTTGAGAGTTATTTGAAAAATATCCTGTATTATATAGTATTCTCCGATTGAGTAACCTTAGTTGATTTTATTGAAAGATTTGTATATCTTTGTCTATATCTATTATTTCGTCTAATTTCTGATTTTCTTCTTGTCTTTTTCTAGTTAGAATTCTGGCTAACATGTTATTACCTATTCTATTGTCTAAAAAACTTATTCGTGATCTTTCTTGGTTTGTTGTTCTTGACCCACCTGGAAAAAGGTCCATTTTTGTGGTTTTCTTATTTTAATTTTATCTTTTTACGGTGTTATTTCAACTCTTTTTAATTGTTCTATTAGATCGTCTACTTTTGGAATTTCAGTCTTTATCTCCTTTTCTTTAATAATTTTATCTAGCTTTTTATTAATTTCTAAAAGTAATACTATTAAAGTATTATTCTGTTTTATTATTGTTTGATTTCCTTTCCCCTGGGGAGTATAACTAGTCAGCCCCTCTGGATTGGGTTGAATTCTTTCTGTGAACTTTAATGCTTCTTCATATACTGGATCTAGTTCTAGTTGTAACTCACTCATTGTCACGACCAGGATTTCACACCCTCGGGAGTCGTGATGGCGCTTACTATTGAGAGCTAGGAAAGCCAACCCCTAATTACCTTTTCATTTAGCAGTTTACTTCTTTTAACAAATATTAACAACAGCATGAAAACAATGAAATTTAATAATTAAGCGAAAGACTCAAATTTAAGAAAAAACTAAACAAAACGCGGAAACAACATATATCTCTACCCCAAGAACTGGTGTCACATACTCATGAACTACTAAGAGTGCTAAATACAATCGTTTAAAAGAAAACATAAACTGTTTGTCTCGAGTACAGAGAGATAACAGACTGAAATAAAGATAGAGGAGACGCCGGGCCTGCGAATGCCTGCAAGGCTACCTCGGTGTCTCACTGGACTGAAGGCTGGCTCCCGCGCTACTACTGCTGCTGTCCAAAACCTGGATCTGTGCAAAATAGCACAGAGTGTAGCATTAGCACAACCAACCCCATGTGCTGGTAAGTGCCCAGCCTAACCTCGGCGAAGTAATGACGAGGCTAGGACCAGACTACCAAATAAACCTGTGCGGTTCGAATATATATATATATATATATATATATACAACGGGAAAGCAATACAGGAAGTAACCAGTCAATAAAGGAAGGGGAATCATGATGTGGGGAGATAATAGTTTCAAATAGGGAGCCTCAAATAAAGAAAGAAGCAACGAAACCAGAATACCAACAAGAATCAGAAAGAATCACAAACTTTCACGGCATCACTCTTCGTGCGTTTACTCTCGTCCTCACCAAATTAATCGTGTCAATAATCATATGTACGGCATCACCTTTCGTGTTTTTACTCTCTTTCCTCACAATATAGTCAATGAATATCAGTACGGAATGGTACATCGTACGACACGACATCACCCTTCGTGCTTTACACTCTTTCCTCACAATATCAACAATGCATAACATCACTCTTCGTGCTTTATCACTCTTCCTCGCCCAAACAACAATCACAAATAAGGGACAAGGAAGTAAACAAATAATGATAGAAATCTCGGCAAGGGAATACAATTAAACAGTTAAATCCCGGCAAGGGAACAATATCAATAAATTCAATATCCCGGCAAGAGAGAAGATCAACAAAACAATAAAACATCCCGGCAAGGGAATAAATCAATAACTCTTTCTCTTTCTTTCATTTCTTACTTTATAATTCGCTTTACCACTTGAGCCAATGCTCCAAAGGGTCCATTTATCTCATATTCCTTCACAATTCGTATTACAACTCGAGCTAATGCTCCTCGAAGTTTAAAGATCACAATTCCTTTCACATGATCTTTACAACATATAGAAATCATCAATTAAGCATGGAAGTTACAACAAAATAAGAATATTCGAAATATAAAGAATCACGGTCATGCTAGACTCCAATGTATAGATACTCGACACCATGCCTATACATCGCACTCGACAATTAGCAAGTAGCAAATAAGACTCAACACCTATTCCCTCAAGCTAAGGTTAGACTAAACACTTACCTCAAACTTCCACGGCCAAATCAATCCACAACAACCGCTTTCCCTCTCGAATTCGGCTCCAACTCAATCAAATCTATACAATAATGACTTCATAATATCAATATATTCTAAACAAATCAAACCCAATGCCTAATTATAGATTTCCAAGCTTTCTTCCCAAAATCCCAAAAAAATCGACCCCGGGCCCGCTTGGTCAAAACGCGAGGTTCGGACCAAATTCGTATCTCCCATTCACCTACGAGCCCGAATATATAATTTGTTTTCAAATTCGACCCCAAAACGAGGTCTTAATCAAGAAAATCAAAAAGCCCTAACTCTACCCAAATCCCCAATTTTCTACCCTAAATTACATGTTTTAGGCTTAGGAATTCATGAGATGTTGAAGAAAATGGAAGGAAACAAGCAAGGATTACTAACCCACGAAGTCTTTGGTGAAGGATAACTTCAATGGACGCCTAAGGACCTTGGAGAAGAAGGAGTTCGTGAAAACTTATTGAAATCCCGTAGCTACTGTTTCTAAAAATTTAAAATATAACTGGGCAAAATTGCCCTGTCGCGATGCGTTCGCGAAGGGTAGGGCTTAACAGACCATCGCGTTCGCAGAAGGAGGCACGCGAATGCGGAGAGTAAAATGGTGAGGCCCTGAAATTGGTCTATGCGAACACGGAAAGAGGCACGCAAATGCGAAGAGGAAATCCTGCAAAACCACGCGAACGCGATGAAGAAAAGGAGACTCAGCCCTCAGAGTCAAATAACCCTACGCGAACGCGAGGGCAGGGACGCGAACGCGAAGGAGGAAAAATTAGAGCATCGCGAAAGCGAGAGGAACAATGCGAACGCGTAGAAGAAACTGTCTGCAACAGCTGAAGCAAATCTGCAATTTTTTCTAAGTTTGAAATCACTCCGAAACACTCCCGAGCCCTCGGGGCTCCTAGCCAAACACATGCACCATCTCAACAATATTCTACGAACTTAACCGTGAGATCAAATCGCCAAAATAACATCAAAAACAACGAATCAAACCTCAAAATCACTAGTTTTTCTTCAAACTTCATAAACTTTCAAATTTAGAGTTTTAAGTCCGAAACACGTCAAACGTCATCCAATTTCAACCAAACTTCACAGAAATATCTTAAACCACATATAAGACCTGTACTGGATGCCGAAACCAAAATACGGGCCGATACTAACACGTTCTAAACAATTTTCATTTCAATTTTCTTTATAAATTTCAGAAAAACAATTTTACTCAAAAATTCATTTCTCGGGCTTGGGACCTCGAAATTTGATTCCGGGCATACGCCCTAGTCCCATATTTTCCTATGAACCCTCCGGAACCGTCAAATCACGGGTCCGGGTTCGTTTACCCAAAATGTTGACCAAAGTCAAATTTATTCATTTTAACATCAAAATTTAGCATTTTTCACAAAATTTCATATTTAAGCTTACCGGCTACACGTCCGGACTGCGCACGCAAATTGAGGCGACTAAAAATGAGGTTTTCAAGGCCTTGGAAGCACGGAATGGGTAATAAAACAGGACACTCATGAAAGAGCAATTTCTTTTATTGTGTCTATCTTTTCTTTTAAGGTTTTTATCTCACTTTTTAATACTTCTACTTGGTGTGTTATTTTTTCTACTAATCTGGTTGCTTGTATTTCTAATTCTTTAGGTTTTTCTGTAATAGTTTTAATTAATTTCTCTATTTCGTCTTTCTTAGGTATTTTTTCTAGATTAAACTTTTTGTTCAGAAATTGTGTTTTTCTGTCTATTTCTAGTTTTGTGATTTTAGGAAATCCAAATTTTGTTCTAATTTTTCTAAAGTCTTTCTTTGTTTAGTTTGTAATACTTCTACTAGTTCTAGTGTTCTTATTATGTTTTTATTATTTTCCTGGATTTTTTCTCCAAAGTTGATTATTATATCTACTAAAGTATTGTATTGTTTATCTTCAGTATGTAATATATGTTCTCCACTACTAAAATTACACTTAATTACCGTATTATCTTTTAATATTCTATACTTCTTTTCTGGATATATTTTTAAATCTAAATATTCTAGGTTGTTTAGTTTATCTATTTTTTAACCTAATGGTATCCAAATTTTTCGGTTCTTAAAGAATTTTATCCTTTGGTTTTCTAAATATATTTCTCTTTCTATATATTGTATTTTCCACTCTAAAGTTGATATGGTTTCTGAGCTAATACTACGTTTTACTATATAACTCGGTTCTATGTTTATTTTTAAATCTGATTCTTTTATTTGTTTAGCTAATTCTAAAGTTGATATTAATAAAGCCTTAGTCTTTCGTAGTATGTTCTTTAATTCTCCTTTTCTTTGTATATTCCTACTTAAAATCCAATAGTTACATGCTATTTCTTTAGTTAAAGGATGTTGTCTCAACATATATGTTATCCTAATGGGATATGTTTTATCTTATTCCTGGTGGTTTGGATATAATCCTTTTCTTGTTGTATTTGAACATTAATTCTTTCTATTTCGAGAAGAAAATTTTCTGTATTTAAAATATCTGGATATGTAGGAAACCTTTGAAGCAGAGGTTCGGTCAAATCTTTCTAAAAATGCTTCCCACGGAGTATTCGAACGGGCAAAAATCGCTCGTGTCCGCTCACTTTATCTTTGTACGAAAACTCTTCAAGTTTCCGCACAAAGAGGGGCAGCTGTGAGCACGTAATTTTTGCCTTACGAAAAACTACTCCAAAATAAATCAAAAAATAAAATAAATTTCTTTTACTGTGTAATTTTTGAATTTGGCGTGGTGTTAAATGTTTGTGTTATGTCCGTAAATGTTTATTTTTGTCAAAATAAATCAAAAAATAAAGTAAAATACATATTGCATGCATATAGGATTTAATTGTGCATTTAAGAGATAATTTAAATAAAATCGCAAAAAATACGCATTGGTTCTATTTTAAATGTTTCACTGTGTGATTGATGTTTTTGTCTATGTGTTAAATAATGGTTATAGAGTAATTAATATATTTTTTGTGAAGTTAAAATGGTTTTATAATTTTTTTTTTAAATTAGAAAATGAATTAATTGAAAAAAAATAATAATAAAAAAAAACATACTAGTAAAAGATTGGACCTGGATTAAAATCCAGGCCCAAATCAATTAATTCCCTTCACAAGCCCAATCCCAACAGCCCCTGTCCGGTCCAATTCAAAGCCAGAACCAAACGACGTCGTTTGGTCATCTCTCATCAAGGGCCGTTGGATTAAATCCAACCAACGGCCAAGATCTCATCACCCGAACCCAAGACCCTTACCCGATCCATTGACCCGGTTCAACCCGTCCCCCAACTTAAACCAAACGACATCGTTTGGTTAAGTGAATAGATCCTAGCCCTCCATTCTAATTGATCCAACGGACGATACTAATCCACCCTACCCCTATATAAATCCCAAACCTTACCCAGCCCCTAACTGAACACCCCCCCCTCTCCGCTCCTGTTCATCATCGTTCCAAACAGACCCCTAACCCTAGCCGCCCCTATTCCCCTTCGCCTGAAACCCGGCGGCATCAACGCCGCCGGTCACCAACTTAACACCCTAGGACCTCCTGAACCTCCCCTACACGAATCCAACCTTAGTTTCCTTCGAATCAGGCCACAACTCTTCGAATCTTAAATCGAAGGTTGGCTTGAAAACTTGATCTAAACCAATCAGCCCCAAATTAACACCATGGCTTCCCCTAGTCATCCTAAGTATGGATCTGTTGGTTGTTAGGTTCGAATCCGTTCGGAACTTCTCGAATCTTCTTTTGAAGATTCGGACCAAACAAAAATTTACCCAGATCTGTTTCAAACTCACACCAGTTACCCTCCTGGCCTCCCTCGTGCCTAGAATATCTTTGGTTCTTCTCGAATCTGACCAGAAATGGTTAAATCCCAAATCGAGTTTTTAAGAACCCTAAAAAATACCAAACTTCCGGATTCGGTTCAGATTATGATGAAGATTGAGGTTTAATCGACCTTAGTCGAAGTATTTTCAGTGGAAAATACTTCGACTAAGGTCAGTTTGATTTCAAACAAAAAATCCGAAATCCAAGTTGAGTTCGAGTCAGAGAATTTAATTAAAGTTCAGAGGTATTTTTCTATTTATTTTTGTGTATTCTACGTGTATTGTTGTCCGTATTAATAGCTTGTTAATTTTTCATCAATTCTGTCATTTCTGTCTATTTGATCCGAATGTAAATTGTTTCTGTTGGTTGTGGTTATTTACAATATGTGTAATCGACTCGATTAAGTTCGTCGATTAGTTATATTACGAATTTTTTCATTTCTGAAAATGTTGACTAAAACAGTCTGCTTCTATTTTAGACTAGTTATTGACAAATGTTGTAAATAGTCAATTGATTAATGCTCGTCAATTAAATCATGATTGTCTGTGAATCAGTGAATTCAAATGTATGTTGTATATGTTATTGTCTGAACATTAAAAGTTTCAGGGCATTGTCAGTATTGACAATGATCCTGTGTGTGTTTGATTTTGGTTTAATGTTAAGTCCAGTCTGAATGATTTTGATAATTTCAGAAATATGCTGTTATGATGTTAGTTCTGAATTCAGTGTTGTAATGTCCAGTTTGAATTCCAGTTTACAAAAGTTGGTCAAATACAATTGTGTTTAGGAGGTTAATAGGATTGATTTAGCTGTAAATCAGAAAGATAACTGAGTCTGTACAGATTTTAGAATATGTTTTGCTGAAGGTTCTGATTTTTCAGTAATAACATTAGGATTTCAGGGGCACTTATGGGAATGAAACAGTAAAAACAGGGTGTTAGTACTAGTATATTATAATGTAATGTTAGTTGCTATTAGTTAATAATACTAATGGGGAACAAGGGATAATGGGCTGCTGAAAATCAGGGAAAAGGTTTTACATAATGGGATTTTCTGTTTTTAAAAAGAAGAAGGGGGTCCAAGAAGCACTTAAATTGCCTAGGACCAGCCCTGTATAAATACAGGAGCTGGACAGACAGTTAATAGAGAGAATTTTTGAGTGAGAAAGAGAGAATTTTAAGAGAGAGTTTTTGCATGCAGAATTTAGGAGAGTCTTTGAGGAATTTTCAGAAAAACTGGAAGAAAGTTTAAGAGTTCCTTTTGAAGAAATTTTAGGAAAATTGAGAGGGAGTTTCAGATTTTAGGATCAGTTTTCAGAAGAGGAGAGTTTGAGAGATTTTAAAAGAGGAAAAAGAAACAGAAAAGGAACAAAAGAGCATTCACACACACACACAGATATACAGCAACAGAAAAACAAAAATCAGAAAAAATGGGATTTTGAAACTGAAAAGGAATTGAAATTTGAAATATTGTTTCTTTTGTTGAATTTGTTCAACCTTACTTGGTTCCATTGATTCAATTAATATTTGAAGTGTCCAGTTTTAAAAATAGCTGTACTGTGTATCTGTTTTCTTCGGATCCTCTTATTGCTCAAATTTGAGGGAATACTGGTATTTCGCTGTTTTTGTTACTGCTGCAACTGCTGAAACTTACTTCTTCTACCTTCATTTTCAGGTATATATATCCTTTTAAATTCTATGTTGGAAAGAGATTCAATATGGTGGATAAATGAAGATTGAATTGAAATTCTGTTTTTATCTGTCCAAATTCATCAATTTAAATCTCGTTTTTTTATTTTATGTTAGTTAATTAGTAGTGAATTCAATTTGATAGCTATGAGCTAATTGTCTTACTTTGAAAGTTCGTATAAAGATTTGTAATAACATTAGCTCATTATCTCATTAGTTTAATCATATTAAATTGTCGAAGTAGGGAATATGGTATGAATGTTGGTCATTATTTAAATTTTGTTGTTGGTTAAGTAAGAAGTGATGTAGAAGGGCCAAGATAACTATAGTAGTGATATTTTTTGTTACATAAGGTTAAGATGATGATGTCGATAAGATAATAGATGTGTGTATAAACTTTGGTGAAAGGTGACATGGTATAGCTTGTTACGATGTTTAAAATATTATGAAGGTTTACAACATATAACTAAGTTGCATATAAGGTAATTTTATTGAATTGGCTTGTATAATAATTCCTTTCTTATAAACTCGAATGCCTATCTACCTTCTTAAAATAAATTAACCAAGTAATTAGGCCTATTAGATTAAAAGCAAGCATATAAGAATGAAAAAAGATGTATAAGCATAAATTGCCACACTTCATATCAATGATAATTAGAAGTAGAATTTGCATTAAATAAATAATGAAAATTCTCGGAAAATATTTCCTTCCTTTATGAATCATTTATTTTCAGTTTCATATGCAATTTATTCTTTGGCATATATATATATATATGTCATATATGTTTAAAAATAGTACTAATCATGTTTTTATTCTGTTCTTTGAACTTGAATAGTCTTGGATAAACATGTTATATGTGGAAATTCCATAATATCATTATAAATATGTCGCGCGATTAGGGATACGTTCGCGTACCCTGATTATATTTTTAAAAGCAAAAATTCGGATTATGCGTACGCGCAATTTCGAACGAATGTTTAATAAAAGGATTTTTCTAAAGGCGTTAAATCAATTTCATAAAAAACCCGAGATGTACGGTTCACTATTCAAGAAAAATAAATATTCTTGATTCAAAACAATCTCGGAGAAATGATTGCTTAATATATTATAAAAAATTATTGTGTACACGTACGCGTGACACAATTCCGCATTTTTAATTTATAACACGAATATACGTACGCGTAATTCGATTCAAAGAAGGTTTCAATCGTAATAAGTATAAGCAGTAGTAAAATCAGAAAACATCAATATTTAATAAAATCAAGTTGATTAAGCCAATAATAAAAACAGTTAAGCGACCGTGCTAGAACCACGGAATTCGGAAATGCCTAACACCTTCTTCCGGATTAACAGAATTCCTTACTCAGGATTTCTGGTTCGCGGAAAAAAATAAACAGAGTCATATTCTCCTCGATTCAGGGATTATAATTGGTGACTTGGGACGCCTCAAAATTCCCAGGTGGCGACTCTGAAACAAATAAACAAATCCCGTTTCGACTGTCCTTTAATTGGAGAAAACTCCCCACGCGCCCCGCGGGCGCGGGAAAAGAGGAGGTGCGACAGCTCTGGCGACTCTGCTGGGGACCGAACCCAGAATCTCTGGTTCAGGGTTTAAAGAATTCGAGCTTAAAATATCTGTTTTATTGGCTTTACTTACTATATAATTTTCAACTGTTTATATGCTAATATGCTAAATGTTTTTTTTTACCGCTTTAATATTATTTGAATTGTGAATATATACAACTGCTACGAAACCCCCTTCTTTCTGAGTCTTCTGAATTTATGGTGTACACGTGCGCGTGACCCACCTTTCTGTTAAAGTCATACCAAATAAGACGGAGTTGGGACAAGTAACTAGGCCGGGCAGACTTTCGTGCTCCCGGTACGTTGCCCCCGCTTCGGCTCAAACTGTCCGTTTGGGTAAGCCAGGTTTAGAACAATCAACCTAAGGTTTTACACTTAGAATAACTCAGCCATGTACCGGATCCCTAGTAGGAACGAATATTTGCATCATATGCATTTGCCCTTGGAGACTCAACACAGGGGTTGGGTCTGTCTAGGACAGGTGAACCCAAAATTAAAAGACCATCATGATGCATCCTACTTGCTACTTGTGCATTCATTTGCCTCAAACATGCTTGTTGACCAGCTTAAATAAAATCATGGTAAGAAGCAAGGAATAAAATGGGTTGTTTTAAAATTTTCGAAAAAAAAATAGTTTTAAATTTTGAAATAAAAATATTTAATGAAAAAAAAAATTCGAAAATAAATTTTAGTATAAATTTTCCCAAAATAAATTTTGACTTTATTAAAATTAAATTTCAGATACAAAATGAGCACCACACAAAGCCCCTCATCCACAAGTACGGAGGAATTTCTATGTCAGCTTCAAATGTGGTGGTATGATTTGGGCGAAGACGGTCAAAAATGGGTCGTCAAGCATTTGGGAAATCTCACGGACATTATGAAAGTTGAGCCTCGGGATGATCTGATTACGGCATTAGTAACTTTCTGGGACCCTGTTCACAATGTTTTCCGTTTCTCTGACTTCGAGCTTACTCCTACATTAGAGGAGGTAGCTGGCTATGTTGGTTTTGACGGAAGTTTAAGAAATCAAAGCTTGATATTCACAAAGGCTCCTTCAATACATCGATTCTTCGGTCTTCTGAACATCAGCAGTCAAATCAGGAAAAGCAATGTCATCAATGGATGTTGTTCCTTCAACTTTTTGTATTCCAGATTTGGAAAGTCAGATGGGTTCGAAATTCATGAGAAAGGCCTTACTAATAAGCAAAACAAAGACACTTGGCAGATACACCGACGATTTGCTTTCATGGTGGCTTTTCTAGGAGTCATGGTCTTCCCAAATAAAGAGCGAACAATTGATATTCGCACCGCAAAAATTGTGCAAATCCTCACCACTAAAGAAAATCACACCCTTGTCCCCATCATTCTGTCAGATATTTATCGGGCTTTGACTTTATGCAAATCAGGGGCGAAGGTTTTCGAAGGATGCAAAATTTTGTTGCAAATGTGGGTGATTGAACATCTCCAACAACAACCCAAGATCATACAGTATGGGTCGAACAGAGCTAATTGCATCGAGAGCTATGAGGAAAGAACAAAAAATTACCAAGCTCCAGAAGGGATAGAAGCATGGGTATCTCATCTAAAGGCTTTAACGGCAAATCAAATTGAATGGACTCTGGGATGGCTCCCGATGAGAGAAGTAATACATATGTCAACCTCAAATAGTTATCTACTACTATTGGGATTGAGAAGCATTCAGCCATATGCACCACTAAGAGTCCTAAGACAACTAGGGAGATATCAAATAGTTCCTGATGAGGAAGATTTGAGTATGCAAGTAATCGAATTACACCCAGAAGCCACTATTCCCGAAGCTCTACTTCAGCAGATGTGGAATGGGTGCCGATACTTGAAAAGTGATACTCAAGTCCTAGACGCTACCAAGGGTGAGATAAATCCTGGATATGCAAGGTGGTTCGAAAAGCGGTCCCGCGTGGATGATGTACCGGAACCTGAGCTAAAAAGGCCAACAAAAAGACCCCATGTTCAAAATTTCAATGATAAAATCCAAGAACGGTTAATCTGGGGAGAAAAAGAAAAAGGGTACAAAGCCACTATCCATGCCCTAAAAGAAAATCTAAGAAGCCTCAGTTTGGAGAAAGATTTGCAAGAACAAGAAGCCAAAGGCGAGAAAAAGAGTCTAGCTTGTGAGAATGAAAATCTTCATGCTCGATTCCAAAAAATGAAAAGAGTCTCTGAAACGCCAAAGAGAAGCTGGAAAGATCAAAAAACCATCGCCAATCTCTTCGAAAAAATGCAAGATTTTGACTCCATTCTTGCAGAAAACGAAAGGGCATTGAGCAAAGCAAAAGAAAGGATCCAACAATTAAATGAAGAAGCCAGATCTAACAAGGAACGCCAGGATAGGCAATCCGAAAAAGACAAGGCTCAATTCAAGAAGGAAAAAGACTATTGGATGCGATCAGAAGACCAGCTTCGTGCACAACTAGAAGAGGCAAGAAGATGCAACAGAGAATACCAACAAGCAGACCTCGACAGGGAAAGATCACAAGCAAGATTAGAGCAGGCCAGACTCCGAGCTCTATTAGAATCAGCTTTAGATCGTGAAAACCGTGTCAGAGACATAGCCACCACTCGTCAGCAGCAATTGCAAGACCAAGACCAACGTCTCCAAGGTTTCAGGGCACAAGTCCACGACTTGGCAGTCTTCACATCTCAAAGTTATGTAAACTGCCAAGGAATGGATTATGAAAGGTTTACAGAGCATGCGCCCACTTTTGCTCGTCATCTAGCAATAGAGTTGGAAAGGATGTATCGTACGCTGGGAGGCCATCCAGGTCAAGCCCCACATTGAGCAGATAATCCAATATTAGAGAACAAAAGTGGAAAGTGGGGCATTTTGTGAGATGTTATGAATTGTATCTTTTATTCTGATTTAAGTGTGTGTATTTCAAGCTATTTTCTTAAAGTTTTCGAATGTAATTCCATCTTTGTGTAATAAATAAACATGATTGACTTTGGGCCGAACTACGCAAGGTCTGATTCATGTTTGACATAATACATAGGCAATCTCTAAGAGTCGACCACCACGATAAAGATATCTATAGTAAATAAAAGCGAATGACAATTTTTCAATTTCAATAAAGCTGGGACGATACAAGCAACCGAGCGAATGCATAATAGAAAGGGATTATTTGTCTAGGAGCATTGCATCTCAACGTGTGATTATATATGTGTTAAACTCTCAAAACTAACAAGTTTGTTCATTTTCAGAATTCAACCAGTTAGTTTCTCTAAAGAGTATACTGGCATATTATCACTATCATACAAGATCAAAAGGACCAGTACCCGAAAGTATGTCTATCCCAGATGTTGACACAAGTATGGAGATAGAAGAGATGGATGTCGGGAAAATGAAAGAAGAAATGCTTAAGCTCAAGCAGCAAATGGCAGAAATGTACCAAGCTTGGTCTACAGGACAGTTGCCCCCATCTTACCCAAATAACCCTGCTCCATCAATAATCCAAACTCAGGATAATATCACCACTGAATTATCCCCAAGTTTCCCCATTTATCAGCACTACCGAGGCACCACCTCTCAGACACCACAGTCTCCACCTCCAAAACCAGTTCCGTACCTTCCTCCACCTATGACTCCTGTTTTTGTAGCACCTCCCCCTGCTACATTTCACAAATCTCCTAGTGAGCCTACATTTCAGGCCCAAGACAACCAATATTACCCCCGGAGCCCACCTTCAAAGCCTCCGAAATCAATTCACCTGCTCCTCAGTTTGATCTCCCAACCGAAATTAACAAGCCAGCCAAAAATGCTGAACAAGAAGAGATGTTCAGGAAGGTCAAAAGTCTAGAACAGTCGTTCCGAGACATGCGAGGATTAGGTGGGCAAGTCAGTGTAGCCTACAAAGATTTATGCTTATTCCCTAATGTACAATTGCCATTTGGCTTTCAAGATGCCCAAATTTGACCTATACAGCGGGCACGGCGACCCAGTAGCCCACTTAAGGGGTTTCTGTAGCAAGATGCGAGGAGCTGGGGGAAAGGATGAATTATTGATGGCTTACTTCAGTCAAAGTCTAAGCGGATCAGCTTTGGAGTGGTATACACGCCAAGACCATGGAAGATGGTACACCTGGGATGACCTGGCACAGGCATTCGCATACCATTTCCAATACAATCTGGAAATCATCCCAGATCGATTATCTTTGACCAAATTTGAGAAGAAACACAATGAAAGTTTCAGAGAGTATGGTTTTCGGTGGAGAGAACAGGCGGCAAGAGTGGATCCTCCTATGAAGGAGAGCGAAATGGTAGACTACTTCCTCCAAGCCTTGGAACCAACTTACTACGCCCACTTGGTTTCAGCGGTTGGAAAATCATTCAACGAGGTAGTGAAGATGGGAGGTATGGTAGAAGAAGGCCTCAAGACAAACAAAATCATGAGCTATTCAGCAATTAAGGCAACTACTCAAGCTATTCAAGGCGGGGTAGGAGGAATCGGAAGAAAGAAGAGGGAGGAAGCAACCGTAGTTGATTCAGGAATTTGGCCAGGACCCAGGGGTTCACCGCTTTACTATAATCAGCAACGACCTCGCCAATCAGCTTACCACCATGATTCATCCCAACATTACTATCACCCTTCAGAGCCTCATTTCGCCATTAACCACGCTCAAGCATACAATCAGCCACCTGTTCACACCAATTGGCGTGCTCCTGTCACACCAAATACCTACCCCCGAGCTTATCCCGGACCAGGTTTCAGGCCTAGACCAGCATTCAGGGGAGAAAGGGAACAGAAAAAGAAAACTTACACTCCATTGGGAGAGTCTTACACTAGTCTGTTCCACAGGCTGAGACAGTTAGACATGTTGAGACCAATACAATCCAAGCTACCTAATCCTCCACCAAAGAATCTGGATTACACCATTAGCTGTGAATATTGCTCCGGTACACCAGGCCATGATACGGAGAAATGTTGGCATTTGAAAAATGCAATACAAGAGCTGATTGATACTAATAAAATCGAGGTTCAAACCCCCGAAGCTCCAAATATCAATAGAAATCCAATGCCAGCCCATCAAGAGGCTAATATGATAGAAATCATACAAGCTGATGGGGAGACAAAGAAGCCGTCACAAACTGTCATGATGATCAAGTCTCATGAAACCAAGCCAGATAAGCAGTTAATGGAGGAGAAGCCGGTGTCTAAGCATAACAAGAATGGTGGTGAACCGTCTATGATAGTCGATGAGGGATCATCGAACAAAGTTGCCGCAAAACAAGAGAGGACAAAGGTGATAGTACCAGGGGTTGCTAACAAACCCGTCGTAATTGTGGAAGGAGCACGTACAGATCGAGTTATTATTGCACCTGTAATTCAGCTGCCAATCATCAACAACAAAGCCATCCCATGGAACTATGAACGGGTGACCGTAATGTACAAAGGCAAAGAAATCAAGGAAGAAGTGTGTGAGGTACAAGGCTTGACTCGTTCGGGAAGATGTTTTACTCCCGAAGAGCTGAGAAAAACTAAAAACAATCCAATGCCCACGAAGAAAGCTGTGACGGAAGAAGAGGCGGAGGAGTTTTTAAGAAAAATGAAGCTCCATGATTATTCTGTTGTGGATCAATTAAAGAAGACCCCCGCTCAAATTTCATTGTTGTCATTACTGATCCATTCAGAGGAACACCGTCTGGCATTGATGAAAATCCTGAATGAAGCTCATGTTCCTGAAAAGATCTCTGTAAATCATTTGGGCAAAATAGCCAACAGAATCTTTGAGACGAACAGGATTACATTTGCTGATGATGAATTACCTGTGGAAGGTACCGAGCACAACAGAGCTCTTTACCTCACCGTGAAATGTGAAAACTCCGTAGTAACCCGGGTATTGGTCGACAATGGGTCCAGTGCAAACATATGCCCTCTCTCCACTTTAAACAAATTAAAAATTAAAGAGGAGAGGATTCAAAAGAACAGTATCTGCGTACGAGGATTTGACGGTGGAAGTAGAGATTCATTTGGCGACATAGTGTTGGAACTAACTATAGGGCCAGTTGAATTCACAATGGAATTCCAAGTTTTGGACATGACTGTTTCTTACAACTTGTTGTTGGGTCGACCATGGATCCATGCTGCTAAAGCAGTCCCGTCAACATTACATCAGGTTGTCAAGTTTGAATGGGACCATCAAGAAATAGTCGTGCATGGAGAAGAAAATTTAAATGCTCACAACAGCACCATTGTACCAGTCGAGGGAGCAGAAATTGACCAAGGACCATGGGTATACCAAGTGTCAGACACAGTGTCGGTAGAGAAAGTTCCAGAAGGAAAATACCTTACGAATCCAAAGGTATCCTCTACATCAGTCATGGTAGCTTATGAAATGCTGAAGAATGGCTTTATACCCGGCAAAGGCCTGGGCTTATCTTTGCAAGGAATTGTACAACCAGTATCTCTCCCCGAGAACTGGGGAACATTCGGTTTAGGATTCACACCGACCGCCAATGACGTGATGAGAGCCAGGAAGTTGAAACACCAAGCATGGGTTCTTCCAAAACCAGTACCACAGCTGTTGAAGTCTTTTGTCAAGACCGGTGCTAAAAATCGCCCGATAACAACAATTCCTAAATCCCAGGTCAATCCTGAGGAGGAATTAATTGAAAGGTTCGAGAAATTGTTTAGTGATGTAAATATGCTGGAAGACGGAGAAGGGTGTAGCAACGCAGAAGTTCAATTCGTTGGACCAAAAACAAAGCTCAATAATTGGAAAGCCACTCCTCTCCCAATTCGAAAGGAGTCTTGGTAGTTTATTTTGATTTTTTTCAGTTTGTTTGGGATATTTCAAGGTTGTAATCCCAAAATTTATCTTACAGTTGGTTTGAAGCATGCAAAACCTTGTTATTTTTCATTATCCAATAAAAAGCAGTTTCCTTTTTATTATCATTCCTAATAGCTTTCTTTTCTTTTTCTTCTTTTTTGTACAGTTCTTTTTATGCTGGCTCTAGTGATATGGCATGCATGAGGAATCTTCAGCCCAGTCTTAAAAATCAATCTGATTCCGAAATATTAATTCAAGAAACATATTGTGATTATGAATCAGAATATGATGAAGATGAGGTTTTTGAAGAGATTAGTAAAGAGTTAATTCACTTTGAGGAAAAAATCAAACCTAACTTGAATGATACCGAGGATGTCAATATAGGGGACACGAGTAATGTCCGAGAAACTAAAATAAGTGTCCATCTCGAGCCAAAAATCCGAGAGGATTTAATTAAAGCACTCATAGAATTCAAAGATGTTTTTGCATGGTCATATGACGATATGCCGGGCTTGAGCACTGATTTAGTGGTCCACAAATTGCCCACCGATCCAATGGTGCCTCCTGTCAAGCAGAGGCTGAGAAAATTCAAGCCTGATATGAGTGTGAGAATTAAAGAAGAAATCACCAAACAATTGGAAGCAAAGGTCATTCGAGTCACTCGATATCCTGTTTGGTTAGCTAATATCGTTCCTGTGCCAAAGAAAGACGGCAAAATTAGAGTATGCGTCGACTATCGCAATCTCAACAAAGCAAGTCCAAAGGATAATTTCCCATTACCCAATATCCATATCTTGATCGACAATTGTGCCAAGCATGATATAGGATCTTTCGTGGACTGTTATGCCGGATATCATCAAATTCTAATGGATGAAGAAGATGCAGAAAAGACGGCATTCATCACACCATGGGGAACTTATTGCTACAGGGTAATGCCATTCGGTTTGAAGAACGCCGGAGCAACCTATATGAGAGCAATGACCACAGTGTTTCATGATATGATACACAAGGAAATTGAGGTATACGTGGATGATGTAATCATAAAATCAAAGCATCAGACCAACCACGTTGGGGATTTGAGGAAGTTCTTCTTAAGACTTCGCAGGTACAACCTCAAGCTTAACCCTGCCAAGTGCGCATTCGGAGTTCCATCTGGAAAATTGCTGGGATTCATAGTCAGTCGACGAGGCATCGAGCTAGACCCATCAAAGATCAAAGCCATCCAAGAACTGCCACCCCCAAGAAACAAAACTGAAGTAATGAGTTTGTTGGGAAGGTTAAATTATATCAGTAGGTTTATTGCTCAGCTCACAACAACCTGCGAGCCAATTTTCAAATTGTTAAAAAAGGATGCTGCAGTCAAATGGACCGATGAGTGTCAGGAAGCGTTTGATAAAATAAAAGGCTACTTATCAAACCCACCCGTATTGGTCCCGCCAGAGCCAGGAAGACCTTTGATTCTTTACTTAACGGTCTTGGAGAATTCATTTGGTTGTGTATTGGGGCAACATGACCTCACGGGCAGAAAAGAACAGGCCATCTACTACCTTAGCAAGAAGTTCACAGCTTATGAGGTTAAGTATACTCATCTGGAAAAGACATGTTGCGCCCTAACATGGGTAGCTCAAAAATTAAAACACTATTTGTCATCCTACACTACTTACCTCATTTCTAGGTTGGATCCATTGAAATACATTTTTCAAAAGCCTATGCCAACGGGAAGACTTGCAAAGTGGCAGATATTGCTCACAGAATTCGACATCATCTATGTGACTCGAACTGCAATGAAGGCTCAAGCACTGGCCGATCATTTAGCCGAAAACCCGGTCGATGAGGAATATGAGCCGTTGAAGACTTATTTTCCTGATGAGGAAACAATGCATATCGACGAGGTGGAGCAAATTGAAAAACCTGGCTGGAAACTTTTCTTTGATGGAGCTGCTAACATGAAAGGAGTCGGAATAGGAGCTGTAATCATTTCTGAAACAGGGCATCACTATCCTGTTACGGCTCAACTACGATTTTATTGCACCAATAATATGGCTGAATATGAAGCTTGCATTTTGGGGTTAAGGCTAGCTGCAGACATGGGTATCCGAGAAATCTTAGTCATGGGAGATTCGGATCTTTTGGTACATCAAATTCAAGGAGAATGGGAAACCCGAGATTTGAAGCTCATACCATACCGACAATGTCTACATGATCTTTGTCAGCGGTTTCAATCAGTGGAATTCCAACATATTCCAAGAATCCATAATGAAGTTGCCGATGCATTGGCTACCCTAGCATCAATGTTGCACCATCCAGACAAAGCTTATGTGGATCCAATACATATTCAAATCCACAATCAGCACGCTTATTGCAATATGGTTGAAGAAGAATTTGATGGAGAACCATGGTTCCACGACATCAAGGAATATATCAGGATGGGTATATATCCCGTACAAGCCACAGGAGATCAAAAGAGGACCATCAGGCGATTAGCAAATGGATTCTTCTTAAGCGGAGGAGTTTTGTATAAAAGAACACCAGATCTCGGATTATTAAGATGCATAGATGCCAGACAAGCTACAACTGTCATGTCTGAAGTACATTCAGGAGTTTGCGGACCCCACATGAGTGGATATGTGTTGGCAAAGAAAATCCTCCGAGCTGGTTACTATTGGCTTACCATGGAGAGAGATTGTATCAGTTTTGTACGCAAATGTCATCAATGCCAAATACACGGAGATTTGATTCATTCTCCACCATCCGAGTTGCACACAATGTCGGCGCCATGGCCTTTCGTTGCTTGGGGCATGGATGTGATTGGACCAATTGAACCGGTAGCATCCAATGGACACAGATTCATTCTGGTAGCTATTGATTATTTTACCAAATGGGTTGAGGCCAAGACATTCAAATCAGTGACCAAGAAAGCTGTGGTCGATTTTGTCCACTCAAATATCATATGTCGATTCGGAATCCCGAAGGTGATCATCACAGATAACGGTGCTAATCTTAACAGCAACTTAATGAAAGAAGTATGTCAACAGTTTAAGATTACACATCGTAACTCTACCCCATATCGGCCCAAGGCGAATGGAGCAGTAGAAGCAGCCAACAAAAACATAAAGAAGATACTGCGGAAAATGGTAGAAGGTTCAAAACAATGGCATGAAAAATTACCCTTTGCATTATTGGGATACCGCACTACTGTTCGCACTTCAGTAGGAGCAACTCCTTATTTGTTGGTATACGGCACCGAAGCAGTAATTCCTGCAGAAATTGAGATTCCTTCCCTTCGGATCATTGCCGAAGCAAAGATTGATGATGATGAATGGGTCAAAACCCGTCTAGAACAGTTAAATTTGATTGATGAAAAACGATTGACCGCAGTATGCCATGGTCAATTATATCAAAGAAGAATAGAAAGAGCATACAACAAAAAGGTGCGTCCCCGGAAGTTCGAAGTAGGTCAGCATGTGCTGAAACGCATTCTTCCACATCAGGTTGAAGCAAAAGGCAAATTTGCTCCGAATTGGCAAGGACCATTCATTGTGACCAGAGTATTATCGAATGGTGCACTATGTTTAACAGATATTGAAGGCAAATGCATAGATATGGCGATCAATTCTGACGCGGTAAAGAGATATTATGCATAACTTTTGAATGTTTGTATTTAGCACTATTTCAAAGATTGAAATGACAAAGGCAATTTATTCTGCTGTCCAAACACTATACCATTTGCTTCCCCTTTGAGCCATACTTGTTTCTTTCCTAACCTCTCTTGGAATCAATAAAAAAAAAAAAAATCTTCACTATTATGGAGTGAACTACGTTTGACCTGATTCCTCAAAGAAGGATACGTAGGCGCCTCACGGCTCGGTCATAGGGTGCACAACATGCACAATGTGCACGGAAAAGAAATATCAAGAGACCCCAATCAAGAGACTGGGGCAGGAATTGTATTGGAAATAAGAAAAGATTCCAAGAGTTGTAATTTTAAACCCATACCACAGCTATTTAGCTTTTAATACCTTTTCCATTCCTAACCTTATACCAAAAAGACCTTTCGATCAATCCTAGAAAAATGCTGATGCAAGCAAATGAAGTGGTACAAACAAGGAAAGAAAGTAAAAATGAGAGAGTCTTATAGGTGAAAACCCACACGGGCACCATAAGGCGACAGAAGTTGAGAGAAAAGTAAAATGAGAGAGTCTTATTGGTGAAAACCTTCGCAGGCACCATAAGGCGAAAGGGAAGTGGAGAAGTGAAAAATGAGGAAAATTGATCAATGAAAACTCTTTGAGACAATTGAAAGGAGATTGATTAAAAGACTGGGTTGATTAATCCGAAATGCATACCCTGATCATTGGTGCCAGTAATTCTAATCAGATAAGTCTTTTATTCCTTTTCCAACAGTCATCCAAAAATTGGATTTTTCTTTTCATTCTATAATTGTCGAAATCAGCGTATTTCGCTACTAATAATCTTACTTTCTCCAAGCTTTGAGATAAATTTTTATTCTAAACAAATAAGAAAGAATGTTAAGGTATACTACCAAGATTCAAGGTTACAAAATACAGCCACGAAAGGTGGGAAATAAAAGTACGGGTGTAAGAAAGATGAAATCAAAAGAGGATCAGCAAAGTCAAAAGAAGCACATGATTACAGTTGAAAGATTTTGAAGGAAAACACACAGAGGGAAATCCTATAGTCAAGGATCAATTACAAAGACAAAACAGTCTTTTCAATCATTCCAAGGCAATAAAGAAAGACGAAGAGAAACATCACCATCGGCAAGAATACCACAACCAGCCACCCTGCTTTAAACTAACGAAGTTTTCTTTGATTTAAAACAGGGGCAAATACAATATTTGTGTCTGGAAATACCTGGTAAAGAATTGAAGAAGTCAGGCGTCCACCTGGAGAATGAGGATGAGAAAAGAAGAAGTCAGGCGTCCACCTGGAGAATAAGGACAAAGAATTGAAGAAATCAGGCGTCCACCTGAAGAACGAGGACAAAGAAAAAGAAGAAGTCAGGCGTCCACCTGGAGAATAAGGACAAAGAATTGAAGAAGTCAGGCGTCCACCTGGAGAATGAGGACAAAGAAAAGAAGAAATCAGGCGTCCACCTGGAGAATAAGGACAAAGAATTGAAGAAATCAGGCGTCCACCTGAAGAACGAGGACAAAGAAAAAGAAGAAGTCAGGCGTCCACCTGGAGAATAAGGACAAAGAATTGAAGAAGTCAGGCGTCCACCTGGAGAATGAGGACAAAGAAAAGAAGAAATCAGGCGTCCACCTGGAGAATGAGGATGAAAATTAAAAGAAGTCAGGCGTCCACCTGGAGAATGAGGACAAAGAATTGAAGAAGTCAGGCGTCCACCTGGAGAATGAGGATGAGAAAAGAAGAAGTCAGGCGTCCACCTGGAGAATAAGGACAAAGAATTGAAGAAATCAGGCGTCCACCTGAAGAACGAGGACAAAGAAAAAGAAGAAGTCAGGCGTCCACCTGGAGAATAAGGACAAAGAATTGAAGAAGTCAGGCGTCCACCTGGAGAATGAGGACAAAGAATAGAAGAAATCAGGCGTCCACCTGGAGAATGAGGATGAAAATTAAAAGAAGTCAGGCGTCCACCTGGAGAATGAGGACAAAGAAAAGAAGTCAGGCGTCCACCTGGAGAATGAGGATAAAGAAAAAGAAGGAATCAGGCGTCCACCTGGAGAATGAGGATAAAGAAAAAGAAGAAGTCAGGCGTCCACCTGGAGAATGAGGATGAGAAAAGAAGAAGTCAGACGTCCACCTGGAAAATGAGGATGAAGAAAGAAAATAAGCAGTCAAGGCACCCACCTGAAGAACGATGGAATGCAATTGAAGTGTTGAAACCAAAAGCCCACTCATGTGAGAAAGGAGCACACTTAGAATCAATAAAGCAGAGGAGTCCAATAGAATCCCCAGCAAGAAACAACAAGAGTTCCAAAAGGAATACGGAATAAGCCAAATGCCCAAGAGTCACCAAGATATCAAGACAACAAGAAACGCAAGGGCATGATCTAGATAAGATTTTTATAATTCATGTACCATAGTCTAATTTAGCTTTTTGTATTTCCTTTAAAGTAAGGTGTAATAAGGAGGTCAGCAAGCAGTAAAAACAGCACAAAGCAGCAGTAACATCACAGTCCCATGGTAGTCCCAGCTACCAAAAATTCCCGAACTACATTGACCTGATTCCTTTATAGCCAAGGATATGTAGGAAACCTTTGAAGCAGAGGTTCGGTCAAATCTTTCTAAAAATGCTTCCCACGGAGTATTCGAACGGGCAAAAATCGCTCGTGTCCGCTCACTTTATCTTTGTACGAAAACTCTTCAAGTTTCCGCACAAAGAGGGGCAGCTGTGAGCACGTAATTTTTGCCTTACGAAAAACTACTCCAAAATAAATCAAAAAATAAAATAAATTTCTTTTACTGTGTAATTTTTGAATTTGGCGTGGTGTTAAATGTTTGTGTTATGTCCGTAAATGTTTATTTTTGTCAAAATAAATCAAAAAATAAAGTAAAATACATATTGCATGCATATAGGATTTAATTGTGCATTTAAGAGATAATTTAAATAAAATCGCAAAAAATACGCATTGGTTCTATTTTAAATGTTTCACTGTGTGATTGATGTTTTTGTCTATGTGTTAAATAATGGTTATAGAGTAATTAATATATTTTTTGTGAAGTTAAAATGGTTTTATAATTTTTTTTTTAAATTAGAAAATGAATTAATTGAAAAAAACAATAAAAAAAACATACTAGTAAAAGATTGGACCTGGATTAAAATCCAGGCCCAAATCAATTAATTCCCTTCACAAGCCCAATCCCAACAGCCCCTGTCCGGTCCAATTCAAAGCCAGAACCAAACGACGTCGTTTGGTCATCTCTCATCAAGGGCCGTTGGATTAAATCCAACCAACGGCCAAGATCTCATCACCCGAACCCAAGACCCTTACCCGATCCATTGACCCGGTTCAACCCGTCCCCCAACTTAAACCAAACGACATCGTTTGGTTAAGTGAATAGATCCTAGCCCTCCATTCTAATTGATCCAACGGACGATACTAATCCACCCTACCCCTATATAAATCCCAAACCTTACCCAGCCCCTAACTGAACACCCCCCCCTCCGCTCCTGTTCATCATCGTTCCAAACAGACCCCTAACCCTAGCCGCCCCTATTCCCCTTCGCCTGAAACCCGGCGGCATCAACGCCGCCGGTCACCAACTTAACACCCTAGGACCTCCTGAACCTCCCCTACACGAATCCAACCTTAGTTTCCTTCGAATCAGGCCACAACTCTTCGAATCTTAAATCGAAGGTTGGCTTGAAAACTTGATCTAAACCAATCAGCCCCAAATTAACACCATGGCTTCCCCTAGTCATCCTAAGTATGGATCTGTTGGTTGTTAGGTTCGAATCCGTTCGGAACTTCTCGAATCTTCTTTTGAAGATTCGGACCAAACAAAAATTTACCCAGATCTGTTTCAAACTCACACCAGTTACCCTCCTGGCCTCCCTCGTGCCTAGAATATCTTTGGTTCTTCTCGAATCTGACCAGAAATGGTTAAATCCCAAATCGAGTTTTTAAGAACCCTAAAAAATACCAAACTTCCGGATTCGGTTCAGATTATGATGAAGATTGAGGTTTAATCGACCTTAGTCGAAGTATTTTCAGTGGAAAATACTTCGACTAAGGTCAGTTTGATTTCAAACAAAAAATCCGAAATCCAAGTTGAGTTCGAGTCAGAATATAATTAAAGTTCAGAGGTATTTTTCTATTTATTTTTGTGTATTCTACGTGTATTGTTGTCCGTATTAATAGCTTGTTAATTTTTCATCAATTCTGTCATTTCTGTCTATTTGATCCGAATGTAAATTGTTTCTGTTGGTTGTGGTTATTTACAATATGTGTAATCGACTCGATTAAGTTCGTCGATTAGTTATATTACGAATTTTTTCATTTCTGAAAATGTTGACTAAAACAGTCTGCTTCTATTTTAGACTAGTTATTGACAAATGTTGTAAATAGTCAATTGATTAATGCTCGTCAATTAAATCATGATTGTCTGTGAATCAGTGAATTCAAATGTATGTTGTATATGTTATTGTCTGAACATTAAAAGTTTCAGGGCATTGTCAGTATTGACAATGATCCTGTGTGTGTTTGATTTTGGTTTAATGTTAAGTCCAGTCTGAATGATTTTGATAATTTCAGAAATATGCTGTTATGATGTTAGTTCTGAATTCAGTGTTGTAATGTCCAGTTTGAATTCCAGTTTACAAAAGTTGGTCAAATACAATTGTGTTTAGGAGGTTAATAGGATTGATTTAGCTGTAAATCAGAAAGATAACTGAGTCTGTACAGATTTTAGAATATGTTTTGCTGAAGGTTCTGATTTTTCAGTAATAACATTAGGATTTCAGGGGCACTTATGGGAATGAAACAGTAAAAACAGGGTGTTAGTACTAGTATATTATAATGTAATGTTAGTTGCTATTAGTTAATAATACTAATGGGGAACAAGGGATAATGGGCTGCTGAAAATCAGGGAAAAGGTTTTACATAATGGGATTTTCTGTTTTTAAAAAAGAAGAAGGGGGTCCAAGAAGCACTTAAATTGCCTAGGACCAGCCCTGTATAAATACAGGAGCTGGACAGACAGTTAATAGAGAGAATTTTTGAGTGAGAAAGAGAGAATTTTAAGAGAGAGTTTTTGCATGCAGAATTTAGGAGAGTCTTTGAGGAATTTTCAGAAAAACTGGAAGAAAGTTTAAGAGTTCCTTTTGAAGAAATTTTAGGAAAATTGAGAGGGAGTTTCAGATTTTAGGATCAGTTTTCAGAAGAGGAGAGTTTGAGAGATTTTAAAAGAGGAAAAAGAAACAGAAAAGGAACAAAAGAGCATTCACACACACACACACAGATATACAGCAACAGAAAAACAAAAATCAGAAAAAATGGGATTTTGAAACTGAAAAGGAATTGAAATTTGAAATATTGTTTCTTTTGTTGAATTTGTTCAACCTTACTTGGTTCCATTGATTCAATTAATATTTGAAGTGTCCAGTTTTAAAAATAGCTGTACTGTGTATCTGTTTTCTTCGGATCCTCTTATTGCTCAAATTTGAGGGAATACTGGTATTTCGCTGTTTTTGTTACTGCTGCAACTGCTGAAACTTACTTCTTCTACCTTCATTTTCAGGTATATATATCCTTTTAAATTCTATGTTGGAAAGAGATTCAATATGGTGGATAAATGAAGATTGAATTGAAATTCTGTTTTTATCTGTCCAAATTCATCAATTTAAATCTCGTTTTTTTATTTTATGTTAGTTAATTAGTAGTGAATTCAATTTGATAGCTATGAGCTAATTGTCTTACTTTGAAAGTTCGTATAAAGATTTGTAATAACATTAGCTCATTATCTCATTAGTTTAATCATATTAAATTGTCGAAGTAGGGAATATGGTATGAATGTTGGTCATTATTTAAATTTTGTTGTTGGTTAAGTAAGAAGTGATGTAGAAGGGCCAAGATAACTATAGTAGTGATATTTTTTGTTACATAAGGTTAAGATGATGATGTCGATAAGATAATAGATGTGTGTATAAACTTTGGTGAAAGGTGACATGGTATAGCTTGTTACGATGTTTAAAATATTATGAAGGTTTACAACATATAACTAAGTTGCATATAAGGTAATTTTATTGAATTGGCTTGTATAATAATTCCTTTCTTATAAACTCGAATGCCTATCTACCTTCTTAAAATAAATTAACCAAGTAATTAGGCCTATTAGATTAAAAGCAAGCATATAAGAATGAAAAAAGATGTATAAGCATAAATTGCCACACTTCATATCAATGATAATTAGAAGTAGAATTTGCATTAAATAAATAATGAAAATTCTCGGAAAATATTTCCTTCCTTTATGAATCATTTATTTTCAGTTTCATATGCAATTTATTCTTTGGCATATATATATATATGTCATATATGTTTAAAAATAGTACTAATCATGTTTTTATTCTGTTCTTTGAACTTGAATAGTCTTGGATAAACATGTTATATGTGGAAATTCCATAATATCATTATAAATATGTCGCGCGATTAGGGATACGTTCGCGTACCCTGATTATATTTTTAAAAGCAAAAATTCGGATTATGCGTACGCGCAATTTCGAGCGAATATTTAATAAAAGGATTTTTCTAAAGGCGTTAAATCAATTTCATAAAAAACCCGAGATGTACGGTTCACTATTCAAGAAAAATAAATATTCTTGATTCAAAACAATCTCGGAGAAATGATTGCTTAATATATTATAAAAAATTATTGTGTACACGTACGCGTGACACAATTCCGCATTTTTAATTTATAACACGAAATACGTACGCGTAATTCTATTCAAAGAAGGTTTCAATCGTAATAAGTATAAGCAGTAGTAAAATCAGAAAACATCAATATTTAATAAAATCAAGTTGATTAAGACAATAATAAAAATAGTTAAGCGACCGTGCTAGAACCACGGAATTCGGAAATGCCTAACACCTTCTTCCGGATTAACAGAATTCCTTACTCAGGATTTCTGGTTCGCGGAAAGAAATAAACAGAGTCATATTCTCCTCGATTCAGGGATTATAATTGGTGACTTGGGACGCCTCAAAATTCCCAGGTGGCGACTATGAAACAAATAAACAAATCCCGTTTCGACTGTCCTTTAATTGGAGAAAACTCCCCACGCGCCCCGCGGGCGCGGGAAAAGAGGAGGTGCGACAATACCAATATAAGAGGGATAGTTAAAGTCGTCTAAAAATTAAAATCGTCTTCTTAGATGGTATAGATGATATGACTGATATAAGAGGGATAGTTAAAGTCGTCTAAAAATTAAAATCGTCTTCTTAGATGGTATAGATGATATGACTGATGGTATGATAATATTAACAATATCAAATGCAGTTGTTTTCTATATATATCTGAACATATACTACTATTGTATTGTAGATATATAAAATGTACGGCCAAATCTACTATAAAATAAAATACGGTTTCTATCTAATATAAATTCTTCCAAACTTTGAGTAAGGCTACTAGCAAAGCTTTCTGGATTTGTATAGTTATTACGATTATTGGACATTAACCATAAAATTATTTTTTGCGATTAAACTCTTATGTTGTGAAAATTCTACTCGGTACTCTCTCTCTCTTATTCTATAGACTTGTATAGTTACCATATTATCTAAATTATGAACTGAGATTACCCCTTTACTATTTTTTTTGATCCACTGTATTCATCTCTTCTTCCCAATCTTTTAAAGATTTTAACACTTTTCTTAACTCTTATTTCTTTAACCTCACCCCGGCCATAGTTAAACACTTATACCCTTCTTAATTGTTTTTAGGTTTTACTTAACCAGTTTCTCCTAGGAATTTACAGGTTAATCCATCATAATTATTAAGAAATTGGGAATCTAACCATATACTACGAGTGATATCTTATAATCGATCATATAAACATGAAAGATAAAACTATACAGAATAACAAAAAGTTTTTAAAATAAACAGGGGTAATATCTAGCAAAAACATAATTTAGATAAAGATGAGTAACTTACATGCTTATAGGAGAGAGATTTCCCTTTAGGGAAACCCGAAAAAGTCTACCAAGCTTTGGGAATTAAAAACGATCACACATAAGCATAAGGACTTATTTATTTTACAAGGTTAGAGGAGGAACTACTAAAGTATTCATAAGGAAATATTTTACAAAGTGTTTTGGAAGGGGGTTGATGAAGAAAAGATTGGTTGGATGGGTTTTCTTCAGAGTGTTTTTCTTCTTCTTGTATCTTGTTTTTCTTCTGCTTTCTTCTCCTTTTTATAGCTAAATTTTGGAACGGATTTGATAAATGGATTCCAAACTCTTCCGAAATCTATCTTGTCTAGCCTTGCAGGGTACTTCATTGGGCCCCATCTTCACATGGCTTGGTCGGAGATTCCTTCTGTGTTTGTAACTTTTTCTTCCACTCAAAATTTTAACTTGTCTTATAGCACAACTAACATTACCTCTTGTCACATCTTCTCTACTTTATGTCACTTCTCACTTTTGTCTTTGAGCACAGCTAGCATTTCTTCATGTCACATCTTCTTTACCTTCTTGTTTTTCTCATTGGTACGCTAACATTATTGTTCTGTATACCAGCCTTGTTACTTTTCCTTTGTCTTTGGTGCTCTTTAATTGCTGTTTAACTGGGACTTTATTTTTATGTGTCTAAATTATGTATAGCTATTGAATCGAAACTCATTTCTAACTCATCTTCATATAGATCTTGAGCATCTTGATAATTTAGGTTGTCTTCATAGTTATCATCTTCTCCTAAACTTTGGGTCCTTTCTGGATTTGGACTTGGATTTGGACTGGGACTTGGACTTGGATTCTTAACCATATGTTTGTCTTGTTCTTCTTTTTCTTGAAAAAAGTTTTCTAATGTCTGTTTGATTATATTTTTTCATTTTTTTTCTTTTTTGAAATTATACTCTTCTTTTTTAACGCTTCTCCCTGTGTTAATGTTATGAGTAGTCTTTTTCTCGATGAACCTTCATCTTTACTTTTTGGCAAAGTGACAGCCATAAACGGATTTGATATGTCTTCACCGGTACCATTTGAACCTGACTAGCTGTATCATTATCCGATACAGTGGATCTTGCTGCATTCATTGGGGAATGCACACCCTTCTCATCCATTTTTGTTTGAGATGGAGAACTCTGTTTTGGATTGTTCATCTCTGTGTCTTGTTGAGAAATAACTTGAGTCTAGAATAATTCAAATCTCAACGCTTGTACTCTGTGTTCATTCCTTTACCTGCTCCATAAGTTTAGTGTCACGACCCAGATTTCCCCACCATCGGGAGTCGTGATGGCGCCTACTAACGGAGCTAGGCTAGCCAAACTTTAAACATTCTCTGATAACTTCTCAACAATATCCATATACGAAAGCAATTAAATAAATAAAAAAAACGGAAGACTTTAAGTTTATAAAACTGAAATTCAAATGAGGAAGTTTAAGACAAATCTCTACCTAAAATCTGGTGTCACTAACTCACGGACTGCTAAAGAGTGCTACAAACAAGTTTGAATGGAAATACAAAATATCTGTCTCGGTACAATGAAGACAAACTAAACATGGAGAAGGACTTCGGCCTGCGAACGTCAGCTAGGCTACCTTGAAGTCTCTGGACAGAAGTCAGCTCCCGATCAATACGCTACTGCTGCGGTCCTAAAGTTGCTCCGGTACCGTAATCTGTGCAAAAAGCATAGAAGTGTAGCATCAGTACAACCGACCCCATGTGCTGGTAAGTGCCTGGCCTAACCCCGGCGAGGTAATGACGAGGCTAGGACCAGACTCCATATAAACCTGAGCAGATATATAATATGTTGCGGAAAATAAACAGGAAAGAGCAGTTTAAAATGGGAGGGGTACATGCTTCGAGGAAACATATCAAGACCAAAAAAAGAAACTTATTAAAATATGAAAGGGCAGCTCAATACCTACAACGATACAATAACAATACTGTTGCGGCATGCAACCCGATCCCTTATCATTTAACATTATTGCGGCGTGCAACCCGATCCACATATATATATAGCTGTTGCGGCGTGCAACCTGATCCAATATAATATTTTTGTGGCGTGCAACCCGATCCAATATATATATATAGCAGTTGCGGCGTGCAACCCGATCCAATTCATCATATCCTGTGGTAGGCGTACCACCCGCTCCCATTTCATCATATCCTGTGGTAGGCGTACCACCCGCTCCCATTTCATTATCTTATGGTAGGCGTACCACCCGCTCCCATTTTAGTTCATCAATATCATCGATGAAAACAATCACGAACAAATCCAAATAGGGAACGTAAGGAATATACTAACTTCCCGGCAAGGTAGATACAGCTATAACCAAACTTGTTACCACCTAACTACCTCAGCTACATCTAGACTTGTTACAACGCCTAACTACCTCAGCTATATCTAAACTTGTTACAATACCTAACTACCTCAGCTATAACCAAACTCGTTACAACATCTACTACTTCAGCTATAACTAAACTTATTACAACACCTAACACAAAGAATCATCAACCTAAGCATCCGTAATATCAAATAAGAACACAATGCAAGGGAACCACAACTCGACAATAGCCCGGCAAGGGTGCAACGTGATAATCTCTTCCCTTTCTCATTTTTACTTCACAACTCCCTTCACCACTCGAGCCAAAACTCTAGAGTTTCAATTATCACTTATACTTTCACAATTCGTTACACAACTGGAGTCAACGCTCCTCAATGTTTATAGGTCACAATTCTTTCCACAACTTTACACAACAAAAATAGAAATCTTCATCAAGGCATGAATAATACAACAAAATCATGGAAATCACAATATAAGACTCACGGTCATGTTTGTCACCAACGTATAGATACTCGTCACCTTGCCTATACGTCGTACTCAACAAGAAGCAAGTAGCAGATATGACTCAACTCCTAATCTCTCAAGCTAAGGTTAGACCGAACACTTACCTCGAATGCTCCAACTCAAGTCTCGATTATAGCTTTACCTCTTGATTCACCACCCAACCGCTCGAATCTAGTCACAAATTGCTTGAATGCATTAATAATTACTATTGGAACTAACCCCAATGCATAAAAATAGTTTTTACAAGGTTTTCCCAAAAAGGTCAAAAATACCTCCGGACCCACGTGGTCGAAACTCGAGGTTCGGACCAAAACCCGGTTGCCCATTCTCCCACGAATCTAAAGATATGTTTTGTTTTGAAATCGTACCCCAAATTTAGGTCCAACTTCTCAATTTGTAGAAAACCTAGGTTCTACCCAAAACACCCAATTTTCCCATGAAAATATTTGATTTGAAGTTGAAATCATGTTAAGAAGTGAAGAAATTAAGTTAGAAATCACTTACCAATGGTTTTGGAGAAGAAAAGTTGTTTGGAAAATCGCCTCTTAGGTTTTGGGTTTTTGAAAAGTAGAACAATGATTGAAAGTCCAGAATATATATACTTTTGCTGGGGGCTGGCGCGGACCGCGCAGAAATGTACCACGGTCGCGCCGAGGGAGGGAAGAAGTGACCTTTCTCTAAACCCACCCAGCGCGGACTGCACTGATTTGGTGCGCGGCCGCGCTGGTCGACTCTCTGAACTCCACCACGCGGACCGCACTGAAAAGCACCGCGGCCGCGTGGCTGCCAGTGCGGACCGCGCGGAAATGACCACGGCCGCACTGGGGCCTGCAACATCTGAACCTGCATTTTTAAGCCTAAGACCTCCCGGGCCCCACTCAAAAACTCACCCGAGCCCTCGGGGCTCCAAACCAAACATTCATATGATCTCAAAAACACTTTACAGACTTACTCGTGCGATCAAATCGCCAAAATAACATCATATACATAGGATCAAGCCTCAAAACTCATGATTTTCTTTCAACTTTCATAAAACTCAAATTCCCCATTTTAAGTCCGAAACACGTCATATGACGTCCGTTTTTAGCCAAACTTTACAGATAGTGCTTAAAATATATTTAAGACTCGTACCGGGCATCGGAACCAAAATACGAGCCCGATACCACAATTTTCTGATAAATTTTCTTCTTCATTTTCCTTAATAAATTTCAGGAAACAATTTCACACCAAAAATTTATTTCTCGGTCTTGGGACCTCGGAATTTGATTCCGGGCACACGCCCAAGTCCCATATTTTTCTACGGACCCTCCGGGACCGTCGAATCACAGGTCCGGGTTCGTTTACCCAAAATGTTGACCGAAGTCAATATTATGCATATTAATATCAAAATTCATCAAATTTCTTACATAATTTGCATATTTCAACATAAAAGCTTTCCGGCTACGCACCCGGACTGCGCACACAAATTGAGGAAACTAAAAGCGAGATTTTCAAGGCCTCGGAAGCACGGAACAAGGAAGAATTATGATGATGACCCTTTGGGTCGTCACATTCTCCACCTCTAAAACAACCGTTTGTCCTCGAACGGACAAAAGAAAGAAGTACCTGAGTCGGGAAATAAATGAGGATAATGGCTCCGCATATCGGACTCGAACTCCCAGGTCGATGCCTCAGGAGGCTGACCTCTCCACTGAACACGCACCGAAGGAAAACTCTTCGACCTCAACTGTCAAACCTGCCGGTCTACAATAGCCACCGGCCCCTCCTCATATGACAGATCCTTGTCCAATTGGACAGTGCTGAAATCTAACACGTGCGATGGATCGCCGTGATACTTCCAGAGCATAGATACATGAAACACTGGATGCACAGCTGCCAAGCTAGGCAGCAAAGCAAGTCTATATGCCACCTCTCCCACACGCTCAAGGATCTCAAATGCGCCAATGAACCTAGGGCTAAGCTTGCCCTTCTTCCCAAATTGCATCACGCCCTTCATAGGTGACCCACGGAGCAACAGTCGTTCACCAACCATGAAAGCAATATCTCGGACCTTGCGGTCTGCATAGCTCTTCTGCCTAGACTGAGCTGTCTGAAGTCTATCCTGAATGATCTTGACCTTATCCAAGGCCTCCTGAACTAGGTCTGTACCCAATAACCGAGCCTCTCCCAGCTCAAACCATCCGACTGGGGACCGACACTGCCTACCATACAACGCCTCATACGGAGCCATCTGAATGGTGGACTGGTAGCTGTTGTTGTAGGCAAACTCTGGTAAAGGCAAGAACTAGTCCCACGAGCCTCCGAAGTCAATGACACAGGCTCTGAGCATATCCTCTAATATCTGAATAGTCCTCTCGGACTAACCGTTCGTCTGGGGATAAAATGCTGTGCTCAACTAAACCTAGGTGCCCAACTCTTGCTGAACCGCTCTCCAGAAATGCGAGGTAAATTTCGGACCTCGGTCCGAGATGATAGACATAGGCACCCCATGAAGGCGAACGGTCTCCCTGATATAAATCTCAGCTAATCTCTCGGAAGAATAGGCGGTGGCAACCGGAACAAAATGCGCTGACTTGGTCAGCCTATCTACAATAACCCAAACCGCATCAAACTTCTTCCGAGTCATCGGAAGTCCAGTAACAAAATCCATAGTAATCCTCTCCCACTTCCACTCGGGAAGCTCAATCCTCTGAAATAAACCACCGGGCCTCTGATGCTCGTACTTAACTTGCTGACAGTTCAAACAACGAGCCACATATGCAACAATGTCTTTCTTCATTCTGCGCCACCAATAGTGTTGCCTCAAATCCTGATACATCTTCGCGGCACCCGGATGAATAGAATACCGAGAACTATGGGCCTCCGCTAAGATCAACTCTCGAATCCCATCAACATTGGGCACACAAACTCGCCCCTGCAATCTCAATACACCATCGTCATCTAAGGTTACTTTCTTGGCACCTCCACACTGCATTGTGTCTCTCAAGACACACAGATGGGGATCTTCGAACTGCCGATCGCGGATACTCTCCAATAACGAAGAACGAGCGACCGTGCAAGCTAATACTCGACTAGGCTCAGAAATGTCCAACCTCACAAAATGATTGGCCAAAGCCTGATCGTCCAAAGCAAGCGGTCTCTCACCGACCGAAATATAAGCAAGACTACCCATGCTGACTGGCTTCCTACTCAAGGCATCGGCTACCACATTGGCCTTTCCCGGGTGATATAAGATAGTGACGTCGTAATCTTTCAACAATTCCAACCACCTCCTCTGCCTCAAATTCAACTCCTTTTGCTTGAACAAATACTGAAGACTCTTATGATCCGTGAACACCTCACACGTCACACCATATAAATAATGCCTCCAAATCTTCAAAGCATGAACGATGGCTGCCAACTCCAAATCATGCACTGGATAGTTCTTCTCATGAACCTTCAACTGCCTCAAAGCATAGGCAATGACCTTGCTATCCTGCATCAACACTGCACCAAGTCCAATACGAGATGCATCACAATAGACTGTATAGGGCCCTGAACCCGTGGGCAAAACCAACACCGGTGCCGTAGTCAGAGCTGTCTTGAGCCTCTAAAAGCTCGCCTCACACTTGTCTGACCATCTGAACTGGGCACCTTTCTGGGTCAACCTGGTCATCGGGGCTACAATAGATGAGAACCCCTCCACGAACCGACGATAGTAACCTGCCAATCCCAAGAAACTCCGAATCTCTGTGGCTGATGCTAGTCTAGGCCAGTTCTTGACTGCCTCAATCTTTTTTGGATCAACCTGAATACCCTCTACTGAAACAACATGACCCAGGAATGCAACAGAACTCAACCAGAACTCGCACTTCGAAAACTTCGCGTATAACTGACTATCCTTCAGAGTCTGAAAAATCACTCTGAGGTGCTGCTCATGCTCCTCCTGACTGCGGGAGTATATCAGAATATCATCAATGAAGACTATCACGAATGAGTCCAAGTAAGGCCTGAACACTCGGTTCATCAATTCCATAAAGGCTGCTGGGGCATTGGTCAACCCAAATGACATAGTGAAGAACTCATAATGCCCGTACCGAGTGCAGAATGCTGTCTTAGGGACATCAGATGCCCTAATCTTCAACTGATGGTAGCCAGATCTCAAGTCAATTTTTTAGAATACCTTGGTACCCTGAAGCTGATCGAACAAATCATCAATCCTCGTCAGTGGATACTTATTCTTAATTGTAACCTTGTTCAGTTGCCGGTAATCAATGCACATTCTCATCGAACCATCCTTTTTCTTAACAAACAACACCGGCGCACCCCAAGGCAAAACACTGGGTCTAATGAAACCTTTCTCAAGCAAACCTTGCAACTGTTCCTTTCACTCTTTCAACTACGGCGGGGCCATACGATATGGCGGGATAGAAATGGGCTGAGTGCCCAGAGACAAATCAATACAAAAGTCGATATCCCTGTCGGGGGGCATACCCGACAGGTCTGAAGGGAAAACCTCAGGAAACTCCCAAACAATGGGCACAGAATCAATAAAAGGGACCTCCGCGCTAGAATCGCGAATATACGCCAAATAGGCCAAACATCCCTTCTTGACCATACACCGAGCCTTCACATACGAGACAACACTAAGGGTACAATGACCAGAAGTCCCTCTCCACTCTAAACGGGGTAAATCAGGTAAGGCTAAGGTCACGGTCTTGGCATGGCAATCCAAGATATCATGGTACGGGGACAACCAATCCATCCCCAATATAACGTCGAAGTCCACCATATCTAAGAGCAATAAGTCAACACGGTTCTCAAGACACTCAAATACTACTACACAGGAACGATGCACTCAGTTGACCACTATAGAATCACCCACCGGTATAGATACATATACAGGAACACCCAAGGCATCACTAGGCATAACAAGTAGGGTGCAAAATAGGATGACACATACGAATACGTAGACCCAGGGTCAAATAGCACTGAAGCACCTCTATCACAGACCGGAATAGTACCTGTGATGACAGCATCGGAAGACTCAGCCTCTGGCCTGGCTGGAAAAGCATAACACTGGGGCTGAGCCCCACCACCCTGAACTGCCTCTCTGGAACGGCCTGCTGCTGGTTGGCCTCCACCTCTAGAACCTCTACCTCCACCTCTAGCACCTCTGCCCCTGCCTCTAGTTGGCTGGGCGGCCTGCGGAGCCTCTGGTGCTTGAATCATAGCTCGAGGACCCTGCTGCTGCGGCTGTGCACCCCTCAATCTCGGGCAAGCTCTCCTGATGTGACCATACTCACAACACTCGTAGCACCCACCTGACTGCTGCAGCCGAGAGGGTTGGGGCTGACCCTGTTGACCTGAATGATCTCATTGATAGCTCTGAAGCGGTGGTGCACTAATAGGCTACTGATCCGAATAGTGCTGCTGAGAACCACTACCACCCGAAGTACCGTGTGAGACCTGGAGTGCTGACTGAAAGGGTCTAGGGGGATGGCCTCTACCATATGAATCTCTACCTCCAGACGAGGTACCACTGAATCTGCCTGAATGACGGGGCCTCTTATCAGACCCATGACCACCTCCCTGTGACAGAACCATCTCAACTCTACGGGCCACATTGGCCGCCTCCTAAAATGTGATCTCGCTCCCGGCCTCCTTGGCCATCTGAAGACGAATCGGGTGAATAAGACCATCAATAAACCTCCTCACCCTCTCTCTCTCTCAGTGGGAAGTATGATGAGAGCATGGTGAGCTAGATCGATGAACCTGGTCTCATACTGGGTAACAGTCATGGAACCCTGCTAGAGGCGCTCAAACTGCCTCCGATAGGCCTCTCTCTGGGTAACAGGGAGAAACTTCTCCAGAAACAATACCATAAACTGCTCCCAAGTCAAAGATGGCAATCCGGCTGGTCTCACTAAGCAATAATCCCTCCACCAAGTCTTGGTGGATCCAGACAAACGAAATGTAGCGAAATTAACCCCATTGGTCTCAACAATACCCATGTTCCTGAGAACCTCGTGGCAGCTGTCTAGATAATCCTAGGGATCCTCAGTAGATGCTCCGCTAAAAGTAGAAGTGAATAGCTTGGTGAATCTGCCCAGTATCCACAAAGCATCGGCGGACATAGTCGCTCCATCGCCGGTCCGAGCTATGACACCCGGCTGAACTACTCCAACTGGCTGAACTGCTAGAGTCTGAGTCTGGGGAGCTACCTGCTCCGGAGTGCGTGTAGCAGGAGTCTGAGCCCCTCCTCTAGCCTGAGAAGTGGCTGGTGCTACTGGAAGCAAACACGCTCAGGTGACACTCTCCATGAGGCCTACCAATCGGACCAGAGCATCCTGAAGAACTGGAGTGGCAATGAAGCCCTCTGGGACCTGAGCTGGGCCCACTAGAGCTGCTGGAGCTGGAATCCCATCATCATAGTCAGCATGAGGCTCCACCTATGGGATTGCTGCTTGGGGCTGGGCTCTACCCCGGCCTCGGCCTCTAGAATGGCCTCGCCCTCTACCCCTAATAGGAGCTGCTGCTGGGGGCTCGGGCTGCTGCGCGGTAGAAAGGGGAGCACGTGTTCTCGCCATCTGCGAAAAAACAGAGTAGAACAACAATCAGTGTTGATAAACAAAATCGCACGACAAGAAAGAACAAGGTGAAATTTTTCCTAACTCTGTAGCCTCTGGGGGATAAATACAGACGTCTCCGTACCGATCCCTCAGACTCTACCGAGTTTGTCCGCGAGTTGTGAGACCTACGCAACCTAGGGCTCTGATACCAACTTGTCACGACCCGGATTTCCCCACCATCGGGAGTCGTGATGGCGCCTACTAACGGAGCTAGGCCAGCCAAACTTTAAACATTCTCTGATAACTTCTCAACAATAACCATATACGAAAGCAATCAAATAAATAAAAAAAACGGAAGACTTTAAGTTTATAAAACTGAAATTGAAATGAAGTTTAAGACAAATCTCTACCCAAAATCTGGTGTCACTAACTCACGGACTGCTAAAGAGTGCTACAAACAAGTCTGAATAGAAATACAAAATATCTGTCTCGGTACAACGAAGACAAACTAAACATGGATAAGGACTTCGGCCTGCGAACGTCAGCTAGGCTACCTTGAAGTCTCTGGACTGAAGTCAGCTCCCGATCAATTCGCTACTGCTGCGGTCCTAAAGCTGCTCCAGTACCGTAATCTGTGCAAAAACCATAGAAGTGCAGCATCAGCACAACCGACCCCATGTGCTGGTAAGTGCCTGGCCTAACCCCGGCGAGGTAGTGATGAGGCTAGGACCAGACTCCAGATAAACATGAGCAGATATATAATATGTTGGGTACATGCGCAGTTTTGGGGAAACATGGGAGGGGTCGGTACGGAGACGTCTGTATTTATCCCCCATAGGCTACAGAGTTAGGAAAAGTTTCACTCCCATTCTTTTCTGTCATGCGATTTTGTTCTCACATTGCTAAATTGAAACCTCTACTCTTGTCCTTTCACGAATGGCAAAGTCACGTGCCGCTTCTTCAGCCGAATAACATCACCGACCGGTGATAGATCAATTATGTCTTCGGAGGCTTTGTGAAGGTTGGATAGGTTTCACCAAGCTATTCGCTGCCACTTTCAGCGGTGCATCTTTTGAGGACCCACGAGATTATCTTGACCGCTGCTATGAAGTATTGCAGAACGTGAGAATAGTCAAAAGTGATGGGGTTGATTTTGCTATGTCTGAGATGACAAGTAGAGGTAGTGGAAAGATAATATATCTACTAGACCAGTTGTGGTTCCGACGAAAGATGCAGACGTATCAAGAGATCACCTAATAAATCATGTAGGGGTCAAGATGTTAGAGGTGGAGGTGAGACTCCTAGAGGTAGAGACCCAGTCCGTTGATATATTTTCTATGGTATGGCTGAGGTTGCTGCCCAGACAGTATCGTTATAAGTACGGTCTCGAATTATTATAAAGTCAAAATTTCCTTAACTTGATTCGGTTTTGAGTATCGAGGAAAGTTCTCCTATTGTGCTCTACTTATGAGTGAGCTTCATAATTCTTAAATCTACATATGTGAATACTTCTATTGGGAGATAATATAGAAATAGCTATGTCTATCATTATGTGTTGGTCACTAAAAATAGTTGTGAGGCTAAAAGTGACTTTTGTTAATCAATTCGATGAGTTTGATGTAATTTCTAAATAATTGATTTCCGTTGTAAATTATATGCCCTACTGGTAAGATGGATCATTGTATGTTGTGATTTTGTTTAACTGAAATTATTTGAAAGAAGGAAGAAAAGAAATGAAATTTTTTAGTTGGCACAATGTGGAAATACTTGTGATTCAGAGTTGAGGATGAGATCCTCACATTTTTATATAATATGAAATATTTAAACTGGGCAATAAGCTGCGGTGGATGTTATATAAGGACGAGGTCCTGGTGGTGAAAAATTTATGTGTTTAAATTCTTTTTTTGTAAAATTAAATTTGTGCTATAGCACTTGCAGGGAGTCATGCCTATTAGGCTTATTTGAAAATTCTTGTATGAATATCTCTGTGCATAATTTGCCAAAATTGTATTGTAACTATTGAGTTTTAGCCTACAATGTGAGAGTCCAAGTGGCGTTAAATTGTGACTCATTAATTCGGGTAAGTAATTATAAGATCTTCATGCCTTGTTGGTAGTAAACTGGAGGTTTGAAACGAAAATTTGTTAATATGAGGTTAATTGGCGATGTTGTAATCTATTATGAACAACCATTAAGACCAGAGATGTGGTTATGGTCATACATATGATGCGTTTTATGTCAGATATCATTGTGATAATGCCGTACTTGTAATGCGGAGATTAGTGTTATTGATATATACTTTGTGGTATGTTGTTGGGTTGTAGACATGTTGTTAGGAGTTGTTTTGGTGTTACTCTGACAGGTGGATAGGCCCAATTATAGGGGAGACTCTGCCGAAATTTCTGCAAAATTTGGGAGTTAGAAACAAATTTGGGATATTGAGATGTGCATAGAAAGAGATAAGTTACATTATGTGTTGGAGGACATACTCTACTTCTCATTTGAGGACGAATGACCCGAAGTCGGGGAGAATGTAATACCCCGTATTTGATGGGTGCATAGGCACAAGTTGCTATAGCCAGTCGGGACTAATATCGTGTGTTGACGTGAAAATCGGACCTTTCTAGAAATGATTGGAGTGTAAGAAATTTGTTTCAAAGTTTACAAATATGGATAAAGGAAATCTCAATTGAAATGGTATTGTCGGACTTATGTCGAATGTAGTAATGTGGGATCAACCGCGAGTATACATATAAAAGTAAAATCATCAATTTGGAAACGTCAGAATAATTCTTAGTACGTTCGAGGACGAACGTTTGTTTTAGAGGTGGAGTATGTGATGACACAAAATGTCATCTTTAAATTAAATAATCATCTCGGTATTTTAAGACCTTGAAAAAAGCGCTATCAATAATTCCTCAACTTGCGTGCGCAGTCCGTAGAATTTTCCGGAAGGTTTTTGTATGAAAAATAGATTAAATTATGACTTAGAGCTTTAAAAACTCAACTGAGATGACTTCGGTCAACATTTTGAGCAAACAAACCCGGATCCAAAATTTGACCATTCTGGTAGTTTCGTATCGTGATTTGGGACTTGATCATATTTCCGAAATCGAATTCGGAGGTCCCTAGATCAAATTATCGCCATTTAACGGAATCTAGAAATCTAAGGCTAAAGATTTCTTAAGTTTGACCGGAGATTTGACTTTTGAGCAAACGACCCTGGAATGGAATTTTGATGATTCAAATAGTTTCGTATGGTGATTTTGGACTTAGGAGCATGTTCGGATTTGGATTTGGAAGTCCGTAGGACAATTCGGCGCATTTTGGCGAAAGTTGGGAAATAGAAGATTTTTGGAAAAGTTTGACCGAGAGTTGACTTTTTGATATGGGGGTCGGAATCCAGTTATGAAAATTTTATACATTCGTTATGTCATTTATGACTTGTGTGCAAAATTTGAAGTCAATCGGACTTGATTTGATAGGTTTTTGCATCGAATATAGAAGTTAGAAGAATTGAAAACTCATAATTCGATTCATGGCGTGATTCGAAATTTTAGTGTTGTTTAGCGTGGTTTAAATCCTCGACTAAGTTCGTATTGTATTCTGGGACATGTTGCCATATTTGGTTAGAGTTCCGAGGGGCTCGGGTGAGTTTCGGAGTGGTTTCGGACCATTTTTAGGCCAATTTAACTTGCTGGATTTTGACAGCAAGGTTCGAAAATTCTGATGCGAGGAGCATAATTTGGAAGCTTATCTAGCAATATATAAGGAATCTGAAACTATACAAAACATGAAAGTTGTAGCTCTTGCATTCTTGTTTCCAGAAACTATAACCATTAAGCATTTGGATACTTATACAGAAAGTTATGATCAATTAAATAAGGGCTGGTAAAACTGTTTTGAAATTTCCCAGAAATTTCTGATGCGAGGAGGCTATTTTGGAAGCTTATATCTCGAAATATATAGGGAATCCGAAAATATGCAAAACATAAAGGTTGTATCCCTTGGATTCTAGTTTCCATAAAGTTAAACCATTTGTCATTCGCACATTTGTACAGAAAGTTATGATCGATTGAATATGGATGGTAAAGCTGTTTCTGGTGGACTTTTAGTGACGACTTTTAGTGACGAAAATGGACTTTTAGTGATGGATGTGCAGAAACTTAAGGACCAAAAATGCTCATTTTCTTCATTTTCGTTTTGTGATTTTTGGAGCTCGATTCTTGGGCGATTTTGAGGTGTTCTTCACGATTTCAACTCAAGTAAGTGTCCTATACTCGAAAGTGTTTATATTACATAAATCCATGGTTATTTTCATCGTTTAATTCGGATTTAAATTGAAGAAAATCAAGATTTTTGCAAAATCTTCCAAAAATGAAATTTTTAGATTTGGAGGTCGAGTTGTTATCGGAATTTGATAAAATTTGTATGGGTGAACTCGTGGTTGAATGGGTTGTCGGATTTTGTGAGTTTTGTCGGGTTCCGAGAAGTGGGCCCCACGGGCGAATTTTTAGTGCAATTACGGATTTTTAATGGAAAATGTAGAATTTCATATGGAATTGATTCCTATAATTTTTGTTGACTGAATCAAATTGTTTATGACTAGATTTGAGAATTTCGGGCACGAATTCGCGAGGCAAAGGCTTGTTGGAATTTTGAATTGGGTGCAAAGCGAGGTAAGTGTTTGGTCTAACCTTAGCTTGAGGGATTAGGAGTTGTGTCTTATTTGTTATGTGTTATTTGTTGAGTACGACGTATAGGCATGGTGACGAGTATCTATATGTTGGTGTCAAGCATGCCCGTGAGTCTTATACTTTGATTAATGTGACTCCGTTTCATATTGTATATGCTCTATATGATAATTTCTATTGAGGAATATGACTTGTGGAAGTATTATTGTTAATTGAACATGGTAGAGCATTGGCTAAAGTTGAGAATTTAATTGTTGAACATTGTAGAGCATTGGCTCAACTTGAGAATTGAATTGTTGAACATTGTAGAGCATTGACTCAAGTTGAGAATTGAATTGTTGGACATTGTAGAGCATTGGCTCTAGTTGTGAATAGAATTGGGAAGTAAACGTGAAAGAAGAAAGGAGAGAGAGAATCATGATATTGTCTCCCTTGCCGGGATGTTATTGTTTTGATGTTGTTTTCCTTGCTGGGATTTGATTGTTGTACTATTGTTCCCTTATCGAGATTTTATTGTGATTTCATTTATTTCCTTGCCCTTACTTCTTGTGATTATTGTTTGGGTAAGGAAGAGTGTTAAAGCACGAAGGGCGATGCCGTCTATGATTTTGTGAGGAAGAGTGTAAAACACGAAGGGTGATGTTGTGCCGCACGATGTATAATTCCATGATGATTATATTGATTTTATGGTGAGGAAGAGTGTAAAGAACGAAGGGTAATGCCGTGCAGTTTATATTGATTCTTATGGTAAGGACGAGAGTAAAAGCACGAAGGGTAATGCCGTGCACTTGTCCTTGATTTTTCCTGATTCTAATTGAGTTATGTTGTCATGTACATTTATTTACTGATTTTCCGTTATTACTTGATTTTATTTCGATGTTATAGATTCCCTTACCCTATTTGCCTTGTGTTTGTTGCTTGGGTGAGGAAGAGTGTAAAGCACGAAGGGTGATTCCGTGTATTGTTTTGGTGAGAGAGTGTTAAAGCACGAAGGGTGATGCCGTGTATTGTTTTGGTGAGAGAGTGTTAAAGCACGAAGGGTGATGCCGTGCACTTTCTGTTTACTGTGTTTACTTGTTATTAACAATTCAAGTGTATTAACTGTTTAAATCCCTTACTATTGTGATCCTTTGTGTTGGGATCCATAGTGTTTACAATACCTCGCTTTATTTTTTATTTAATATGTTCAATACTTCAAATTTCAAGAATTGTTACATTTTTAACTCAATTGATTTCTCAACTAAAGTTTCCTTAAACCGTTTGAGGTTATACTTTACTTAAAAAGGAATTTCTACTATGTTTTGATTTATTAATTTCTCGTATTAAAGGTAATGATTCCTTCGATATTGTACTTTAATTGAAAATGGTATTTTCTTTATCAAATAATTTCTAAAAATAACTTCATCTTTTCTTGTTGATTTCCTAATTGGGTTGAAAGTTGTACTCTACTTTATGTTAAGTGAATGAGGCTCATTGAATATTCTTAATTGTATAGGGTTATGGAACCTATGAGTTGAGTTACATGAGAATATCGTTGTGCAATGTGAGACAGAAATATGTGGGCACAAGGTGCCGGGGAAAATATTATGGTTTTATTTAATGGCACATGAGTTGTCCGTGCGGTTGTGACATAAATATAGGCACGAGGTGCCGTGAAA